>NW_024502347.1:5565357-5813889 GCF_017590055.1 Onychostruthus taczanowskii
CATACAGTTTACGCTTGTGTTAGCTGTATCCTGCAAGGGGACTCCCAGGGGGATTTTCTCTGACCTTCCCTCTAAAAGGTAACATATAAGAGATTCCTAAAGGAACCATCATCTAACAAGACTAATGATAGCTTCCATGCCTATTATCATTCAGTGAGAGTGAAAGAGACTTTAAAAATGCAGTACCACATTCCTCCCTTGATGTTTCTCATGATCTATTAAGGTATTAGATGCCAGATAAATTAATCATTAAAAACTTACAGTTAAGTCTTTACAAATAATAACCAGGTGTACTTTGATTATTTTTTTATCTCACTATATAGATTTATATATTTCTGTCCCTAAGCACAAGTGATAGAGGACAATTTGTTTATTAGTGAGTAATGGCTGGCTACAGTTCAGAGAAAGACCTATATTCTTCAGTGCATTAGAAAGTTGGGAGGATTATGAAAAATCATCCATTCTTCAATTCTGAAGTAGCTCATGGTTTGTCATTAGGCTGTGCTTTCATGCAATTTTAGGGAGTGTAAGCTATTGTGCTGGCTGTTTGTTAGTGCATATAACCTACCAGTTGATTTATTTTTTCCTGATCAGTAGTACTTTGCTTAAAAGTTTCTCCAGTCCAGTTATTACACAGAATTCTTTTGGGAACTAGTTTTTATTGAAACAGTCGTCGCTTATATTTTAATATAAAAGAGATGATCTGCATTTACTTTTAAACTCTTGTCACCATAATATGATTATTGACTTTCTTTTTTCCCGATAGCCAATGTATTTTTTTAATAAAATAAAAGCTCTTTCAGAACAGTGATGACTTGTTGAATTTCACCGTTGTCATAAAGATCTATTTATTTTCTTCAAGGTTTGCATTCAGTTAGTCCCATGGGGACCATGTGCCTGCATTTCTCCAGTGACCATGTTGTTTTCCAGAGATTTAAAACTTTTACTTTGAAACAGGAAATGATTGACCTGTATGATTGGAGTTTGTTTCCTGGTGTGAACTACTTCAGCTCTACTTCTAGATACCTAGGTAAGCATGCATTTGCACTGAACATGGATAATTCTTGCTGTTTCTCCATTGGAATATAACAAATACAGATGCATTCAACAGAGTAATTTTAAATACATTTTTGAATGTTGAAAATGTATTCTGAAAATGTTGTTTGTATTTTATTTTATTTCATAAGCCAGGATGTTTGTATTTTTCAATATGATCCCTTAATATCTGCCTAGTTTTATTTTACTAAAATTCTTGATTGCTATCATGGATATTTGGAAAAGTTGAACAAGAACCTAGACTATTCATTTAATAAGTGGCACAAGATCTCTCAGCTATAATAGATTCTTGGTATATAATAATAGTAATAATAAAAGTATTTGTGATCTCCTGGATATTTCTAGTGGATTTATGCCTGCCACAGATTTAACAACATTCATGACAATCCCTGCTAAATAATAAGATGGACTGGCAGTAAAGGCAGCAAATGTGGAAAAACACAGCTTATTTTGGAAGTGGTTGCTCAACATGGAAGTTAGGCAGAGGAGTGGGCTCATGTGGAAAATTTCTTTTACCACAAAACTATTTTTTCTCTTAATCCACTGATGTGAAACATACAGGAACATGCTTAATAAGTAAGGAGTTGTAGTGTCCAATGACATCCTGGAGAATATTCAGGAAGAAAAGATACACTTCCCTGATCTGCTTCATCCATAGTCAGACAGCATGACAGATGCTTGCTGTGCAACTCTATATCAGCCAAAAGAGCCTGTGTAATTGGTGCTCGCTCCTGTGCCAAAGCTCTCCTCTGCTTTCCTTAAAACTGTCCTTATGGCTCTGGCAGAGACAGTGCTAAATACACACCTATGCCCCTGCTATCTACATCTGTGATGTTAAATGACACCTAATGGCAGATCCCCTTTCTCAAGGTTGCAAAATTTAAATAGAAAAATAAGAGGAAACAATAGCATAGAATAGAATAGAATAGAATAGAATAGAATAGAATAGAATAGAATAGAAAATAGAGTATTCTATTTCAATAGAAAATGGGGATCAGTGAATGACAATTAGTGAATTAATTAATAACTGATTAAAAAAACTGTAGTTCTCCCCCCCCCCCCCCCCCCGAGGTATTTGAATGAGAACTTTACTTTCACATTTTCTTTGGCAAGATCATTCATAAGTTATGGGTATAATCTATAACCTGCTGAATAAACAGAATTAATACACCTGAAATCCAAAAAGATTTTTTTTTATGGAAATTTAAAGTGACAAGCAAACCTATGAGGACTGAGTTCTGATCTGTATGCTCATTAACATAACTTTGGATTTTACTTTTCTGATGTGTTTGAAATATTTTGCTGTTTGTTTTGAGGGTTCACATCTTCCACCCCACAACAGGGCTCCAGTGCCAGTAGGAGATTCTCAGTGTTACAGCACCGCAACAAAGAGCTTACAAAAAAACAAACCAAACCATTTTCTGGAGGATATTCCTGGCATTACACTTAATTTGTTATTATATTCACAGGAAACATGAGAAATTAATGAAAAATGTTGGAATGCCTTTTAGTTGTTAAATCTCAAGGAGTCAATGGAGAAAGATTCTGCTCCAAGTGACATGAACTGGGTAACATATCTGAAAGTTAACTAAAATCAATTTATATGCTTTAAGTCAGTTCTCATGCTAGGTGTAGGCTTTCTAAGAATTCTAAGACTCTATGAGAATCGTGATGTAAATACCTGAAAATATTTTTGCGTGATGTATTATGAGCCACTTACCCACTGGCACTTGAACAAAGAAAAGATGTGAAATACCTTCACAAAAGAGCTGTCCTCAAGACTACACTCAGTGAAAGAGTTAAGACTCCAACAACTGTTACACTGCTTCACAGACATTCCTCTCCTTTCTTGTAATCCATTCATTTAGACAATAAGCTGAAGTGCCTTTTGTGGCAGTGAAAATGTGTGATACACAAGATGAACCACCAATAATATTTACACATACATGAACGGGCTTCGTGTACCTGCATGGCATACCTTCCCTGAGGGTGAGATGGTTTGTCAAATATTGGTCAGTAAAAGGAACAAAATATAACACATTTTTCATATTATTGAAAAGAAATACTGAAAACTAGGAGTTGTCTAAGCATTAAACCAGAAAACATCCTTACCTAGAAAAGGTGTGAGACAAGAAAAACAAAGTGAAAGACAAAATTACACCTAGAATTTTGAGAGTCCCTACAATAAAGTAATATAAAAATATATAATATTAATCAAAATGGAAAACATTAGCGATATCACCTTTTTTTGTATCTCTCTTTTGGGCTCTTCCAAAGCTGGAAACCATCTTCATTCCATGCCTCTCTGGACATTTGCCTGATCAGGAGTCTGATCTGAGGGTACCATCAAGTACAGATCAGATCTCAGGGAAGCTGAATTGCTTTTGAAGACACCTTTCCCTTCTAGTGGGGAATAACCCTAAAAATAGAAGCCTTAATTTTAGCATTTATGCCCAAGAAGGAAATTAAATTAACAGAGAAGAAACACCCATAGAGTATCAATCTGTTAATCTCTTTCAAACTGGATCCAGGTGCAATGGTCAGCTGTAGGATGTCTTGCTCCTTCAGAGAGATGAAAGAGAAATTTTGGCTGTTTTTCCTTCATTGGGAAGGATGAAATGCAGTTCTAAACATCTCAGAAACTATTACTAAAGTAATAGTTTAGTAACACTGTCTATTCAAGCTGGATACAGCAGTGAGGAGGCTCAAGAGGCAGCCATGCAAGGTGGCAAAAAAGGCAAGAAGGGAGAGAAGAAATTCAGCATGTTTTAATGCTGAATGTTTTTCTCTAATCAGAAGGAGTTTGATGTTGAAGATAGCACTGCATAACCAACATTTTCCCTCTTATCTCTGTGCAAGTATTCTGTGCATTGACTAATTAGTTTTTGGTAACCATGCTGCCCTTTCTAACATTTCTCATTTGGTTCCTAAGTACCCTGTTGAAGACTTATGTTCAATAATATAAACACAGAAATTAATAATAGCCTATACTGTTAATAAGCAATAAAACCTCTATCATAACATTTATAAAAGGCACATGGGAATTTAAAAGTGTAGTATGGAGGAGATGTGGAATTGTGAGTGTGGAAATGATAGAGATACAGAAGACTGTCATAGGAAAATAATGTTGTATGAACAAAGGGCAGTGAGGAAGTGATGGAAAAGCACATCAGAGAACCATTCTCTTGCTCTGTGGCCTGGCTGTTTTTCAGTACAATAAAAAGAAGAGATACTAGAGTGATAAAATTCATGCTAGACATATCTCTAAAGAGAGAACTGACTGAAGAATAAAAAAAGCACTTTCCTCCTAAGTCTTAAATTTGCCAGAGTGTATTCACCTCCAGCAGCAAGGTACAAAGGTACCACTGGTCCCTAGCTAATTTAAGGTATAGGCAGCTCTGTGGAATGGCAATATATGCACAGAGGAAAAACTTTAGGGCCATTCTGAGCAACATTTTTTCTCCTCTGTTCATTTCACAAATGTCTGTATTTTCACTGAATACTGTGAGAAGTTTAGAAAGAGATTAATTGGGGTGTCTAGAAACTGTGTTTCAGAACTTGTGGATGTCTTCCTTAGTGTCAACAAAGGGTTTTGATCAGGTGATTGTGCCTTGAGTTCTTCACTTTGTAATAAAGTTTAACCTCATGTGTCTGTTAATGTAGCATTAGGCTTTAACTTCAGCTTCAGCATTAAAAAAAACACCATGTAGTGACAAATGTTCAATTTGCTATTAATAGTAAATAAGGATTTTTTTTCCCATACTCTACTTTTGTCTTATCTGTGCCTTATCTTGAAGCTTGAAATTTGCTCACAATGAAAAATATGAATATGGAGAAACTAGTTTTCACAGTGTCCCTTTTGAAGAACTCAATCACTTGCGTGTAAACACAGGCATATGGAAATATGTTCTGCAGCATCTCTCCAGCAGACAACTGATCCATCAGCCTTAGGTCTCAGCCATGCCTTGACCCATACCTCCTGCCTATTGTTTAGTTTCAATGACTGCAGAAAATTGTATGGGGATAGCAAGAAAATTATCATGGAGATTTAAAAAGGGACAGAACACTTACAAATGTCTTAATCTTATCCTTACTGGAATCAGCCCCACTAACTCTGAATAGGTAGACTCCTGCTTTTATAGTAATTAAAGCCAAAACCAGTGCTCCAATCAGAAGAGCAGCTATTGCAATGAGGACTGTAAATTTACACAAGCTGCCTTGAATCTTCATACCAAGAGTAGCAAAATAGAATAAAAGAGACAGGTACACTCAGATGCACATGCACACACTCTACTGGAGGTATGAAGATTTTATTCAAGGTAAACTTTTTAAGGATAGAAGTCAGAAAACTCAGAGAATGTACATTACTGTCCTGAGTTGCACACCACTGACATGAACTCACCTGGTGTGGAATTGAAGAGACCTTAAGAATTTTCAGGGATTTGAAACAGTGTGTTTCCAATGGAGTTAGGTACCTGAATACTTTTGAGATTTTAGTTGAAGTACTTCCAGTTGTTCTGTGGCATCTTACTGTTGAACTTGAAGGTGCTGGAGGGGACAATTACCAAGAAAATAACTTAAAAGTATATATTCTAACAATAATTGTTTTTATGGTTTCAATGAGGAACTGGAAGCATTCTCATAAAAGAGGTCCTTCCTTCCTTCCTTCCTTCCTTCCTTACTTTTCCATGGAGCTACACATAGTTTACAGAAGACAGTCAAGTCCTGTTCACATTGAAGTCAGTGGAAGAAAAATTGTTTTGATTCTAGGGAAATAAGATGTTGATTTGGAAATATCTATAGAAATTTAATTATTAAAAAAATATTTAGAAATCCTAACTCAAATGAAAAATCATTCAGGGTGCTTTACTATCTGGAAGACTTGAGGTGACTAAAATGCAGTTATTAATCTAAAAGTATTAGACAAAAGTTAAAATACTCAAATTAAATGGTTCTGTAGAGACTGGTAACTCAAAAACATTTCCAGCTTCAGAAGAAATGTTTCTCCTTGTCCTTGGTGTAAATATAACAGTTTTGAAAACAACAACAAATACTTTCAAAACCAAGAATTGGTGCTGAAATTCCTGTGTGGCCAACATGAAACTTGGTAATGTCTAAGGTGGCCATGATTTTTACGGAACAATATGCACCAACCATGCAGTAGACCTCAAACTATAACCATTAGGGCACATGAAAACAGACACAGTCAAAAATCATAAGTTCACCAGAAAAACAATTGTTAAAGAGGGTTTTGAGTCTAAGTTAACAGAATAACCATAACTGTGACTCTTCTTTAATTAGGTGAAAGAAGACATTGAGTTCTTTTATTGACTACACAGTGTAAAACCAGGGCCTAGTAACCCACAGCATCTCCTCCAGTGCTTCAGGCCTGTGTTATTTGATCCACAGGCTGGGAACTGATTGTACTGAAACAGATGTGCCTGTGCATGTGAGAAAGCAGGAGAAATAATGTGGAAGGACTAAGAGCAGTGGAGACAAAGACAGAGCACTGAATGCTAAGTACTGCCTTGAAAGGAGACCACAACTTCAAATCTGAAAAATCCTTTCTGTTGCTTGATTCTTGCTGTCTTGAGGAAACAGGCCTGTGTTCCTTTGGAAATAAACAGGAAGTCTTCTCGGACACTGCTGATGCATTTTTTCCTCCCAATATACAGCCCACAGAGTCCTGAGTGTTGGCTAAATACTTAGCTGAAACTAATTAATATTCACATTTTTTGATGATAATATGTCCCATTCAGCTTCTCATTTACATCTATCGGATGTCTTCCCAATGTGCAATTAAACATTTTTCCCTTAAAATATTTATTTTTTTAATCTTTCTATTACTTTTCTTTATATGTCAATAACTACTGATAGGATGCTTTGATACGTCTGGTGCATGGTTCAAGATGAAAAGGATGAAATATTAGCCCATATATCTTAAGACACCATGTTTTTGTCACATTTAGAACAGTAGATAGCAGTAGTGTCACAGCATGTGTTAACAATTAGCAGATGATTCATTTTAGTAGCAGCTTCGCGGTAAAGGCTTCAATATTTCTCAGCACAAGGACTGTGTCCTTTGACTAATCTGCTTATTTTACTATTCAAACCAATGCTTGCCCATTCTTTGAATTTCTTGTTTACATTCAGAATCCTTTTGACTGCAGGTTTGGGAAGTACCAAATGCTTCTCCATCTGGGAAGGTCATTTTAATCCCCAAGATGGACTTGCTGACATGAAAACAACATATTTGGAATCGCTGCCAACTCTGGGCTGGTCCTTTGCACATGGCACTTCAGGCACAGGGCATGGGAAATAGACTTTTGTTACCCACGTCTTATTTATAGAAATGAAAATAATTAGTAAAGCATAGTATTCACTTGTTTTTCCTATTTGTTAGTGGTATTTTCCTCTTGTTTCTCGCAAAGTAACTCTTCACTGTGAAGTAGGATCCTTGAGTAGCTGCCTGCCATTGGAGGCGCCGATGCTAAGCTGAGTACAGAGAGGCTGAGCCCAGCCTCTGCCGAAGGGAGTGATATATAGGCTCATATCTGACAACAACAGAAAATAAAAACAGGGCTGTATAACCACACAGAGCAGGAGGTTGCCTTGGGCAGCAAAATATAATGGGCTGCAAAATGTTAAGAGACTGTTTACGCACTGGCAGCCTACTGTGCTGCTCCAATACAAGTCATTTCATGCAGATAAAATTGCACTGAAGTATGTAACCATATCTGTGTAGCTTTAGGGAGTCAGTGAGGTGTCCTATAGCAGCATGCTCTACTTTTCCTATCACAATTTATTGTCTCTACAGCTTTACCTAGGAGGCAACACTTTCAAAATTATCTTGGGTAGAGGTATCCACATATTTTTTCCAGCTGGGGAATACGCTGGGTTTTTCTGCAAACCGGAAGACCACATATAGACTGTTCAGGGTGGAGCAAATTACAACTGCTCCCAACTAATATGAGAACTCATGTTTTAAAGCCACAGCTCCCACCTCAGTTTGATCCAAGCAACTCTGCTAGAATCAATACAGCATATGGAATAACAGGATCTTGTCAGAGTGGTCTTATATCCCATTCATCCCTTGACTGTAGCCAGCACTCATGGCTAGGACAGCTGTAGAACCCAGAGAATGTCCAGTGTTTGACAGGGCTGCTGATAAGAATGTACAGTGTGAAGTCTGAGATAAGATAATTGGTTGAAGCTCACCACGTAGAAGGAACTGCTGTTAGAACGAGACTGTCTTAATCTAAAGTCTGAATAAAGTTGTGTTCATTTTATTTGAAGATAATGGTCTGCATCTTCAACATCTATACACCTTTGTCATCTGTATATTTGCATCAATATTTCCATGGATTTATCTCAAAGTTGTAGGGGGATTTGGGCATTGCACTCAATGCTTAATTTATGGAGCAGTAACCATCCAAAATTGCCTATAGCTTCTTGGTTCACCATTTTCATTTTAGAGTTATAAAAATACATTAAAATCTGCAGCAATTTGATTAATAAGTCCAGGGTAAGATTTTAAATTTTTCCTCCTTTACTTTTTAACCATACTTTTTCCTGTAGAAAATCTTTAATTTGAAGTTAGTTCAGCCTTCATACACAGGTATGCTTTATCTCACAAAGTGAAAAGGTGAAAGGTAAAGTTATGTTTGAAAAGGGCTGGTTATCAGCTACACAGACAAATTTTTAATTTCCAGCAGACAGAACCCTGAACAAAAGGAAGATGCATTTCTACAACAATAAAAATAAGGAGAGCTTGACAAATGAAACAAAATTTTTCCATTAATATTTGGTTTAAAATTTATTTTATACCACAATGAGTATGCTTTTTGTGTGCGCTGATTTACTGCAAACACTGGAAAAATTGAATTTGAATGTCATAAATGGAAAACCAATTTCAGAAAGATATGTATAATTCCAGACAGAAACAATCCTTTAAATCCACATGCAGAAGTAGTTTGTGCTGGAAACTCTAGGGGGCTCATTCAAACATTGGGAAAAAATCTGTACTATTTTAACCAGCTTAAGTTTTGAACACGTGCATGTATATGTATCAACATTGGAAGAACCCACCAGAGTAAATTTCCCTATGCAAGCCTCCAATTTATAGAATAAAACACAAGTCATCTTTAATGTTTATTCTGTGTCTGAGAAAACAATTCATCAGTTATTTAGATGCCTCAGTTCTTTCAGCATCAAACTGACACAGGAAAGGTAAGATGTGAAGGAAAAAGCAAAGAAGCTCTTACAGAAGAGATGTGAGTTGAGGCAAAATAGATGTAAAAAGTCTCTTCTAGGTTCAAATAATCAGCTTTCTGTAGTGCTTAGCTCCAAATAAACACTTATTTTTTCGCTAATTCTAAAGGTCTAGGACTATACAATCGCATCCTTCATTTTCTATTAGTGATCCCATAATTTTTGTTATTTTCCATTTTTTTCTGCCATTACTAAAACCCCTCAAGGCTCTTCTTGTATTCTGAAGTTTCAGGAAATCTTTGAAATCCTCTGGGGCCTGCGCTCTCTGACAAGGTATCATGGAGGCATCAAATGAAGGAAGGATAAGTAAAAATAAAGTGAAAAAAAACAGGATTGGAAAAAAAAATACATCAGCTTTTCTTTTTACAACAGGATAGAATTTTTCAATCTTGAAAGTATGTGAGTCATAGTGCAGTAGGATATCATATAAAAGGTGTGATTTCTCTTCATCTATGCCAAAGTGTACAGTTTCATAAAGTAATATTTTATAATCTGTAGGTATTCAATAAATTAATAGTTTCCTTACTTGGAAAACATTTTTCAAATGTTTACAAGATTTGGGATAGGACAACATTTAAAACAATGAATGAGCAAAATTTAAATTGGAAAATTTGTATTCAGTCTATGATTATTTGATATATTAAATTATTATATGTTAGATTTACACCTTTTTTTTTTTTTAATTTTGTGAGGGTATATTGATCCTTTGAACAAGGAACACCAGAAAAATAAATTAAATGTTAGGTTTATTCAAAGCTAACTGAGAAGCAGGTGATGAGATGCCTGCTGAAATGAGTCTAGACTCAAACATTTCCACTGAGCAAAATATACTAATATAACAGAAGAATTGGGCAAAATGCAGAGTTATATTGGCAAAGGTAGAACAAAAATAGCATTTTAAATTTTTACAGCTCAGGTGACAAAGTGTAATATCCTTAATCCTAGTAAAAGTAGAGATGTGTTAGCAGCATTCACAGTCTTTGGCCCATAATTTTAATGTATTTTTAAAAAATTAAATTATCTAACTGGAGAGCGTTTTGAAAACTTCTTTGTCACTACCATAAGAATAACTGAGTGCACCATCCTCTTCTAAGTCACCTCAGCCTTTGGCAAAGGCTCTCCTTCCCCACAGACATCATCAAATGATTCTACCTGTCTTCATTATTATAGTAATGGTAACAAATGCTACTGGGACAAGTCAGCATTCATTGACATCATTGATCTGACATGTTGAATTATAACAGTAAATATTAAGTTACAGTTTAAATTCCCTACATGGTCAAACAGAAATCCCATCACAGCTAAGTTTTACTGAGCAGAATAAAAACAATAGGCAACAGACACATTGAAACTTCCCTGACACTTCTCAGTTCTGAAACCTGAAGAAGTTAAAATGGGATCTTGGCTTCTACTCAGCTCTTCTGTCTGAGCTAGACTATTCTCCTTATTCTTCTCTGTTGTCAGACAATGTTGATAATTCTATGTGTAGTTTCTCCTCAAGAGTCTTGAACAAATTATATGAGGGCTTTTTTTTCCCTTTTCTAACAGACTTCTCCTCTGAGACTTGAAGTATAACTTCACTCATCATCTGCTGTCATGTTCCATTAGAAGTTACAGCTGAGTATTTTCTGTGTTGTTTCACAGCACAGGAAAACTATGGTTTTGCACAACCATTTACTTTTAACAAGAAATTTAACACCTTGGAACAAATGGAACAAATTTTACTTGACTTTGGCCATAGCTCAGTGGAAATGCTGAATGTTGTGTTGGCCTTCCAGAGTGAGAGCAGACCTGGTCAGAGATGGGTTTGAGAATGGCTGCTCAAAATTCACTGTACTCTCTAAAGATGTGAATGCAAAGTCTTCAGGTGACTCCTGAGTAAATGCTCAAACCGTGTTGGAACCATTTTTTTGGTAGTTCCTCATTTTCAAAGCTTGCAAGGAAAAAGGTTAGTGAGGAAAGCTGGGTATCTAAGAAGGCAATGAAACTGTCCCAGGGCAACAGAGCTTTACTTTTACTTTTGTTTTATTTCAAAATGGAAGTTCCCTGAACTCTTCAAAGGTTCATATTTAGTGTCTAGATTTCCATTTCTTGTGTCTTCCTGAATTCTGCTTAGTTTAGCAACTGATATAACCAAGCGCATGTCCATATAAACATAAGCAAAGTCACATGCAACAATGAGTGCCTTTACATTTTGCTTTTAGATGGCTCTGGTTCTCTGTTTTCATAGAGAATTTCCCCTCAGACCTAGCTTTGAGATAAATAAACAGTGTTAAAGATGTTCATTTTACTCATTCCAGTATAATAAAAATAATAACACCTCATTATTTTCCTTGGAGGTTGATAACTGGATCCAGATCACATGCATTCTTAGTCTTTCCCTTTGGGGACCTCTTATTTTTTTTTACTTATGCTAGCTTTTGGTTTTAATCTCCTTTCATTTGTTTCATGTTTTCTTCTTCTCCTTTTACTCTTGCCTAGCATTTGCAATGGAAAAAGAGCACACATCATCTGAGCCATTCAGGTAATAAATTTTTCAAATTCTTTCCAGCAATGCATCTCAACTTTTTGCTCTCAATAAAATTTCAAAACTGCGTTCTTTCCAGATATCAAATTTTAAAATATGTAAATTGAGCCCATATTAATGTTTAAATTCAGCTATTCATTTATGATGGACAATCTTCATTAAAATTTGATTTTTTTGTTAATAAAAGATATAGAATATATTCAGTACCTAAATTTTAAGTAGCTGAAAACAAAATAAGCAATTCCCAATCCTGCAGTTTTTGAAAAGGAAGCAAAAATGTTCGCATTATTACAATGAATACAGATTACATTTAAATCTTACATTTAAATCAAATATAGCTAGCTCTTTTTTTCTTTAAATAATAATCTGATACTCCTACACCTTGGCATTTTCAACTCCTGACAGAGGCAATAAGAGAAATTAAATCTTGGCTGTGCAAAAATATGTTTCCTGTTTTTAGTTTTGCACAAGTCAAAAGGCCACTTGTGTGTGAGGGAAACTGGGGGCAAGCCAATGGGGAATCAAAAAGTCTTGAAAACTGGAATAAATGATGCAGTCAAGGTTGTAGTGGGAGGCAATGGAAAATTATACTGACCTCAATGCTTAAAAAATGCATCTGTGTAGCAATCTACTTTTATAGGTAGTAAAGAATAGGGAATTTGAAAATAAACCTTAAAACTGACATAGTAAAAAATATATTTCAGGCAAACTCAGAAGTGGAGAATAATGGTATTTCATTTGAATGAAATGAAATCTAAATAAGCAGCAGCATTACTGAGCTTTGAAACACAATATAAAATTATTTCTACTATAAATGGAGAAGAAAGAAATATCAACTCAAAATCAAAAATAACCAATGCTCATTCCTCTGTGTGCTACCTTACTAACAGAACAATTTCAATTTAAAGGCATCCAGTTGGAAAAAACAATCCATCATCCTTGTAGACTTAGACAGTCAAATAGCACATGAGGAAATCCTGGTTAACCTCTATATAATATTTGTATACAAATGAAAAAGTATACTATTAAGGCAGAAAGAGTCAATGAAAGGCCATATGTAAATTCAGAAGATGAAGACTGCAATTTAAACCCCTGGAGATATCTCCACAACAGATCATGCAGGGAAGATGAAGGGATAGCCCTAAACTGTATCAGCATATTGTTTGTTAATTGTCTGCCATGTGTGGCAAAATCTTTTTATTTTAATCTTGTAGCAGATGCTGGTGAATATTCAGTATAAAGTAGAGAAGAGTTCATGTTAGCATTCCTAGAGCTGTGATTATAGCCCATAGAATCATGGTTGTAAATGGCCTCTTGGGAAAATCTGTGTATAAAAGAAGGACTCCAGATTGAGAAAATAAATCATGATCAAATATAATATAATTTACACCATTTGCTAGCTAAGACAGAACATTAGGTCATTAGTCCATGTAAATAGAAGAACAAATGACCAAAAATTATATCATGGGGTATTTGAGCATTCAGCTTAATTTTGTATTTGTTGTGATCAATAATAGGCAAAAGATCCATCTTGACTTTTGCCTCTGACTCCTTTTACCTAGTACAGCGGTATGAAGGAAAGAAGCAGCACTCCATTGCTAATAGTGATTTGTGTGCTGTGTTAGCTGTTCTAGACAAGCTACAAAGCTATGCCCCTACCTCTACTCCAGCAAGCTGAGCAGATGCCATTCTCACAGCCAGCAGAAATAACAACTGCCACAGCAGGCAACAAAAGCAGCACTGTGGCACCTGCTGCCTTGGCCAGCTGAGGCCACATAAAGCTAACACATGCCCTGCTGTTGTCCTATCTAGCCACAGCCATGTGCCCAAAAGACAGCTTTCCACTCCCAGTTGTGGCTCTCGGGAAGTGTCCTTTGAATATCTTCCTTCTGAGAAAGAGAAAGGAATAGCAAGGTGGTCTGGCCATGTGGCAGAGAGCACCTCCCAGGGCTTCAGTGGGACACCATCCATTTTTGCCACCTGAACATTTTGTTCTTATGGAATACCATGAAGTAATGAAATAAAGACCCTGTTGGGCTTTTTGGGCCCTGGTGTAGCATTTAAACCTACACAAGTTATTGTCTCTTACCCAGTTCAACATTTTTCATAATTGTTTCTTATGGAGGCAGGGGGATAAGACTAGAGAGTCCTACATCATGTCCTCACTTTCTCAGGATCAGAGGGAAGTTTAGCACAAGCTTCTGCAGGGTTACAGCTTCTGTCCTGCATCCAAATCTTAGTCTTAGTAACTATAAAAACCTCTGAAGTGAATACAACCAAATTCTTTCTGTTCTTGCTGTTGTGTGGAAAGAACACCAGCTGAGCCTGAAGTCCAGCCAGCTTACCTGATGTGTTAATTGAGACATCTGGGATTTGTGTCTCTCTGTCAAAGAGCGGAGTGTTTGGGTGCCCAAACACCCTGGTTCACACCCTGTGAAGCCAATTCCTCTTTGTCCTAGGAGGGCTGAAAACTATGACTGAGACTACATTTTCAGAGTAAAGTATCTTGATTCCGTAAATGTTAGGCATGTCTGGATTTTTCTCTCCATGGAAAATTACCAGGGACTTTCTATATCCAAATTTAGGGGGATGAATGTTACTTTTTGCCTTTAATTTTCTACTGAATATGATGTCTGATTTTTGATCAGACCCTGCAAAAGCTGGTTCCAAGGCATGAACAGAAGAATTCCAAGCTATTGAGATGGTTGTTACATTCTGAAAGATGGCTTTAAGGAAGAAAAACTATTATTTTTCCAGTCCCTAAAGTTTAAATTAGTCTTTATGATACAGCTGACTGACTTTGTGATACATTTTCCACCATGTGACTGCTTTATTCTAATATTCAAGACTGCAAAACTCAATGGAGACATTTTGACATGTGCTAAATATACAGATTCAAAATAGGGTAAAGTTGCTCTGGTTTCTCTTCTTGACACCTTCTGCCTCACTTAAGCCCATTTGCAATCTGAATTATTTCTGCAGGGCCCTACCTTGCTTCATAGAGAAAGTCACTATGCTGCCTTCCACCATGGAGCAATTTGTATGTGGTGACATTCATGTGGCACTTGTGCCATTTTTGCAGCTAAGTTCACATTGTATTTTTGCTCTCTATGTATAGCTTGATTTTCCTTATTCAGTTTCTCCCCACATATTTAATTCTACATTTCAGTTCTTTTTTATAAATACATAGCGAACCTACCAGATTAAAAAGCAAAAATTTACCGTTACTTGATATAAATACAGTCCTGTGGCACACATTCGTTCTAAATTTAGGACATACTGTGGTAAAAGCAATGCCACAGAAGAGTATTTGTTTACCTTTCAGAGGCGCCCTGGTTATTTAAGTGAAATTAAGTTAGAGTCTTCTTTGTAAGTTTTTGTCCATCACTGGAAAGTAGTATTGGCACTAGCAAATCTAACAACAAAACCCACACATTTTTCACTATGCTTTTGGAAGAAGTTTTCACCCACATTAAGAAACATGACACATTCTTTGATGGTGTTTCAGCTTGCATGGATTGTTTTCACAGCTACGAAAAGGGAAATTGTTAGAAATATGGGTAATATGTCTAGGCCAAAATGAAAATAATTTGATGCATGATCAATGTATTACTAATATTTATTCTTGTGGAAAAATATCTTTTGGACTTTTAATTCAATATACACTTTGTGAACACTCTTTGCTTGTCAAAACTTTCAAAGGGTGTCATTAACTGGTGAAACAGAGCTGGTTGAATTATTTGCTTAGCAACATTTGGCTAGCAAATAATTTCCATACCAGCCATGCTCTCTGGAAACAATCTTCTTCTAGGATTTGCCAAAATAATTTCAGCTGATAATTTTGGAAATTTTTTCGAATTTGTTTTCCATAGTGCTAAAGTCCTTTCAAGTCTTATATGACCGATCACTTCAGATACATAAAATTGTTTCTGACATATAATTTTAACTGCATTTTTCTCTTAATATCTGTTTATTGAGGGAGTTTAAAAGTAACACATATTCCAATCTATTTTTAATGAGTTTTTAGTTGAGCAATACATTAGTACAAAATATGAGCTTTATGATTTGCAGCATTCTAGCCCAGCAATGAAGAGACAGAAAAGAACCACACACCATTGGCTCAGGTGGAAAGAAATTACAGTAGTCCAATTAATTCAGAACAGAAACATACTACCAATAATTTTTTTCTTGAGTTTATAGGCACAACTTCATTTTTAATGAGCATGGTGAATGAGATTCTTGTGTCTATGGTTTCTCTCTTATTTTTACTTGAAAACTTTGATTATATTGGGGATTGAGAGAAAGAAATAACAGAAAAGTTACTGATCTTTCAATTTTGAATGCATATAAATATCAGCTGGTTTTCTGTTTTTACTCATTTTTATTTGCTTTAAAAGACCAATAAAATAAGATAAAAATATTGGAATTTTCCAACTAAGTTTGAAATGAAAAATATTATGGTTTTACGTCAGAAATATGTTCTTTGTTTCCAGCAAACTCTGTAACAGAACTTGTTAAAATTTTTCTTTATTACATGGGTGACAAAACTATAACCTGTTTCTTCTTAAAGCAATCTATAGAAAACACTGTAACACCCAAAACACACGTGCCTTGGCTAGGAGATTCCCCTGCCTGAATTCCTTCTCTACCTGACATAGAGCCTGGTCTGAAGAACGTTTCCTGAATCACAGGAGACCTAGTCAGATATGGGACTTGTAAATATTTCACTGTCTCTCTACTTGCAAAACTCTGTTGTTTAAAGTCAAGCATTTATTACAGTATAGAAGAACACAGGAATAAACTTGATGGGTAAGAGCAGAAATCCATGAAGCTTTGTGACCAGCAAGGGACACACCAGAGAATGGCAGAAGTACAAAACAACCTTTTCCCTGATAGTATCTCCTAGTTCCCAACCTGGAAGATATCTGGAACCATAAGTGTATCAGGCTCATGTCATTTAATAACCCTCAACAGAGCTTTCTTCTTTGATATTGTCTATCTTTTTGATCTCACTTACACTTTTTGCCTGTGATTTTTACTTAGCAACAAGAACTTCCTTTGGTTTATTTTATACGTGCTATCTTATAATTTCATTTGGTGTCTTCCACATCCTGAGCTATGTGAAACATCGAATAATTGTTTTCCGTTCATCTTCTCTCTGGCATTCCGGATGTTATATTCTTCTTTTGTGTCTATTGCCTGTTCAGTTGAGTCATTTCCAGACAGATCTGTTCTGCTCTATTTAATTTCTTTTTATCTCCTTGTCATCCCTTTCATCCTTCGCTGTACTGTTTTTACAGTATCCTGTTTGATATGGCGCTGCCTCAACTCCAAGAAGCATTAAATACTTTTTTTGCTTAGTTGACTATTCTGTCTTCGTAACATTAAGTCTTAGTACCCTGCTTTCTTTTTTGGCCACTGAGGAATACTGAGGTGATAAAGTCAGAAAACTATAGTGACTATGAGGTCCCTTTCATGAGTGAAAGCATGTGATTTATTGTCCATTGTTTCGTCTCTGGCTGATGGTCCACACTTAGTTTACCATTAGTGTATTATTTTGCATTGAACTGACACTGAATTTAATCTGGCATTTCATCCCCTCCACATTCAGTAGTTTCCATCATAGCTCTCAGCTCCCACTGCCACACACTGACTCTCAGGGTATTGATGAGTTAAGAGTTCACAGAACTTGCTGTACAAGATAGGCCAGAAGTCTTTTCAAAAACAGTGCCTTGATAGAAGCTAATGACTTCTTTGGCTGTAGCTCCCAACTGCCATGACCACTTTGATTTTGACTTGATCCAAAGAACTGATCTCTCACAATATTAATCACAAGAAGGCAATGGTAAGTGTACTTTTGGTTCTTTACATATATTCAAGGATAAATATAATCAAAATATTATTAAATAATATCAAAAATTTCTTACGGAAGCATGGCTTTTAGATTAGGGGACTGGAATGGGAGTGAGAAAGGTGGAATGTGCTGGTGAGTGAATTTCAGTTCCAGAACTCTATATCCAGTGACATCGAAGGCCAGGACAGCTCACACAGGAGAAAGCTCTTGCAAATACCCCAGGCAGGGAAATGTTTAACTTGGTGTTTGCGTGGGTTAGATGCTAAAGTCAGTGACAAGACAGAAAGGCACAGAAAAGCAGGCACTAACTCTGGTGGTCATGATGCTATTTGTCAAACAGAGATATTGTTAAATTACTTCGTGTTTGCCTAATACATTGGAGTGTGGAAGTCATATGTGAAGGTTGCATACATTGTTATAACAGTCATGAGTTTTTGAATATTCTAATGACAGGAAAAATTTGATGATGATGAGGGAGGGGTGTTGGTTTATATATACTTAAACCTAGGAGTTTAATAACCTAGAAATCTTGGTTTCCCACCTCTTTTTTCAGAGCAAAAATTGAAACCAACAGCAAAAGTGCCTTTACCTTATCTGGGCTGACTGTGAAAGGATTTATAACATATTGTTGTCAGAGCATTGTGACCAGCATTGAAATAAGTGTGCCTGCTTGGGCCTCATGTGTGTGTGTCTGTAATCTTGATGCTAAGATTGAACAGCTGCTGTGTACCTGTCAGTAGTTTGTGTTTGCCAGGGTAAAGCAATCCTTCTCCTACGCTTTCCTCTGCTGGAATGAAACCAACCAAGTTCTGTAGAATGAAATGTGAAGAAATTAAAACATGTAAATCAGCATTATGTAAGGAGCCTTATTATGTGAGTAAGATACTGACATCCTTCTCTAACCCTTTTCTCTCTCTGCATTGCTAAAAAATAGGTGCTGAGCAGCAGAAGTTTGTATTCTTGCAGTAGGAACTCCACATTGCCCTGATTAAGTTTGTGGTGACAACCAGTGGCTCAGTATTCAGAGAGCAGCCTAATGACCTTGAGAAACAGATCCCAAGTCCTGTAAAAATATTTTAGATGCTTGTAGGGAACAAGTAAGATTCTTATAATTGCAAATTAGGAAAGGAGAAGCTCAAGGAAGGAGAAAAACTCAATTTCACTGCAGATGGCAAGGTAACATAAAACAGCACTTTTCAAGATTACTGTCTTCCCATTTTGAAGGCACAGCCAGCACAAGCCTGAAAAGAGGAAAGTAGTATGTATTCCATGCTGTGAAATGCATGTTTCCTCTGTGTAAAATTTTTTTAAGCTAAAGAAAAAGGTGTTATTTCTTCTATCTTTGGAAGAGACAACTTCAAGCAAAAAAATATATACACAATGGAGAAGCACTAGTAAAGACCTGGAAGTAGCTAACTGAAGCAGTTCAGAACTCCAACATGAATTGAAAAATGCTTTATAATAAGAAATAAACAACTCACACAAGCATATAAGGCAGGAATGTACCTAGCAATTCTCTGCAGTTAGAGCACATGAGTGGGAGGTCAGACACTGTCATTGAAATTCTTCTGAGGGAGATCTGGAGTTTTGTTTTCTTCACCCAGCTGAGGGCTGTAACCACTACAGGCTGCATGATATTCTGAGGTTGCTCCCTTGTTGGAGCCTTAATGCAAAATGCTAAACAGCATGATGATGCTTGGCATCATGATGTGAATTCTAATCTCTTCAGGTAAAAGGGAAATGAAATGTATAGAATGCTTACAGCTGGGGCACAGTTCAATGAATGAAGTCTCTCCCTTCCTTCTTTTTTGGTACTTGTATTTTGACTTAATTTATTAGTCAAAATTTATTAGTCTTCATTCCAACTAAATTATTCAAAAAATTTAACTTTAATTTGTAGACAGCTAAGAGATAAAATGAAATATTTTAACATATTGACTTTTTCTAAAAATTGGTTTTTTTGGCTTTAGATATCAGGATAGTAAGAAGAGTGAGCCACAAAATCAGCAGTGTAAATCAGGGAAACCACATAATGTTATCTACTGGAATGTAAATATGGACAGCAACTGCAGGACTGGAGGGGTTTATGCTGTCATCCACTACAGATGACAGTACACACTGATACCAAAGGCTAAGAATCTTACTATCATTAAGAACTGCAAGGTTAAAAGATGACTGTGGGAATTTTGGAAGAGTTATGAGAAAGTTAAGAGAAGAAACCAATGATTTGCATGAGTACCAAGACAGGAAAAAAACAGACAATTATGAGCATCTATAGTGATGGCAGTAAAGGACCACAGAACCACAGTCCAGGGTAATAGTATGTGAGGCAAACAGCGTGGATTGTATCTGATCACAACGATAGTTAATCACACTGGAATAGTATCAGAAGCAGCCATGAGAGCATCACACTGAACACTAAAAGAAGGCTAACACAGTCATGAGCTTAACCCAGCATGTGGTGAACAAATTGAGCACAAGTTGGAAAAGAGCATAAAATGAAGCTTTGTAATGACTGGTATTGCTCCTAGACATCTGAGAAATGAAAAGAAGAAAAAATCTGACGGATGAAAGGAATTTTGATGCAATTGCCATTTTCCGAAACGTAATTGGACAATTCACATACCTGGATAGTTAAAGGTCCTGGTCATAATCTGTTCAGGAAGTTTAGCATGCATAAAAGGAGGTGCTGAGCTGGCCTTTTATTGTGAGAATGCTGTCACACATTTCATGTGTTCCTGTGGCTTCATGTATTAACTAATATCACTCAAGATGGGGCTGGGTGGAGGAATCAAGTCAGAGAAAAGGACCAGTTATTCCTTCAGCACTTGTCTGCACTACCTAGAAATATCTGTCTGAGGGATGTCAGTTTGAGCTGGCATTTTCCTAATGTAACAAGATAGATAACTACATCTAAAGTAACTCTATTCTGGATTTCATTACATAGATATCACAGATTCATTTACTAGATATCTGCGGTTTCTTGAAGGACCAGTAATCTTGAAATCATTATACTGAGGTAAAAAGAGAAAATTACCTTACAGAAACTAAGAATAAGATGCAAGAAGGCACAAAATGTCATTTCAGTATATACAAAAGATATCTTTCCATTGGAAAGTGCCTCAAAGAGAAGACATAGACTCAAAGTCATATCTGAGTCTATCAGTTGGGAAGAATTGTTAAATAAAAGTTTGGGAAGTCGGCATGGTATGCAGACAACTGCCTCTATCAAGCTGATGGGGAATACCTGAAGGCAGGAGGAATGCCTGAACCCTCGTTTTATCCCTGAATTCCCACAACTGTTTGTTTGTTATTTATTAGGCAATTCCATCCATTCCAAAATTAACATAATGTCTTAAGATAATCAGTGAAGAGGAGCTCATTCCTCCAGAGTCTTTAACAAATACAATTACAACACTAAACTATCAAGGAGATGACTTGGTCTAGGCAAGTGTCCTCTAGGGTAATGGGCTCAGAAAACTCTCTGTTACAGGATGTTGCCACAACTCCTCAGTGCAGGAGAAACTCTCCTCCACATTTGCACATTAAAATGAAGGCCAGAGTTGGACATGAGTGTATTATTTATGCCTTTACTTTGTGGAATATTGACTAGAAGCCTGTTAGATAAGGTAAAAAAAAGTATTCTTATAAACTGATCCCTGGTATATACTCTGCTGTTTTAGGTTTTTTTGGTTTTGTTTTTTGTTTCTTCGATGATTTTGTTTGGTTGGTTGGGTTTTTGTTTTGGTTTGTTTTTTGGTTTTTTGTTATTTGGAGTTGTGGAACCAGCACAGAATCCCTTCCCTGTCTGCCTGTCTCTTACAAAAGCAAACCTAGGAATTAATTTTATGAAAATGGTCACATACCAGTACCATGTTTGGCATACTATTGAAAACTGGTATAGAATTCTGGTTTTAAGGACTATTAGAAAACTTACATAGAATAATTATTAGGATATATTTTACTGGCTGTAAACCATTATTAATGCTAAAAGGAAATTTTCAGAGTGACTTGATGGCAATACAAAAATACTGTTCTGGGGAAAAAACCAACTAGATGCTCAAGCCTTTATTAGTTCAGGAGAAAAGAGTGTAATAAAAGCAGTGGATGAGTCTGAAACCATGCAAGTTCAGACACAGTGGCAGTGCTTCCAAAAATTGCTTTCTTAATTATGGGGCAAAGTATGAAGTCAGATCTCTCCTACCACTGAAGCCTGGAGACTTACTAGAGGGAATGCTGTAGCCAAAGCTGGGTCGAGTGCAGCACCACACAATGCACATCTGGCTATATTCTGAGCAGAACCAAGAGCTTCAGCATAGGTATCAAGCAGTGACAATGTTTTGTTTGGGGACGTCTTCACGGGGAAGACAACTGAAATATTTTCTGGGCATTCATGGTAGCACAGCTTTGGCACCCACAGAAATCTTTGAGCATCAAATTGCAAGTAGGCTTTGTGGTGCTGCATTCTCTGATTTTATAAAAATTGTCCCAGTGTTGTGTTTGGGGTGCCGCAGTGATATTTGAAAACTTTCTGGACAAAATTCTGTAGCATCAGAATAGTGGTTTAATTTTATAAATTATTTTGGAGGGTCCAGATCATGGAAACACAAATAGCAGACAGTGTAATTTTTTTTTTTTTTGTCATCTTATTTGTCACTTATTTGTTGTTACTGACATCTTGAACTAATTCCACTGCTCTAAAGCAGAACATCATGCCACAAAAACACCTGGATCCACATCCAGTGGGGAACTAGGCTCTCTGTGCTTTAAGAACCCAGGGAGCTGGTAAATCTCTTGCTGTATGATGCGGGCCTTAACACTCCACATCATCCCTGCCAGGTAATTTGTGCACTGGCATGTAGCAGCAGTTAAATGAAAAAGCCTTTAAGCAATCCTCTGGAGTTGAAGGTGAAGCGCCTGTTGCACAGGAGGCAAAGCTGAGAAATGAAAAATAAAAATGTCACTGCAGAACAAGCAGATGAAATCCATAATTATTTCTATTTTAAGAAGTGTTACAGGAAAATCCTGCTGGGGGAATAAGCAGGATGACATTTCATAAGAAGCTGGGTATATGTTCCTTATTTTGTGAATAAAAGCTATCTTTATTTGATATTAAATATCATGTATTTTTAAAAAGATTGTACATTGATACACTAAACAATATTTGCATGATTCTGAAAACCCCCTGTAGCTGCCATGCATAGATTATTTTGTCTCTTCTGGTGTGTTGGCATGTTTGGGGACAAGCATGGAAACCATGCCTGGGAAGACTCATCAGGATAGAAGAGAAGAGTAAACAAAGGAAAAAACAGCCTCAGTCATTTGTGGAAAAGTCAAGAATTGTAATGTATGGAAAAAACAAGGCTTTTCTAATGTACTATGCAGTAGAAATTGGGAATTTTAAGTCAAATGGCATGAAACTAAAGAGTGGTGTCATTTACCATGCAAAAAGAAAATTTGTAATGAATTCTAGGTGTTGGAGTTTGATTCGATTCTTTACCAAAATGAAACTATAAAAGAAAATCAGCTGGTTCAATGGTAGGTCATTTGCCTGAGATAAGAGAAACCTATTTTTGAGCCTGTCTTATAGTGTTATTCTTTTTCTCAGAAATTACTCCATTAGGTTTAGAGTTTGAATTAATTAGTGTTTCTACACAAACAAATACTTTCTCAAACATTTTTTGATTGGTCATGACTATGCTAAGAAAGGTAAGCAGTCGGTGTTTTATGAAGGGAATTCCATGCAAAGACACATTTTCTGAGTTACGTTCACGTCATCATCATCCATTGCTGCTAAAATAGTCAATAAAAGATGAGACAACTCTGCTTTGGGCCTCTCTGAGTGCTCAGGGCCAGAGTGGCACAAAGCTACATCTGCTTCTGCTTTGGTCCTGTCCTTACCTAGATCTGGTGTTCTGCACTTATGAATATTTTTCTCTTCCTGTGGTGAGAGACCTTATGTCTGGCCTATGTAAACCTGCAAAATTATGCATCCTTTCTTAACAGCAAAAGTATGGCCTCAGGTATTAAGAAATACAGAAAGCATTTACTGTGATTTTCAGGGCACCCATTAGTGAGCTGGCAGGGGAAAAAAAAAAAAAAAAAGAGAAATTTTAAAATTACGCCCATAATGAACTAGCAAACAACAATTTTCTCTAGCCTAAATAATTGTAGATGTACAAAAAACAAAGAGTTTGCAGGACCTTTACACTTGTTTGCACAGAATAAATGGGCTAACAAATGGGTTTTAGACAGTAAAATTTTGCTGATACCTGGAACTTCCCCAAAAGACTATCACACTATTCCAAGAGTAAAAAGTGGAAAGTCATGTGTGAGGTTGCCAAATGTGTCTCAGAAATCAAACTGTATATTAACATCTACTGATTCCTCCTTATCTACCATGTTAGTAATGTCTTCAAACATGAGATCCCTTGCCTGATTTTATGCTTCCCATCTTTAATCAAGCTGTGTTTTCCCAGCTGCTGCCCATCTTTAAGAAATTTTCTAGAGATGAACTTGGTTAAAATACAAACTCTAAGGTAGCAAACGAGGCTGGTTCTGAATTTGCATTTGTGGCTACTTTGCCCAAGACAACCCTTATGAATGCCAAGACTGGAAATTGTAAGAATTTTACTACTATCATGCCACAGTGACAGGTTTCCAACTGAAACCTTTAGTGTTAAATGTTATCTGCTGCTTTCAACCCCTTTTGAAATTGAATCCTCTGATAAAAAGATTAATTTAAAAGCACATGAGCTTCCATCGTAATTTTCTTAAAGGCATATGGAGATAAGAAATATGGATGATGCTTTCCCTAAAATGGTTGGGCCAAACAAGTTTTCAGATGGATTATTCACATGTGGTCATGAAAAACTAGTATCTACTAAACATTATACCTGTTCAGAGTTTAAAATAATTAAATTTAATAACAATTTTTGCTACTAGCATAAAAGTAACCAAATGTGTAATCTAGTTCTTTCTACTGAAAGTAGAATATCCAGAAGAATATAAATCATAATATTATTTTAGTATACACATCACTTCCACATTTATAGTTAGCCAGCTGAATTTTAGAACTATTTAATTAGAATTTTGGATTATTTGAATATAAAAGGATATATTGTCAAAAGTAAAAATGAAGATTCCAACTGTTTTCATCATTGTTGGTACCTGCAGGTACTGTAGGAAGCTTTTTTGTTTACAAATGAAGTCATGTTAGTGATAATAAAAACCATTCATGAAAAAATGCTCTCTTGAAACAAAGCAATTTGTAGGATTAGCTCTATACAAAAGAGTGCAGGATACTGCACACTTTCAGTCGCTGTATTCATTATGGCTGAAACTGAATTAGCTAGGATTATATTTAAACAATATTAACTGTAGCAGACAATTTAGTTTAATGAAGAGCTACTGCATAAAATGGGTTTATAAAATAACATGGAGTGTGGTGCAGTTTAGTGCAATGTTTTTTCTGTTGCACTTTGCTAACCAGACCATTTTTCTGAGATATAAGAAGTAGCAGCGACTGAGAATAACAACAAGAGTGCAGGATTAAGAAAACCATATTTCCAAGGGTTTGAAAGACAAACTTAGGTGCATGTTCACCGCTAAAATTCCATAAATTCCATCTGTCTCATGTCTATGCAGAAGACCAAGCATCAGTTGTGCTTTAGCTACACCATCATATTTTTTGGTTTTTAAGGGTGCCTGAATACACCTATGCTTTAAAGCTGACATTTTTCAGGCCAAAAGGAAAGACCAGTGGGTTGATTAACAAGTCATGTGTACACCACTGGGTAAAAGTATTTTAAAATAAGGTCCCCCTCAGCAATGCACTGTTTCCAGGTTGTTGGGGCCTTTTGGGTTGGTTTTTTTTCGGTAGTTTGAGCCGGCTGTGTGAACTTAAACATTGAACCAGTGCTGCCACCTCGAGGATTTTCTTGAGGAATGTACCACAGCAGACGTGAAAATTAATTGCACATACTAGTGGCACAGTTTGTGTTCTCGCTTGTATATGCATAAGACACACTAAAGAATGTACCACAGCAGACATGTGAAAATTAATTGCACATATTAGTGGCACAGTTTGTGTTCTCGCTTGTATATGCATAAGACACACTAAGTAACAATAGCGTATTGAAATATTTATTTCATAGAAAATTCCCCAGAAAAGATAATAATGCTGTGATGAACATCTATAAACTTAAGCTTAGAAAATTTAAAGGTGAGCTTTTTTATATACAGATTTTAAAATAAATTTACTTCTCATTATCCAGCAATCAAGGTGGGAATGCTTTTCTTGGCAATCCTAGGTACCTCTGGCACACAGAAGCTGTATGTGAGAACAAGACGGACTTATGAGTTCAAAGGAAACCTGGTATGGTTACAAGACTAAACTCATTTACATGATCTGGCATTTAAGTAAATTCACTCTAATTATGAAATGTATGTGGTTTAGGATATTCAGTCTAAGATATTTTTTGTTTGTGTCCAGCTGAGACAGGAACTATATCCTGCAAGGGGATCCCCCAGACTATAGCCCTGCATCAGAAAACAGCATTAGTCACTGCTGCAGATCCACACTTGTGTGAGATTTATCGAGGTACATCCAGCTGCAGGGTTTAGAGTGATTTTTTGCAGAACTTAGTCACTATAATGCTGATTTTCACCACATCCAATTTTTTTGCTTTGTCCAGCAGTAAAAATTAATAGGTTGATGTTAAGTGCCCATGGAAAGAGAAAGTTTGGAATGGAGTCCATAACACAAAGTACTGATGTAAGAAAGAAATACATGTTATTATTTTAAAAAAAAAAAAAAAGGAAAGCATCAGGAATACTGTCCTTCTTGAGAGCTGAGTCTACTCTGAGAGACCTAAATTCACAGTCTGGAACTTCTTGTGTTTGGCATCCACATCTGTCATTTAGAGAACAGAAGATAGATCTGGTCTTTTTGGATAAAGAAGGAGATGGTGCAGACACTACCCTCTTCATATTGTTGCCCAGTGCCAACCACAGCCACTGAGGAAACAGAAAGGAAGACCTTTAGTCCCTCCTCATCTTGACTTGGGACAACACAGTGTCTCCTACTTCCCAGCCATCTTGCACCTTGCTACTGGGACTTTTCCCTGAGTGAATAATAGAGAATGCTTCCTCTTGCACCACTTTTTTTCCTGGAATTATGAAATGAGAAAGCTTACCTGTTAGTTTCGACAGCAAAAATGAAGAGTGGCCCTTCCCTCCCTGTGTTTAATTACATTACTGAAAGACAAAAATTTGAGCTTGAATAGAGAAATGAGATGTTTTACTTCAGAGGGAATGCTCTTTTGTTAGGGCACATGAAATTGAATAGTTACCATGTTTTGCAATAATTTCAATGCTTAGGCCTGGTGTGGTTTAAGAGTAATGATAAAGCCAGATTGAGAAAAAGGTGAAGAGGGAAGAAGGTGAAAGGAAGTTTATGTCTGGAGATAGCTGTCTCAGCTACCAGTAGGCAGGGAGCTGCTCTGGCCTCAAGGGCAGTAGACTGGGACACTTGAAGAAGAAAATTTCAAGAGAAGTGAACATTTCAGTGATGGAAAGTCTCCCTGAAGCTGAAGAGATTTGGTGGATGTGGAGCATCAGTCTTCAACTTCAGTGTTCAAATTCTCACCTAGTCCCACTTTGGTGCCTAAACCCTTTAATAAGATCAGCTATGTATACTGATTTCATATTTCTTGTTCTGAAGGATGGTGAAGTTCATTACCCTAGATAGACATTGCACTAACAGAGACCATAATTAGCTTAAATTTATTTTTAACTTGGCTCAAAAAGGAGTTCATCATTAACCTACAGCAACAGATCTACAGGATGTTTATCGGGAATAGAACTGATGATGCTGATAAGGGAGTGTGCAGATAAATGCTCCTCTTCCAGATTATGAGTACTGTGAGGTATTCTGAATGATTTACTGATAGTTAAAGGTATTAAATACCTGGTTATATTGCATGTAGGGGGCTTTGGGTCTGAAAAAGAGAATGGAGCTCTAAAGAAACCTGGCACCAAACCCCTACCTTTGTCTGAGGAGATCAGTGACACAGAAAAAGATTTTGTGAAGGGAAATGATAATACTTCTTAAACTCCAGTTGAACTTCACTTCTCCATGCATCCCAAGGCATAAATATGTTCCAAGCAAATTTTAAAAGCTTTCAATTGCAATCAGCAGATGAAGTTACATCTGCTTTGCATCCATCCATTTTACATCACAGCAGAATTTGGCACTACTACTCTACCAAGTTCTTAAGGGAAAATATTTCATTACTGGCATGCTTTTATTTATTTGTTTTTGCTTGAGATAACACAATGATGAAACAACTGGATTTTATTCACTTACTTAAATGCACTTCTTGGGCCACTCATTAAACAATAACATTAAAATAGCAGGGAGAACCATCTGGCTTTTTGAAGTTTTTTTCCAATATGTTACCAAACCACACGGAGTATTTTACCAGGAAATAATGTCTTCCTGGACAGTCTGGATCCTTTTCCACATGTATGGAGGAAAATTGTTTATATTTGTATCCATTTCTCACTTCAAAATAACTGGCTATAATGTGGTGAGGAATGCAGAATTATATTGCAGCATTTTGTGTCAGTGTATCTATGGGGAAAACAACTAGTCTGGTTTTATGTGCACGGATGTATTCCATATCTATATTTTTACACTGACTCTGCTTTAAGCTGATTCCTTGCTTGTATATTATGTGGTCACTTGACCAGAGCTGAAGGATGGGAAGAACTCCTGGATTGAATGAGTAACTAAAAATCTCTCATGAAGTCACACAAAACTTGCAGAATCAAAAATCTCTCTGAAACCACTCAAACCTGGAAAAATTCAATTTTACTTGCTCTACATAAACAACAGCAAGATAGTTTCTCATTTTTTATTCTTAAATGTAAAGACAAAATTTTTGAATTCAGTGATTTGAGCGTTCAGGTAATCATACATATATATACACACACATATTTGTTTATTTCTTTATTTATATTTATATATTCATGTAATATTTTAAGTGGTTTGAAAGGGCTATCACCTAACAGAAAGTAGAGTCCTCTACTGAAAACTGACTGAATTTAAGACTGACAGTTCTCATATAACCTTCTTCTGTCAGAGGATACGAGGGGAGGAAGGGAAGGATGCAATAAAATCTGATGTATTGATCCAAAAAGGGCTTAGTAGGAGTGTGTCCCAAATTTATAACAAAATGAGAGATGTTAATAAAATCTTCTGCTTCAAACCCATGCTCTTCATCGAACCACTTCTTTAGTTAAAATAGGAATACATGAATGTACTCACCACCAATGTCTTCACCATGCTTTCACTTTTTCAACAACTCATTCACCTCAGTGATTCCATGTGAGAATGCTTTGGAAACATGGAAGGCACTACAGATTCATTAATAAATTGGAAAATGGTATTAGAAGTTCATTTATCAATGTTTTCTATCAGACTGGAAGGATGTTTTAGAGGTATATTGGTCAATGTTGTGGATGATAAAAACAAGCTTATTACAGTTTTATACAGGATGAATTAACCAAAAAGACAAGATTTAAACTCAAATATAGAAAACTGAGGAAATTATTTGGAAAAAAACAGATTCAGCTTGAATACAAACTTTTTCACATATGCAGGAGTAATCAGCTCCATAAACTAACTGAGGAATGACTGGCTGTGCAACAGCTCTGCTGAAAAGCACCTTGTGGTTATAGCAGATAACCAAACTTGTGATCTTGAGAAAAACATAAGTATCATATTTATGAGTACAGAGTGTCATTTGCAAGAATCTGCACAATTTCTGGTACTGCTGCTTTGTCCTCTTTGGCTACCTCTATCTCAGCAAGGGTCCCATCTGTACCTAAAGTGTCATTCACCCAAAGGGTCTTCTCTGTGTGTGTAGAACAGTTGATGAAAATGTCGAGACAGGAAAAGTCAGATATGAAAACTACAGCCTATGAGAAACTGCTCCTGGTGAAGTCAGAGTAGTCTAATTTAGAAAACTACTCAGAGAAATTTACTGAAAGTCTTGAGATACTTAAGCTGGATATGTAGAAACATAAAATCTAGGTACAAAGAGGAGAGAGATCATCTGTTCCCTGTGCCTGTATCAACCACCTGACCACTGAAGAAAGCCCTGAGGGAGTGGAGGCACTTACTCCACAGGAGTTTCAAAGAACAATTTGAACAAATGTCTGTCAGGATGTATAATGTCTTTGCATTTAATACATGGTATTCTTCCCTAATCTATTTTCCTATTACATTATTTGAAAAAGCAGCAACAATCTAAATTTTCTAGACTAGGAAAGTCCAAACTGTAATAAGGTACAGTGCTTACTACTATAGCAACCAAAAATTCCTAAAAGTGTTCATTGGTCAGGAACTGCCACTAATGCCACAGGAACAATTGCCAGCAGGTGACCAGAGCACAGCAGTCTCTTTTAGGCCATCTGCTGCCATGTTTTCACTTCCTCTTTGCTTTCTTGATGAAGTAGACAGCAATCTTCTGTATCTGTCCCCAAGTTACTGCCTAAAGAGACAGTGACAAATGGTGAATTCCCCATTAGCTACTAGTGGCATTTCAATATCCAGGAATTCACACTGAGATATTTATGAATGAGCTTTCAAGTCACACAACACACAGCATCTTGAGGTTGCCTAAATTCCAATCATCACTTGAGACAACTGCAAAATTGCCTCTTTTTTTTTCCTACCAGAAGAAAGCAGAGATCAGTTTGAAGATGTGATCTGTATTTTTGCCTGCCTCATATGTTTGGGTAATGTCATTTGACCCAGGGGGAAATATTATTCTTTTAGTAAGTGCTTGTAGCATTTCATCTTCCTCCTTATTTTGCCCAGTGAAGTTGTGGGTATTTCATCAATATAGTATCTTGAGTCCTTCAGAAAAAAAAAAAAAAGTAATCTAATATCTGGGGGGAAAATAATTGGTTAAACATTGAAAGAGGAGGCAAATCTTGGAAAGTTCAAAATTATTACAAAACATAATAGTGGAGTTGTATGTTCTTTTCACAGAATATTTGAACTAAGAAATAGTTTTAATTAAAAAGTTATATATACATATTTATATTTTTTCCCCACACATACCTGCATATGTATGAATGCTGCTGAAATATTTCTACATGATTCAGATATGTGCATATTATTTTTGCATTAATATATATGTATACTGTGCATATATATATATATATATATATATATATATATATATATTATGCATCTCATTTCAGTTCAGTGCTGGTTCTCTAATTTGAGATAAACACAATTTCATTTAGTCTTCTTTTACATCTATAAATAGTGCAGATATAAGTGGGTTTCACTCTCATAAAATTTTTGTAAGCAAAGACTGAGGTAAACATGGATTTTTTTCCCCTTATATTTTGAGTTAATGATTTTTTTAAAAAGAACGTCTTTGTCCTAAATCAAAACCACACAGCCTGTCAATGGCTTTTGGTGATTTAGAAAACAACTGTGGATCATATGGCACTCAAAGGAAGAATGAGTTCACTGAAACTACTGCCAAACAGAATTTTGGATGCAGAAATAGAACTGGGTAGGAAGTGGTTTTCCTGTCCCGCGAAAGTTTTCGAGATCTCGTTTCTCCCATTATGCCTCAGAATGAACCCAAGACCCACTGAAGATGAGAGAGGGAGAAAGATAAAGCCCATCAGGCTGAAGAGGTAAGCCCACAGCATCCTTATTCAAATGGCTGGTTGGGAAGAGCACTTCCCCGGGACAAGGAGCACCAAGGTTAGGCTCCTGTTCTGACCCCAGATTGTGTCCTGAACCTCCCCATGGGTGACTGAGGATGTTCAGGTCATGTCAACTGCACTTTGGATTGGCAGCACAATCAGTTATGAGAGTGTCAATTATTTTGTTGCAGATATCTTTTTTTGCCCACCAAATTTTAGTGGTAAACTTCTCCTTTCAACAGAGAGGTTTTCAATTCTGGGAAATCACTGCCCTTTTTCAGTTCTTACAGACATAATTTTATTCCCACTGTCCACACCAGAAGATGTAAAATTTTCTGTCGGTGTTCTAGTGGCTGCACATACACAGAGATAAGATCTCAGCCCCAAATCCTCAAAGGATCTATGCACCTAACTCCCACTGAGAGACGAAGACCAGACCAAAAAAAAGTGCAATTTGGGTATTGCCACTGCAAGCTGGCAGACATATGGGACCTGCAATAGAATCCAGATGGACTATTTCTCTGTCTGAAGCATAGGTGTGTACTGGACTGACTTGGGGGCTTGTGCTACCAGAGATCAGTCATATGCTGGGGATGATGGAGAACCATCCTGTCCTGAAGAATCATTTCAGAGCTTCTTGCAGTTTCAGAAGGGTTGTCTATGCTGTACAACAGTACTGGACGACAACAACTGGCCCAAGTCTGTCCATGCTGCCATATCTGTGCTCCTATTAATTATTAATTTAATTTAATTTACTAAAGGCTACTTCTGAATTTGTCCTGCAACCTAAGTATCCACAGAGCAGAGAGGAGCACATGCAGTCCCTCAGGTAACTCTGCAGGTTTGAAAATAGAATAAGCACAACAACGAAACCCTCAGGCAATAGAGCAGCTATAACTGTACAATGAATCTTACATTTATGGCATCTCAATATTCAAATCCGAATGTTACTCTGGAGCTGTGTTAAGAGAGATTAGCAGCACTTCCTCTGTCCTCCCTGCATCACAGCCTGCAAATTCACCCATTGCCGTGCCGAGCTGAGGAAGGCAGCCCATCCATTAACAGCAGGGCTGACTGCAGTTGATAAACTCAATCCCTGCTGCTTCTTTTCCGGTGACATCACTGTTTCATGTCTCTGGATTTCTGCTAACAAGTCGTGCTCAAGACATGGCTGCAGCAGAGGGCACTGGCCTCGGGCACTAGTTCAGAGCAATGCTGGTGCCGCAGGTAAAAGGGGTGACTTCCGGAGAAGCAAAGAGAAATGTGTTTGCCCTCCTTTTTTGTTTTCTATCATTTCATGCCCAAGCCCCTTGATGCCGAAAGATGACTGGATATTTTAAACAGCATCGTTCTCACAAAGCAAAAAGAGAACAAGTGGTCTGCTGCACAGCTGTGTTCAAACCCACCCACTGCACACAGAGTCTAGTTCAGCCTTACTTTCTTATGGGGGTAATAAGTGTGCACATAGAATGAAATTAAGAACCCTTCCAAGTTCCGGGCCAGGTGCTGGGCAGATGTACAGTGAGGGGGCGAAGGGATTGTAGGGAAGCACTGAGACCAAATCTTTTATCATAGACCACCATGAAGCTGCAGAGTCCCTGCAGAGAAGTCTCACTGAGACCTGTGCCTTACCTGGGAGCCCAGAGCAGAAAATGGGAGATGGGAGGCTTCTGCTGAGCAGAGGACTCAGCCTTTCCACAGCCGTCTCCATTCAGTACTCATTCCATGGAGCCTTTGTTCTCATGCACAGAACTACCCACTACAAGTGTATCTCTTCCTCTGAGTCAGGCTCTGACACTTTGCAGAATGGCTCTCAGAAGCAGCAAGGGGATCGATTTGTCTCCTGGTAGCTGTTGCTGACTTTTATTAGTACTTTGCTTTCAGACAATGGTAGGAAAAGAGCTATCTGAAACCTGCATTTGGTTGTTGGCAGTAAATACATAAACTTTCAAAAGTGAGATTTAATATGAGTCATGTAAAAAATACTGAAGAATTAAGACTACACCTACTTTTACATGTTCATTATATAGTCCAGATCATCACTTTCTGTTAACTACATTGAAATTTGCAATGACTGATTGAAATTCTAAAGAGAACAGAAGTTAAGCTGCTGTGATGAAGGGTCCATGTAGTTCATTTGGCCTCATGAATTGCATTGATATCAACACAATTTACTATTTTATGTGAATATATTTTAAATACCATTTAAAATAAAAATATGGAAATATGGAAATAGTCAGAAAATATTAATTCTCAAGTCCCAGTCTTTAAACTTTTAACTTCAACTTTTTAAATATTTGTTCTAATTTTTTCTGTAGTTTAAAAGAACAACAATGACATCCAGTGGCTGTAAATTTTTCCAACATTTTTACTTCCATATTTGACACCATATCCAGTGTAGAAAATAGATTTGTTCCTCATAAAATTGTAAAATAGGATATGAAGTTTAACATATGCTGAGTAGAGGTGCAAAGCCTTAACATCACCTTGAGACATTTTACAATAAATATTGTTCTTGAATGTACGAATGTTCATAAGACAATGTTTTGGGAACATTGAAATAAGTACAATGAATTTGCTCTAGAACTCTGAATCTAATTAAAGTTGGGATAAAATTAGGGCATGCTTTTAAAATTAGCACATTACTTTACATCTATAAGGTCTTGTTAGTAACAGCCCAATTTTTCCTGCCTCCTGTGCCTGCTTTGTGTATTTAGAAACCAGAAGTACCTGGTAGCTTTTCTATAATGATATGGACCATACCAGCCCTAAAAATAGATATGTTAAGGATGAGAAATGTCACTTGTCATTATTTCTCCCTTCTCTAAGAAAAAAAATTCTTATTTCCGTAAATATTGGGGGGGGGGAAGTGAATTGAGGAAGTCAACATTCCTTTCCAAGGTTCTGTGAACCAGGCTGCAAGTGAAGGGAAGCCTCCCAGCCTGAAGGGGCTGAAGGGGCCACTAATGCAATTTAATTTTCACTGCTAGTAAAGATTCAAAAATAGTCAATTAAAATATATAGGAGTTTATTTAAACAAATAGTTTTTTAGCAGATCAATGACCAGAAGACTCTAGGAGTAGTACCACCCTCCTTTTTTTCTTCTGTGAACAGTTTTTCTTCTCATTTCTCTTTGCATCTGTGCTGTCCAGCTTGCAGCACCTATGACAGTGACAGCTTGGGATTCACTGGGGTGACCCAGAGCCACTCGTTACCACAGAGCTGCAGAAGCTCTGGGCAATGCCAGCTACTGATGGCATTCTCCATCTCCACTCTGGCTCACACAGTACACACCACCTCAAATCCCTCTTCTGGTCTTAGACAGCTTCAGGGCTCTCAAGCTCCTGTTCTGCAGTAGGTAAATCATTTTGCTTCAGGAGCTGGAAACAATCTAGGAACTTCCCCAGGGAGCCAGACAAACCTGGAATTGCAACAGGGAATGCATGGATTTCAGTTAAACATCAACATTTAAAGCAAAGATGGATTTATGTGGAGGGAAAGGGATTCAGCAGTCTCTCCTGTGGCCAGTTGGATTTAATGAGACAGCTCTTGCTGTGGAGATTTCATTCCCAATCTAGCAGCCCAGCAGGGATGAGTTAATAGGTGGGCTTCTATTTTTTGTTACATAGTCATTCTCCTTTCCTTCAGTTTAGCTTCAAGTTGTGCATGTCAGTACATTTGAGAACAGTAAAATCAGTATGAAAAAATGACTTGTTCTTTAAAAAAAAAAAATACAAGTTATGAAACAATAGGGGTGCTTCTCCCAAAACTAAGTCTGTACTTCATGCTCTGTGAGATTTTCTGTATAAACATATTATTTTCACTTATCTGTCTGTATTTGGCAGAGTTACAAACAGAATGGTTTTACACTTTGAGAACTGTACTTGGATCGGCATATCATCTGCACTAAAAATTAATTAAACTAATCTCAATATTTTCTTCTTGCTGGTGGTACCTGACAGCTTCTTTCACCCAGCATTACTTGGAATTATTTACTAGCTTGTATCAACAAATTTCATTCCATAACCTTCTGAACATCTTGAAAATATCCACAGTCAAAAACTGAAATCATGGCAGTTAATTTTAAGAGATATAGAAATGCATTTGTCGTCTTCTCTCTCTCAGATTGGAGAGTAACTGATGCTTCTCTTGGTGTAAAATACATTTGAGAAGTACAAAGAGAAACTTAGCCCTTGATTTCTTCCTAACATGGTGTTCATGTCTCATGCTAAAGTTTCCTCCCAACTGTATTTAGGCTGCAAGTCTCCATGGGAGACAGACAGGCACAGACCTGCCTGTGTAAATGTATATGTCTTGATGGGCTTGAAAGTATCATTACTGAGGAAAACTACAGAGTGAAGGGAGGAAAAGGCTTGTTGATTTGCAATGTGATCTTCCCCTCTCTAGTGACCTGCCTTTGCTACACACATTGATCAGTTATGAAAAGCAAGGGCAAAATTAGAATAAAAGTGTTCTAATCATCAAAGCATGCGTACCAAAACCTTCATTTTTGCTTTTTTTTCAGACATGATTATGCTTATGTATGTATAGTATACAACAAACATATACAAATAAATTTATACTCAATTTTAGAGGTATTAAGGTCATAACTGTAAAATTATGCAAAGTCTCTGACACGGCATAGATCTTGCAGGGAAAGAAAATTCTTCCTTAGTTACACACATCACAGTTCCATCATTGTTTTGCATTATCTTTTATTTGAGACCAAAATGAAGCCAAAAAGAGAAATCCCCATGGATATCAACTGTCATCATTTTATTGCCTTGAGTGAAATCAATTTACAGCTACCATTTTTAGAGCCTCTGCTATGTCCACCATTCACACTGGAGCTCACCTCTTTTCTCCTCCATCTCTTCTGCTCCCTGTATTGTCCCTGCCCACTGGAACAGGAGTGGCTGCATCTTGCCCAGCAGACAGCCAGTTTTTGTTGTGGAGGGGACACTGAAGTCAAAATTTGTGGTTTTGATATTGCATGAAGCACTCCAGCAACACATTTCATTGGGGAATTAGCTAAGTTGTTCCCCTCATCAGTGGGAGCTATGGGCTAGTTTCCAGGTGCATCAAAAGAAGAATAACTGTTCTGTGAAAACAGAAGATTAGTTGACTTCACTTGCTAAAATATGTGCTCCCTCTCCCCTTAGGAAGATACAAAAAATTCGTGAATACTCGCGGACACACAGCAGCAACATTTCACTTTTTATTATTGTTATTAATATTACTTTTGTCCTTGCAGTCCAGGCAAGGTTGAGGAAGAGGAATTTGCAACCACAGAATAAGAGTCACATTTCCATTCTAACAAGTTTGCAATTTAGAGGCAGCAGATGGACCCAGACAGATGGAGGGGCAGAGGCACTATGAGACACGACTGATCTCACAGCATCCTCCTGCCTAATGTTGCTGACCTTGTGTAAGCCTAATGACCAGTTGTGGGATGGTATTTGAAAAACAGGGAAATCAACATCTGGAACTGACATCTCCTTGTAATAAAAGTAAGAGATAATTTAGGAGCAGAAATACTTATATAAGAATGTGCATATATTAATCACTTTTCTAAGATTATAGTGTCCTATACATCACTAGACAAAATTTCATAGAATCATGGAATAATTTGGGCTGGGAGGAACCATTAAAGATTATCTAGTCCAACCCCTCTGCCATGAGCAGGGCACCTTCCACCAGACCAGGTTTCTTAAGGCCCTGTCCAATGTGGCCTTGAATGTATTCAGGGATGCAGCATCTACTGGCTCTCTGGGCAATCCATTCTTGTGTTTCACCCTCCCCATTGTTAAATATTCTTACTTAAACCTAGTCTGAGTCTACCTCTGTTAGTTTAAAACCATTACTCCCTGTCCTGCTGCTACAGGCCCTACTGAAAAGCTTACCCCTATCTTTCTGGTAGGCCGCTTTTAGCTTCTGGGAGGCTGCTATAAGCTCTTCTCCGAGCCTTTTCTTCTCCAGGCTGAGCAACCTCAGCTCTCGCAGCCTTCCCAGGAGAGGTGGCCCAACCCTCTGACTGTCTTCACAGCTCTCTCCTGGACTCACTGCAATGAGTCCATGTCTTTCCTGTGCTGAGGATCCTGAGCTGGATGCAGCTCTCCTGGTGGGCTCTCAGGAGGTCAGAGTAGAGGAGCAGAGTCACTTCCTTTGATCTGCTGGCCACCCCTCCTTGATAAAGCCCAGGATACACTTGGCACTGTGATACCCAGCTTGTCACCGCTTGTCACCCACTCGTAGACTCCAGTCCTTCTCAGCAGGGCTGCTCTCAATCTCTTCATCCTCCCATCTGTGTTGATGCTGGTGGTTGCCCTGACCCAGGTGCAGGACCTTGCACTTGCAAAAGTTAGGATTCCTAACATCAGTTCCTGCATAACCATGCCTTTTGGATCCCACTGCCATTTTGTTATTGATTGTCAAACCTAAGCTGTTTTCTCTGCCAAGGTAATCATTGAGTTAGCTGGTTATATGGCACAGAGAATAAATGGATATATAAGCTTTCATCAGTCTATATTCTTTGGAGTATTTTTATTTTTAAAAACAATTTGTTTTCTTAAAAAGGGTACTGTTTAGTTTTCTTGTGATACCAACTCTTAAAAATAATACAAAAGTAAATCTAAAACCTTTTGAAAGTCCTTTATACAGCCTTTGTACGTTCAGGCACACTTTAAGTAGCTTTATTTTAGCAGGTTGGTTGATAAATAAAACGATATGTGAAAATATTTATTTACAAATACAAATTAATAACTTCAAAACAAGCTCCTAAATCTCTGCTGTGAAATCCTCAAAAGTTATTTTTTTGGTTTCATTTGCCCTAAAACAAAGAGAAAATTATTACAGTTCACTGTAATTATCTTGATTAGCCTCACCTTGTTCAAGCATATTCCTAGAACAGATCTTAATGTGAATATGTTAACAGCCTTCTGCTTTGTAAAACAGTGTTATATTTTAGAATATAAAAGAAGCCTGGCTTAAAAAAAAAATTAAAATAATAATAATAAAAAAGTAGTTTTCTTTTGATTTCTCCATGTGCTGCTGTGGATTTTATAATTTATCAAATCTTCCTTTTTAATGAGGAAACCAAATTCTGCCCATACCCAAACTAAAATTATAATCTCACTTGTGACAAAAATAAATGTGGTTTTTTTTCAAGACAACTCATTGGTGTTATTTCTTTTAATGTAAAACCTGACTGTGGATTGTGCACTGGTGGTCCTCATCCCACTGTATATAAAGCTAGCCTTATTCCCCTTATCTGGATTAGCTGGGTATCTGTGAAACCTGAGCAGTTGTACTAGAACTTTAGAACAGGACAGCTTCTTAAGATTTTCAGTATAAAGCAGTCCCAAAACACTACTGTTTTCAGCCTAGAGAGCCTAATCCTCTGAGTGTGTTATCACTGTGAAGGAAAATAACTTCACCCCAGCCAAGAGCAATAGAAACTCATTTGTAATAAACTGGAGAATGCGTCTGAATCTGGTCTTAAACAAAACCCTCACAGAGCACAGAGCAATTCTGTATTTCAGGTGTTTTTGTTTTTTTTTTTAATGGACCCAGTGTTCTGCCCAGTTGGGTTCAAAGAGGGTAGGAAAAGATGTCCCTGATCCCACAAGAGAGGACAGAGCCTTGGAAAACAGAAACACCAAGCAAAGGCCAGTTCCCACAGAGGTCCCACAGCCATTGCTCTGCCTTAGCAAGAAGGGCTCTGCTGAAGCTGAGAACTTGCACAGGAGGGGAATCTTGGGGGCCCTAGCAAAGTGGGAAAGACAAGACAGTATTTTTGGAGCCTGGTCCAAAGCAGCTTCAGTGTATTTTAGTCAAAGAGGAATATGACTTTCTTCTATTTTTTTTCTTATTTTTTTCTTTTCTTTTAAACTCTAGGGGACATTGTAATCCCCAGCTTCTCTACTTTCAGTCCTGCCCTTGCTGCAGACTGAGAACTGGTGTGATCTATTGTTAATGTTTGAATGGATTTCTGTTTGGGGTGGGATACCAAATGTAGGCCTGCTGAGCCATAGAAAATAAATAATGGACAGGAAAACTTATTTTCCAGGCTGAAGTAAAGAGGGAGTAAGGGTAAGTGAGGGAGGGGCTGGAAAGGTAGTTGGTTAAGATTTATTTGGCAGACATGTACAACTATCCTATTTGAGTTGTATTTGAATTAATTAACTTCATCTGTGTAAACTGGATCAGTATCCTGTAATTTCCTAAGGGTATGGCAGTATCAGGAAACTAAATAGTCAGCAGAGCTGGTTGAATAGTTAAAATAACTGATTTACAAATAGTTCCAGGAATAAAACCACTGAGTTTCATTTCTTATGATTTATTGGGCAATATAGGAAAATTTATCTTACCTGAAAAATGTCCTTTCTGTAAGAGGGGAAGTCCGCAGCTCCTTGGGTTTTCCTCTCATACTTTCCACTCTCTGGAGGCAGAGTCAGGCTGGTCAAATGAGGCCATACATCAGCAAATCTCACAAGCTTCTAGTGCAACTCCATAGGAAGTAGTCCTTTACAGCTTAATTCACAGGTAAGCTGTTAAGGAAGAAAGAGAGAGAAAGAAAAAAAAAGAACCACACAATTTCTGCTGCAGAAAAGTTTAAACTTCCCTGACAACTGCTTTTATGTCCCATAACATCTCTCATAAAGATATAAACATCTGGGAGAAGGAGAAAGCATTTATAAACATAACATAGCTGGCAAGTTTGCTTGACTCAGAAGTGCCCTTCTTGTGCTAGGTGGGTAGATGAGGTTTCCAGTTTTCTTGCTAGAAGAAATTAAATGCATGCAATCTTCCTCCTGGGAAAGACTACAGGTTTAAAACAGTACAGTACCCATTAGGTGTCAGGGAATACAGGAGAATGGTCAATGCAAAAGGTATGTCTTTCTGCCCTCCCTTTAAAAAAGAAGAATATCAGTTCAGAGACAGCAAGTGAAATGTGCTACTTCCACCAAGTAATGGCAGGATATGAGGAGGTTTTCCTGTATGGTTTTGAGACCTTAAGATTATAGTGAAAAAAAATTTTATACATTTCAGTACATGTTGGAAAAGAGCTGCCTAGCCTGAAGACTTCTACAGCTCATGCAAAAAATCCACAAATATTTAAAAGAAAGAAAGGTATTGCTGGCTTTTAGAGCTTAGTCACACAGTAACTGGAGTCTTACCAGCAGGTTGTTATTTTAATTTTAATTAATGAACAGGACTACAGACTACCATGATGTGAGATTTCTGAATGAGATATTTCATTTACTTGCTTTAGGGGTTTTTTTTTCTGACATCATGGTTTCTCAAGGAATTTTAGAGGATTTTTCCAGTATTTGTGGGGTTTGTGTGGTTCATATGTGGCTAAATAGAACATAGAAAGAAACAGTTCTGTTAACTAGCATTACTTCTTCTAGATAAGACTGTAACTTTTAAACACAGTGTTTACTTAAAATATTATAAGGCTAAAAGTCTTCAAAGAAGAAATTTAGCAGAATTTCAGAAAGAAAAAAAAAATTGCATATTCAGTGAATTTCATTTCCAGCTAGGAGCTCTTTCATTAGCAGAGGTTTGAGAAGCCTTGTATCTTCTTTTGAGAGCTGCTCTGAGGCTTTACAAAGTCCATAGCGATCTAGAAACCAAGCTCATTCATCACCTGTGGTAAATAAATTAAAAAAAAAAAAACACTTTTTATTTTTAACTGCATCTCTATTGCTAAATAAATGAGAGAGATTCATAAAATCTTTGAGCATATCCTGTCTGCTAATTATAGTCTAAAGGCAGAAAAAAGTGTGGTGAATCCATGTGGATAGCTTGCTTTAGTTCTTCCTCCTATATCATCTTAATTTTTTCTATCTTTTGATCAGTAAAATTTTGTTGATACACAACCAAGAAGAGATTTTGAGTGCATCTTGCCTCTCAAAGGAATCACAATATGCAAGCAATATTTTCCTTCATCTTACGCCATCTTGCTTTCTTCACGGACTCCAAACACAAGGACGAAATGAAGAGCCTTGAAAATTAATTTTGAAGATGAATGACCAGAAGTTTCCCTATTTTGTTTTTTTTCAGCAAATCAAAGCTATATCAGCAACAAGCTACACGATCTTGCAGATGCAGACACAGATGTAGAGGCCTCTGAACTACTTCCAAAACTGGAAGCAGCACAGTCACCACATCAACATGATGCCCTATCATAATTAACTAATGGCTATATGGCCGCCACAACCCACTCAAATATTGTGCACAGCTCTATGCACTCTAGACAGATTGTATTTCTGCCAAGTTTTTTGGCTGCATCTATTTGTACACTCTGACTGCAGTGCATGATACCAATAATGCTGCACGGATATGTGAAAAAAATTTATAAATCCTTGCTAAAAATGAAATCAGTACAAAACAAGCCTTGGATAAGAACATGTTCCTGGCTGGTAACACTCTCCTAAGATATGTTTCTTCAGTCTAATTTAGAGCAGGCTCTCAGGAGCAGTAGTGGTAAAAGCAGCAACATAAACAGTGGCATTTAATTAAGTATTCACAGTTAATTTTTCAGATTTAAGCCTCATTTCCATCTATTTTCCCTACTGTTCTGTGATATTTAATGGTTTGTGACCACTCTGACAAAACACCTCAACATATGTTCAACAGTAACCTCTGTGTGTGTCTACTGATTTCAGGGAGGTTGCTGTCAGGCTCAAAACCGGGCTCCTGTGTTGGCCATGCTAACACATAATAACACTGTATTTTAAGCAACAGATGTGGTTCTGGTTTCCAGTGTTTCTAGATCCTGGATCTGGCAGCTGCAATGCTTGCTACTAATTACCACACAAGACTGATCACCTTTGCAGGAGAATTTGCTGCAGAATTTATGACAAGCCGTTTATCTCAGGGCCATTCAAATGGAATTATGGCCACAAATATTAGATTTTAATAGTAGTTGTTTGGAACTAAAAAATAGTTTTGTGTTCTGGGATCCCACTGCATTTACTTAAAGAGCATTTGAGTTCTATTTGGTCTAACAGTTTACAAATTTCCAAAGTGCCTTTAAATTTCTTTACTGTACTACAGAGTAGTGAAGATCAGTCCACTTCCTTCATAGCAAAGGGGCTTTTGTTCATCATCCTGCTCTGTGTTCCTTAGGCATTTCATGATGAGGAAAAGAAGCCTTGTGCAGTCAATTTGTTCAATTGACTGAAGTATGCACAAAAGCAAAGAGCCATTTAAGACATTGGGTCTCTTGTTTCTAAGCATGATCCTGCCTCTATTGAAGAGTTATTACTTCTGAATAGTTAAATATTGTTATATGTGTTATATAAATATTACAATTTTTTTACAATACATATTATAAATATGTATGTATGTATTATAATTACAATGCATATTATAAATATGTATTATGAAAGTGGTTGCAAATTATTTTTCTTCTTACCTCTAGTAAGTAAAAGGAAATTTTGTTGCGTATGAGAGACCTAGCACTTAAATCCCTTTACTGCTAACAATTATGACCTTTATGGTAAAATTTACCAATTTTACTCCATTTCCTGCCATAAGATCTTTCTCACATCCTGCTGGAGAACTGCTGATCATTCTGTCTTTCAGTTTTCTCAGGTCTTTCTGTGATTACTGAGCATCTCTACTCTCATATTACCCAATTTTTTTTATTTCCTCCAAAGAAGACCTGAAAGTCAGCATATCTAAAGGAGGTATATTAACAAGTTACAACACTTAGTATAGAGGACTTTTTTAACTCTAAGTGGATGAATGAAAAATTGGTTGAATTAACATACTGAAGAAAGTAATGCCTATTCATTATCAAAGTGGAAGAATATACTAAATGCAGTTTCACAGTTTGCAAAGGACTCAAGACATGTCCTGAGCCTGGTAGGTTTCATTGTATATTCCAGTCTGGAAGGTGGTGTCAAAATGTCTAATTTAGGAATGATGCACAAATTGTGGCAAATACGTTAGAGGTCAGAATAAGAAGTTAAAAAAAATCCTGCCAAGATGAAGGCATGATCTGAAAAAATAGGATATGTTTCAATAAAAACAAGCAGAAAATGCCATGGTTAGACAAAAAAAAAAAAAAAAAAACAAATGTACTCTGGGAAAAACGAAAAACACTGGGAAAAAAAAACCACCAGTTACACAGAAGATGATCGAGATATTGGGCAGGACTCTGAGTTGAAAGTGAGTCTTGATTTTAAAAAAAGCAAAGATAATTCTGAGAAATGTTCGGTAATCTTTCCACTCTGCTTAGCTGATGTACTACCTCCACTTTGTGACAGTAATCCCCAAAAAGGATGTGAACCAAGAGGGACAGTCTGCAATACAGCAATGATAATCACCGTGGGCTTGGTCACATAAATATTGAGGAAATACTAGAGTAATCGTGGGGAAGAATACAAGGAAAAGAATAACTTGAACCATGTCACACATGGATAGAGAAGGCAGAAACATTTGGCTTAAATTAAAATAAGAAAACTCAGGCTGTATATTGGAAACACTCTAATGGAAGGATGATAACTGACCCCCTGGACAATTTGGAGTACATGTCTTTGCTTTTGACTTTAGAAGTCTACAAGAGCAGGCTGAACATGAGCATCAGGAATTATTCCCTGCAGGGACTTTTCCAACACTGTTTCTTTGGGTTTTTTTCTGTGACATATATGCTATAAAAAGAAGTTCTTTAATGAAGTTCCAATTAACAAGCAAGAAAGATTAAAGTTTATTGTATATTGGCAGATTTACAGATTGATGTAATATAAATTCGTGTTTTAGTAAGATTATATTCTGATTAATGCTTGGGACATACTCCAGGTCAACATTACAAAGAGCAACAGAAAAAGATTTTGTATTTTACCGTATTTTTGGTTATATTGTTATAAGGACTGATGGGAATTAGGAGTTAATGGTCTTTGTAAAATTTGTTTTGTTTGCAGTTGTTTTGTTTCTGTTGTTTGATACCCATGCTAAGCATTTCAAGAGAGTGAACGCAATTAACTTACAATTGATTTCTCTATCAATTACTTCTCTTTTATTTTAAGTAAATTCATTTTAGTTTGTGCCATTCTGAAGATACATGATAGTAACCCAACCAGGTGCAGCCTGCTGACAGAATTTTATTATCTTTCTGCATGTGTTTTGGTACAAAATAAATATATATGGATTTTAAGTTATCTTTCCTTTAGCTTTAGTGAAAAAAACTTTTAAAGACTATAAAGGACCCTGAATATCCTGATATCTGGTGAAAAGCAGTGGGATTTTGAAAAAAAAAGAGAGTGCTTGAATTTGACAATTGGCCCTGTCCATGAAATTATATTTACCTACAACAGTTGTGGGTTCCAGCAATTCTCATGCTCATGAAATAAGCTCTGAGGCCAGTGTTTGCCAAAACAGAAAAATATGTTCACAGTAATAGTAGCCAAAGAAATATTTGAGTATTGCTACAAAGGGAGAAACTTGGAGTAATCAGGAGTGTTTCAGGCAAATAAGACATCCCTCCATTTGCCCTAACCTTGCTTTTGACCACTGGTTATCTGTGTCTTACTTTAACCCTCCCTAGGTGCTATGTATATCTTTCATAATGTGTATTGTTAGTAAATCTACGGAGGAAACAGGAGAAATGGAGATGATGTAAAACTGATCTTCACAGCTGGACCTTACATGGAGATCACAGAATTTGAGAACAGAGGTCATCTGCTTACCTGAATTCTTGATTATCTGTCTTTATGTCGGGTATCCAGCCTACTTTTCCTTCTTGTTTTGTTCCTCTTCTGTTCCTCTTCTGCATTCACAAAATAAAAGTCAAGTGCTTGGGAGAGATCAGTGCATAGATTGGAACTTGTGACTGAACCTGAGTTCACAAGAGAAGGATGCAAAAATGGCTGGAAGGGAAATTAATCAACGAATCAGGTAAGCAAATAATTTTCAGTCCAAGGAACAGATGTGTGTTTGCCTTTTCCTGTTACAGTTTAAATGGGGAGAGTTTTTTTAATATCCAGATTTCAATCATACACTGAAAATAGTTCTGATTCATTTCAATATCACCCACATAATTTAAAAATTCATGCACCCATGTGATTGTACCCATCCTCTGGCTGTAGACTTTTCCTTCACAAGATTAGATTACTCACAATCTCTTCATGATTTAAATCCATCTGGAAAATGAAGCTAGTGCAAAATCTGGCTGCCTCAAACCTGGCTGCTCTTCTGAGAAAGTATTGTGCCTTTATGAAGTTCAATGCACTTTTGCCATATGATCTCCATTGGCTACCAGTAGCCACTTGAGTGTTTTGACCTTTTAAGCTCTAAATAATTGTGTACTCAAGAGTCTAGCCTGCTCTTGTGTTATTCCTGAACCAGCTGCAAGCGGCAAACATGCTGGATTCATTTTCTTCTACCAAAGAGAGAAATCTTGGCAAAGCATGTGCTGTGATACCTTGTTCAGGCTGCAAACGTAGTCATCTAGTTAGATCTAACTTGCTCAGTATCCTGAAATCTTTACTCTTTTGTCCTTGATCTTCAAAAGATTGTAGTACTAAGCAAAAGAGCAAATATGATTAATGTTTAGAAAGGGCAGTCTAATCTAAATCTAAATTTCTTTGATTTCTTTCGAATTGGTGGCTATATGGCATTGCTTCACATTAAATGATGCATCTTCTCTTATTCAGAAAGATATTTTAACTGCACGTCCCTTAATTTAAAATCAGGCTTTCCTGTATATGTTTTCTAAAAACCATAGAGTTTGGAGCACTCTTTCTCCAAATCCTTGTCCACCTCCCCTCTCCCTGCCTATATCAGACATCAGTTTAATAAATGCAGTTCGAAGGAACAAGATGCAGTCTGAAGTTGAAGCACCTCTTTGACAGCTGATATTGGCATGAGAAGGGTTAAGCTGTGGCACAAATTTCCTCCAGCTGTTTTGCACTAAGACCATTAATATTCAGCAAGGGCACAGTGAAGGTTAGAGAGGTCATTTACTATGGTGAGGCTGCCAACCTTCAGACTGATCATGCCCATCTTGCTTCTGAAGAGCCACTGCCAGAAAGGCCAAGGTGAATAAACATGTTGACTGCTCTGATCTGTCCTTAAGCTGGAAATAGACAAGATCAAGATGCCACAACCAATTTCCTGACAGCCTCTTTTTTTTGATGGTCATCTTTTTTCTTTTTTTTTATTTTACTACCCCTCTATTCCCAGAGTAAGAAAGATGAAGAATAGGCTTTAGCTCAAGAGTGTAAATGGATTTTTCAAAAAGACAAGATGTAGTTCAAACATAGGTAAGAAGCATAACACACTAAATAACCAACACTAACTAGAAAGATGTTTGTTGCACAGTGAGGGAGAATTGTACAGGAACATGACAAGACATCAAAGGAAAGACTAAAAAAAAGAAAGTAACAGCTATACTTGAGAGTGGCTGGTCTTGAAATCAAAGGGTGAAATGAGTTATTTTTCATATAAGCTCTAAAAGGGGTGTCGTGGGGTGACAGGGTAACAACTCTAACATCTCACTAGGTATATTAAATATTACAGCTATATTTCAGTTCTCATCTACAATATCATGTTGCCTGTTGTCTTAGAAAGTGTTAATTTCCCTGGTTTAGGAAACAGAAATGCTTTTAAATTAATATTTACCAGAGACAGGCTCAGTTCTATGTTTGCTTTTAAAAATGTCATCATTCACATTTGTTTTGACTTTGTATTTGCATAGAGAGACCATTATCCTGTCCCAGTACTGTGGGGTCTCCAAGGTATATGGCAGAGGGGCTGCTCCTACAGACTACTAATTTAGTTACTTCTGCTGCAGCTATCTGTGCAGAGAAATTAGCAACTGTACTAGTTCACACAAAACCCATGTACGCAAGGACACAACGTCAAATAGCATGCAAGAGAATGGAATGGAACCTCTTTCACACTGAATCACAAATGTGGATAAAAATAGGAGAAGCAGTCACAATATCAGAGTAGTGAGCTGTGCAACCACAGGATATTAGCTTGTGCCTGAGACCACATTTTGGTCACAGAGTGTCAAAAGATTGACATTTTCAACACTGAATGTAAAAGCTACTGGAGCTGAAGCATTTGCCAATAGCATTGCTAAGCTATTCTAAATTCACTTATGAATTGGAAGCTAATAAAGGAGCAAAATGCAGAAACTGAGTGTACGTATAGCAGGACACAGAACCACTTTTCACCTCCTGCTGTGTTTACAGGCAAGCCAGCACTGGAATATGAAGTCAGAAAGTATTGTAGTGGGTACACTCTGACTCATCTCAGATTAATACACCTGACAAAAGTTTCAGCAAATTCAGTGGGTTTCTAACTTTCTACAATAGACATAATATCATAAGATTTGATGCATTGCCAGGCAGAGATTAACATGGTGCCTTGTACATAGCCTATGATGAAACATTTTCTGAAATTCTGCGAACTTTTCTATTAAGTTTCTTAGTACTGCTGTTAAATAATTGGCATATTAGCATGACAACAGAGCTTAAAGCCCTGTGGGATAACTGTGCTTGGAATTTCAGATGAACAAAGGAGTGGTTGAGAGGAAAAATGGGGACATGGAGGAGTTAAGGGTCTTACCAAGGTCCTCTAAACTTTGTAATCCTTTTCTTGTCTAGCAAATATCATTTTTCACTCTGTGGTTCCCCCACAGACTGGTTCCAGGATGACATTGTGCCACAGCTGTTCTCTGTGCCATGCTGTCAAGCTGAGATGTGACATACTTATTTAGGTAAGGACCATTCTCACTGTGTGTGTTCATCCATAAAATAATATCTAATTTTAAGAGAATTAGGATAAGAACAAGAAACACTGAACATATACACCAAATAGAGGGCATCTAGCTTCTTTCCAGTTTTAAAATATGTGGTGCACAAGGGGAGGAGAGGACAGGAAAAATGAAATCAGACTGAAGGATAGAATCATTGAAGAATCACTGTCTTCAGCAGCCACATACTTTGCCATGGTATAGGAAAATTGTTAGTGAAGTTATATGACATGTTAGATGGGAAAGGGTAGAAGGACTAGAAAAAAATGGATAAGGGAAGAAAAGAAATACCATGACAAAAAATTGTTGAGAAAAAATACTTTGATCAGCGATGTGAAGGTATCATTAAATACACATTATGCCTTTCATCTTAAATTATTTGTGGAATTCTATTACCAGATGGAAACTTGCACCTCTTGGTAGTAAGTCCCTGAAATAAATAAAGGCTAGAAAACACTGTTAGACTTCATGCTGAAGACATCTGTTGATTTTTATTTTGATACCATTTCATATCACTGATTGAAGGTTCCTGACAGCCTAATTGTCTTTACACTGCTTTGTTTCCTCTTACTGTTTTCAGGGATTTGTTTTTTATGGTAATTTTCCTTGTAAGTTACTAATTCTTACATCCACAAAAGACTACCCATTCCATCAGAGAACTGAGGCTAGTTTCAGACATCTAAAAACTGGAAGGATTCACAGTCCTATCCTGATGTAATTTAGAACAGCTGCAGAGCAGTTCTAAACCAAGCTGTCCTGCCATTTGCCAGCAAGGAAATTCCTGGGTATGACTAATGGTGGTATACGTGGGAATAATCAATGCAACATAGAAATAAAATCAATTCTATTTCAAAGTACTTGTCTGTCTGGCTATAATCTACTTTGCTCCAAGACAGAAATATAAGAAATATATTCTTCCTAAAGCAAGACAATGCTCCAAACAAAGGTTTTATCTTGCAAATTCTGAGTCCCTCTTGTTACACAAAATCTCCTGAAAAGCAGTGTTCCAGCATATCAAAAGCATGTAAACCAAAAGAAAAAAAAAAAAGAAAAAAACCCTATACACACAGCAAAAATAACCCAAAAAGAGAAAATGTTACCAAGCCTTATTTTCTTACTTTCAGAGGCAAAACGACAAACTTTCATGTCAGGACATCTACCAGGCTTGCATGCTGGGAGCAGGAGTCATGCCAAGCCCTGAAACATTGCTGGAGGAGCAAAAACTAGAAAGTCAGTGAATATATTGGATCAACACAATTCATCTCTGAAATCTCCTGCTGCAGCCTGAAAAATATCAAAAGCCTTAGTTTGATTGCCCACCACTGGAAATTCATGAAGCAGAACTTTTGGTCTAAAAATCTGGAGTAAAGTGATCATTATCAATGAGCATGGCTTGTAATTCAGCACCACAGGGAGCTGTGATTATTTAGAACCTATCATGGTCTTGGTAATACACAAATTTCATTTTGTGTATTTGTCATTTTCTCATTAAAATCTTCATTATTAAAATGCTCTGTGGTTGCCATAGAAGCATATTTTTTTTTCTTCTGAAGAATAGCTTCGTAGCCACATGGTGCAGAGACAAATGGAGACATAGGGGGTGTTATGTGAGGACACACAGAGGAAAATATGGGAGGAGGCATGTGGAAATGGGTATTGTTGGGCACACAGCAGGAGACACTCTTTGTTTGTCAGTTACCCAAATCAGTAATTGACCATTTTGGTAACTGGCAAATAATTACATTTATAGAATTCTATAGATAGAATTCCCTGGGTCCACTCTATTTTACCTGCACATTACTCTGGTGTAAAACAAAATTTAATGTACTTGGGTTTTGTTACGTCATGATTTCATGGGTAACTGCAGGGGTTAAAAGCAGTATTCTCATGTTATATTGTAGACACCTTGAATTGAATTGAATTGAATCTAATTGAATTGACAGAAATACATGAAAAAACACGGCAAGATATGAGAAGTGATAACCCAGTGACACTGAACTGTGAACTGGGAGACAGAGGACCTATTCTAATCTTTAGTACTATTTCAGTCTGAATTTGAGCAATTTAATTCACATCTCTGTGAAACCTGTGCGTTCTTCCTCTGCTTCTTGAATTTTCTGCTTAAGAATATAGTTCTTGGGTGGTTTAACCATCTCACTAAATCTGCATATTGTATTTCTTATGTCAGAACTATGATCTGACTCTGGCCTGCTAATACTACTGTAATGTAAAAGGAAAAATATAATAAGAAAACTCAAGTATGCTAATGAATAAAAAGGAACCATAAGCACATGAGATTTTTAAGTTATGACAAAAGACAACAAATCCCTTGTCATAACATGAGCTTATAAGAGGAAAAAAAAAAAAAAGCGTGAATATCTATTATGGTTTGTCTGTTTCTTCTTAAGAAATTAAGATATATTAATTCAAGATTACTCCACAATTTCCCATTCAATCACGCAGAGCAATAATTACAATTCCATAGATTAAAATGTATTTGCTTTAGAATTCAAGTTGTATACATTAATTCCATGTGCTAGTATCTCACATGCATGTAAAAGTACTGAAATGTTACGACCATTTCCAAAAAATCCTCCAGGAAAATAAAGTAAGATCCAAGAAAACAGTAGTTCCTTAGCCCTAATTATGATCTTGAAAACGTTAGGGCCTATTCCTAAATCCAGCTAAATTCTGCCCGTTTTTGGAGTTGTAGCATTTCATCTTGACAGGACAAGTCTCTTCTTCCAGGAGACCATTAGCTAAAAGTGCAACTCACATTCTTTATTTCTATTTGGATGGTCTTCACTTTAACTGTTTTTTTAGGAGAAAAAGACAGATAAACGTTTCCTTCCATTTGCTTTTATGATATGTAGAAAAAGTCATTCCTCTCTGGAAATGCGAATGTTGCTAGTTTCAGTTTAGTATCTGCTAACTTTGCTTCAGATGAATGAGGATTCAGATGAAGTGTTTTCCATCTTAATTTTTGGTTCAGATGGAAATATTTTTGTTAGAATGGAATCTAATTTGTCTTACTACTTAAATGGTGTCTTTATACTAAAACTATGAATTTTCAGAAAACCCTTGCCTGTAATAAAATACACAAAACTGTGATCAGTTACTGAATACCTGAAAGGCACGAATCTGAACTGCTAAGGAAAAATTCTAGATAATGGAATAATTTAAAACAAATTTATCTTTCTGAATAAAAACATTATTTCTGAAGTTGTGATACAAAATGGGAATTTCTCAATTTAAGCACAGAAATAGTGATTAGCATCCTTCAAGCAAAAAGCAAGAAAATAAACCAGTTTTTTTGCAAGTGGAATCATTTTATCACTTTCTCAAGAATTAGGTGTTCTACTTTTGTCTACTCATTGTTTTCTGACTGGATTTCCTGATGCAGAATAACATGAAAGAAATTATTTTCTAAAAACGTAATAAAACAAATTTAGGAAAGGTTCTGCTTATAAGACACATCCATAAGCACATAAGGATTAATGTGAAAATGTGTGTGGAGGCATTCAATCTACTGAAACATTTTCCATATTGCCTATTTTTTGTCTTCATTATCAAGGACTTGGAATACTCTTTCAGAGTAATTATTGCTTCTCTAGGAGGCTTTTCCTACTGATGCAGTAGTCAGCAATTTATAAATGCAGCCTCTGCTCTTCTGGAACACTTAGCTCACGCGTTGCTGTCACTCACTTTGAGCTGCAAAAGCAAAGTAAATCTGAAGGGACCAAAGAGATAATGTGCAGCTTACCTGGACATCCAGTGTGCAAAAGGAATCAAGTATGTTTTATTCAGACAACACATAATGCAAAGCCATCAAACAATTTCAACTTAGATTCAAAACCTTTGAGAAGGAAGAGGTATGACTGAGAGGCTGTGTTGTAAAACCCCATTTTCAGAAGCTTAATGCTATTGTATGAAGAATACCATTTTGATGAAGTTTCCATTGCTTATTGTCAGTGCAAAGACTTGAAGCGTGTGCTTGTGATTACAGCTGGTAAAAGTCTATTCATTTTCCCTAAGACAAAGTGGTTTTCTGCTTTTTCTTGTTCTTCTATCTTTTGTATTCCTCCCCTCAGTGAAATGAAGTGTCATCTGTCAAAAAAAATGCCAAATACATCGTGATGGATGAAATAGAAATATGAGGAGGAGCTCACACAACATGAAAAGTCAGCTGAAAATATGAGAGAATTGCTTATCCAAACTGAAGAAAGAGAGAGAAAGAAATTATTTTGCTGTGATTAAAGAAGAAATGGTTAAAAAACAAAACAATAAGTCTGTGAAATTTAATCCATATGCATAGTATTATTTTTTCTGAGTGGTGTTGCAGTAACATATAAGTTTCCACCAATTCTTATGGAAGATATGTGGGATGTATGTCATATTATGAAATATGAGCTTATAGAGTTATACAAAAGAATTCCCAGTTTGCTTCTTGTTGGTATTTTTATTGGTTTATACCAACTGAAACAGCAGCTGATCAAAACCAAGAAAAAAAAAGAAAAAAAAAAGTTCTTTTTAACACAAGTTCAAGTTCATGATTTTTAAACTCTGAATTGTACTTCTGGAAATCTTGGATGTTGCAGGAACCACATGGTACCTGTCTTTGTCGATACTAACAAAAAAGCTTCTTATTTTATGGCAAGTCCATAAAGAAAAAGCAACAAATATCCTCTTCTCAAAGGAAGGTAGGTATGAGATTGCTGACTCCAGTCTGCAGTTAGGAGCTGTGACCTTAGCATGCCAGACATTATTAAATTGGCCATTATCTAGATTGTGCCACTATGCCAGTCAAAAGGAGGTGGCAGAAAAGGTAATATTAGGACTCAAACCATTGCAAAGTCAGTTATCTTATCTAAGTAAATCCAGATTTTCCTATTGTCAGAGAAAAAAAGAGAGATGAGAAGAGCATCCTTATAAGGTAAGTCATTTAATAATAGCAACAGTATCTAAGATAGACACTTGCAGAGAAATTTCATGTGGATAACCATCTTCAACTATATATCTAATTTTCACCTGTTGCGAATAAGACAAGGTGACAGCCATTCTACTTGTACAGGCTTTTAGTGTAATTTACCTTAGCTATGGGGTGCTGAAGTATGTAATCCATCACATCCATTTTATTTGCAATAGTTAAATTCTTAAAGTGTATATCTACATCTTGCAGTCAGAAATGTAATTGCATCACCTTTCCATCTGATACCAACACAGGTGAAATAAATTTCTACAGCTTTCCAGTAACCTGATTGGGATTGATGCTCTATTTAAAGGGAAAATAATACTTTAGAAATTAGAACAGCACCTGGTGTTTTTCAGACACTTTCATGAATAGTTATCCTAGATAAACAAAGTCTGAAGTGATTTGAGTAGGCTGAGAATTCAGCTGTTTCTGCAAACCCAAACACTTACCCCAGATTCTTGGAGGTATTGCAACTATAAATTGCAACTATAAATTGCAACTATAAAATAGTTGCAATTGTGTCTTATTTTTAAAATTGTAGTATTAGGCAAAGTTGGATAGATGAATGAGCAGCAAGTACAAAACTTTATATTGTTATTGACGGCTGTATTTTGCTTCAACTCTATGGAACACTAGTCAGCCATGACAGTTCTGTTGTTTCTCTCCCCTTTCCTAAAGTAATTTGAGTATTTTAATGTTCAGTCTCTTTTTGTAATTTAAACTGATACCATTACATTAAGTGCATGACAAGGTCAGTACAGCACATCAAGCTAATTTATAGCCTCTGGCAATTACCAACTCCCAAAGTTACATAGCAAAGCCAGATTTCAGTAACATTTTCTTTTTCAAACAACCATCAAAAATAAGGCATTTATAATATATTGCAGAAGGCCATTAATTTTAAGTGTGGTGTCTATTCACCAGTGGACTTATTGGTTGCAGCAATTCTAAACTTATATTTTACCAGGAGAAATAAATCCTGATCTCTTCACTCTTATGGCATTATGACCCAAATGCAGGGGCAGAACAGTAAATTCTCACATGACTGAAACACTGCTCTCCTCGTAGACGTGTCCTAGAACTCAGTGACAGAAAGAATCCAATTTGTGGAGTGACATCTCGGCCCCAGTAAAGTCAGTGACAGAATTCCCACTAACTTCAGCAGGGATTTTAGTGATGCATTTCCTTGTCAATGCGGTAGTTCTTATTACCCTAAATGCTGTAAGGCATCATCCTTCAGGCAGTCCCAAACCATACACCATTTTTAGGATTAAAGACTGCCTTTGCTGGCTTTAAAAACCTTTCCCATTAGTTTTTTTACTCTTTTTTTTTTTTTTTTTTTTTTTTTTTTTTTTTTTTTTTACTGGGAGCCCCTATATATCCATACTCAGGAGATATAAATAAAAGTCAGGAAAAGACAGAGATTGTCAGCAGCACAGGGAGCACAGCTAATCCATGGCACACCTGGCTGATCTTTGCATTCTTACCACCTAATTAAATACATATTGGGCTGATCTTGGCCAAAGGGCACTATCTTTTCCCCTTCAGCAAAACACAAGCCTAAATCCTTATTGTGCTGCTTCAGCTCCTGTCTGTTGTACGTGATTTGAGTTTTGTTTTGTCACAAAGCGTAAGTGCTTGAAGAATGCATTGTCATCAGAATGAAGTAAACATATGCCTATATTTATGCACATAAATAAGAAATTATTTGGAGAGACAAAATTAACATACTCAGACACAATTATATGCACAGATGGAAATATTTAGCTACTCATTGTCACATTGGGGTGTTCTCTGGGTTTGCATTAATACCCAGTAGTAAGAGCGCAGCATTTCATAGAATCTGCAAGTATGTAGCTCAAACTATTTACAGAACATACTTTTAGAACTGCCAGGAACAGGAAGGGTAGGTCTCAATATTTTGTTTGCAGGAGCTTTTTTGTAATTGTGACCTTTTAAAGCAAAGTATAAATTCTAGATGAACTGATGTCATAAAGTTGGCCAAGTAGGGAACTAATTTATATAAACTCACGTACAAGATATTGAGCATCTGGCTCTTGCTGTAAAATGAATAAAAAGCACCTAAACCCAGTATTTATCTTGGACACTAGAGATCCAGCTATCAGGCTTTACAGTGATTGCTGTCACTTTACTTTTTAGCTGTTCTTTATTATGTATCCTCTACCGAGTCCTGGTTTTCCCCAGGTAGCTGAAATTCCAAGATTTTTGATCATCAATCAAGCCCTGTAGAATGATAGAAAGTAAAATAGAACTCTTTTTGAGGCAGCTGATATATATGTGGTTTCCTGCATTTCTCACATAAACAGAACTTCTTTAAACATCTAAACTGACTTAAGCGAGAGAAGTGGAAGTTAAGAGCTGCAGCTGTGGTCCTACATTGGAATCTCTCTGCTTGAGACCATGACAAAAGTGGAGCTTTGCTCGTAAAATCTTTGGAGCGAAAGGATACAATGGAATTGTCAGTAGTGATACAGCACTAAGCTAATCTCAGTAATGGTGAAGCTGGGAATTCATTTAATAATGCTCACATATTTAAGAGTGCATTCTGTGAATATTCTTTAGAGATTTAAATAATTGCCAAGATGTCCATCATTATAAAATACCTTCCCCCCATCCCCCCCACCATGACTATGAAATAGAGGAATTAGTTAATTTATATCAATTTATCTAATAACTGTAAAGGTGAGCAAAATATAATTAGCTATAAATCCTTGATATAAATCTTTTTGGTAATTATATGAAATAGTTGAATTATTCTAACTTTGTCTTTTTCTATTATTTTATGTATGCTGCACCTGTAGGATCACCTTCAATGAGATGTGGCCCAGGATAATTCTGGTTCTTCATAACTCTATGTGGCTGAGTTACCAGCTAGAGTTAAACTATGACAATGTTCCACTGGAAAGAAGGAAGATTTGAGTTTCAGTCCCTTCTCTAGTAGATAAATTATTTTGTATCTTAAATAAAATAGATATTACATAAAAGGAAAACATTATATAATTCAATTAGAATATGGGCAATTGTCATCACAACAAAGATGTGTGACCATTTTGCTGACTGTTTTGAAAATCATTTCCAGGCACGTTCTACTGTGAGCTAAGGAGACTGTTCCTACTTACTTATAGTCCAGTCATGATTAATTATTTGAGGACTGTCCAGTGACCCCAACTGAAACTTCTCTTTTAGCCAAAAAATGACACATTGCAAATAGAAATCTTTTCCATTAAACAATCTTCTGAATTGAAAGTGAAAATTAATTCCATCTAAAATATGGAAAGATTTGTGATCAATTTTCCTCTACTGGTAGAGGAAAAAAGAGACAGATAAATCATACTGTGAAATTTAACCCTCCACAACATCATCATTTATGTGGGGCAAAACCATGCAGGAAGAAAATAGATATTACCTTAGGGCTGACTGACCTTAGTTCTGACTGGCCATAATCTGTTGGGTTTTGCACAAAGGAGGCACAGTCTGGTATGAAAGAGCACATTGCCTCAAGTGACCATTCATCTCAAATACCTGTCTCAATCCATCTCATCTGCTTTAACCTACAACCATTGCATCCATTTATAATGGGATTCTATAGGCACCGAATGGATCACAGGGGATCTTCAGAGGATCAGTAAGCTGAAGACAGGCCAGAAGTTTTTGAGGCCATGCATCTACATTTTGTCAGTCCACTTCATCTTGCTTGCACTTCTTGTCTATGCAGTTTTACTACTGCTAATCACCACCATTTCCATTCATTAAAATGAGATCCTAAGGTAGGAAGGAGAACTGAGGACACCCTTGGATAACCAGGTGTCTGAAGGCAGCCAAAAGAAGTGTCAGAGGTTATGCACTGGAATTCATTCTTCATTACTGGCAACATTAAGCATTTTGTATGACAGGCACACTGTCTTATGTCCAGGCAGGTTTGGTAGGCCCATGGCTGCGTGATGATCCAGTGCACCATTGTCCTTGGAAGATGAGCACAGCAAGTCCTCAAAAGCATTTGTCAGCTTCTGACTGTCACATATTCTGATCTGCTCAATACAACTGCTGTAATGTATTTTCCTAAAGGATATCCCATTCTCACACAAAAAAAAATGCTAGATTTTTCCCTGAGAAATTCAGAAACTGCTTTGTCATCCCATGTATAGGCTGCTTGTACATACCCAGCTCCATGAGGATGGTTGCCATTATCACTGGCCAACCCATCTCAGCTTAGCCAGTACATGTTCTTGGCTGAGTTCGTCTCCATTTTTAAGCAACAGCGTGAAGAAAGGCTTGCAGAAGAGTTGCATCTCTACATGGACTTTCTGCTAAGAAAGTGGTTTTCCTCCCTTTTATATATTTTTTTCCTCCCTTATATATTTTTTGTCCTGTGCTCCATCATGTATAACATATGGGCAATAATAATCTAAATATATATGAGGGAGAGGGAGGAAGTTGCCAAGACATTACTTAGGAAAGAATATGCAGATTTTAGTGGTTCACAAGCTGACATATGTTTGCAGTGTTATGCTCTGATGCTGAAAAAAGGAAAAAAAAAAAAAGAAATTGAATCCAAAGATGACACTGGGATATATAGAAAGAAGGGTAGCTTGCAAAATGCATTACTAGTAGGGCTCATAAAGACAGTGCACCTCAAAAAAAAACTTTGTTTATTGAGGAGCAACCTTAAGGAAAAATGTTTGTTAGTCCATATGCCTGCTCTCAGAATAGAAGCTCCACTTGGTGCACTGCTGCTTTTCTGGGAATAGTCTTGGGACATATGAACCTACGAGTGACTGTAATTTCAGCAGATCTTGTTTTACTCATTTTATGAGTTTGCTTAATTCTTTATTCTTGAAATGCAGTTTTTACTTTTGCTGGGTTTTGTGAATCACAAATTCTTACCGTATCCATTGTCACTGTTGTCCAAAGTGCTCCTTCTTTAGGATTCTCAAGCACTTCTTTCCAACTCTGCTCTTCAACAGCCATAGGTCTATCAATATTGTGTACCTCAGATGAAATGTTTGAACCCTTTATGTTTCCTTGTCTCTCCCCATGATTTTGAACAAGTTATACTTTTTCTAGGAAACTGTCAGTCAGCAGTTACTCCACTACCTTTGGGTGATGTCATAGTTTTGGTGGTATGTGAGGCATTCCAGTAACTCTTGCTTATTTTTCACACTTCTTGCCTTATTGTCAAGTCATTTAAATTTGATGGATAAATTTAATAATGATAGGACAGTGGGAGAAGTCATAAAAAATAGGACAGAGGATCAATCTCCTCTTGTTTTTGATGTTCAGGCTGCTATTTTCTTCTCCTAGTTTAAAGCATTAGTCACTAGATTAGTAGCCAGCACAAAGTTGCTTTTCCCCTTTCCCATGAGGTAGAATATACCCTAGGTCAGCACAATATTACTACAAGTACAGGAAACCGAAATTTTATTTGTGACATCATCTCACTGCATTAGTTTTCTCACCTATGAGAACATCTCCTGAGCTCTCCATTCCAAATTTTGTTCCTAGAGTCAGGTGGAAAAATTCAGTGACTCCTGAAAATATTATTGACAACACACATCTGAAAAAAAAACCACAGTATACATATTCATAATTCATTTTTCACTAAATAAGCACTCACAGTGTTTATTCAATAATTGGACTACTCATTACACATGCAACATTCATCATGGTGTATATGTACAATTTGTTCTGGCACTTCCCACCTTTGAAAATGTGACTATGCAAAAGTAGTGAAGTTGTTTAATGTACTGTGTAATGCTACATATCCTTTTAAAGGAATATTTTCAAAGGCAATTTCAGACTTGGTCACCAAAAAAACCCTAAAATAAATGTGTACTATTAGTTGACTTAGGCAAACAACTTATTTATATTGGAGTAGTTTTATTCTGAACTGGAGCCATATTGGTGTTATCAGAAGGACATCATAAAATTTGACTATATGTCGGGGTCTGCTGTTATGTGTCTCTGCCCCAACACAGGGAAAGGTGGTTCTGGGCGGCCGCGATTGCGAAGGATGAGTCTGGACTCTCAAATTCTCGGTCTTCAGTTCTGTTTATTATCTCTTATCTACAAAGTTTTCTCTTTGCCCAGCCGAGGTCCGCGCAGCAGGACAGTCGAGTGCACTCTCCCCCGCCCACAGGGCGGTTGTGTCTTTTATAGTAAAAATTACGTGTGACATATTTACCTTTATTTCCCAATACTATTCACCCTTATAGACAAGTGTACTTTCATTATGAACCAATCTCCATTATGAACCAATCGCCAACATTACCACACAAAATGGAAGACATGAAGAAGAAAGAAGAACACAGGACCACGCCCTGAATCCTCCATCTTGCCTTCATGACCCCCCTGTACCTATTTTTCTAAAATTTATATTTTCCTCCATAAAGGTATCATTCACACCCAAGAAGCTCTCATTTCCTCCTTCACAGGTTCTTCTCCTTTTGATGGATCGAAATCCAACCACCAAACCCTTTTGGCAGCATTCCAGGGTTTCCGAGCCCCCCAGGGGCTCCCCTGGTGTCTCTGCACATCCACAGTGATGTGCTGAGATCCCACAACAATATATTTGAGCACAGCTAATATCAGCAATAATTCACAAATTTCAGGGCTGTAAATTCTGGTTTAGTTGTGCATTTTTTTAAAACTCTAATCACAAGGATCAATAATGGATGCAACAGAAAAAAATCTACTATCATTTTTATTCATTATTAACGAATCAATATTGCTCTATATTAATAGTGGTCCCTGTAGGCAAAGTTCACTGCAAAGGTATAGAGGATGAGGAAGCAGTTGAATAAAGTCACCTGCTGGGCTAATGGAATTGAAAGAATTTATCCTTTCTGGCATTTAACTGTGCAGTTTCACAGTGTTTGTTTCTGATGACTCTTGCTCACTTTAGCAGTGCATGCCTCTAACCCATTAGATTTGACAGTCACAGATGGTTTCACAGAAGTTTTTCTGGTATATTGGCTACAAAAGCTGGTTTGGATTGGAATCAAGCTGTTTATTGCTGAGTATGATGTAACACACTGATGGTGGTGAATCAATTATGTGTTTCTGCAATAGCCTGCACGCAAAAATAGCATTTACTGCCAAGCAGTAAAATTATTAAGTATAAAATCTGGAATCTATTTTTTTCAGGTGACTAGAGAGAACATTACCTTTTAAAATCATCTGGAGTTTCCCATAAGCCATCCAAATTTACAACAATGTAGGAGGGATGCTCATCAGCTGATGGGCATAATGATGAATTATGTGCTAGTGGCAGTAAATCTGGGTGTACTGTCATACTCTGCACTCCAGTGACCAGATTGTCACAGACTGTTTGCATACCTTTCCTCCTCCTCAGGCCAAAAAATACTTTATCTTGAGCACAAGGCTGATGGAACAACAGTATGTGCTTGTCCCTGGGCTAGGCTGCTACTCTCTTTTTCTGTGAAGGGTAATTGAAAACCCAGGGAAGATAGAGACTTTTCCATGTGCCTTAGAGCACACCTTTGTGTGGACACTTTTTTTTTTCCCCTACCTTTTGCACTCAGAAACTTTTGTCTGCACAATTTAATGCTTCTTCCAGAGATTCTATCAAGGCACTATTTTCCATAGTGTTAAAATCTAAGATAGCAAACTGTTCATTTACTCAGTTATGACTACCAGAAAAGCAAGCAAACAGTAAAACAAACAAATCAACATCTTAATTTGATAGGAAAAAAGAGTAAGCATAAAAGAAAAATAAAATAATGTAGGAGCATTACACCATCATGCTTTATTTTTGTTTTTTCAGAATTCCCTTACTTATGGCTTTGGAATATCTGGTGCACAGAGTCTGCTTGTTCGGCACAAAATTCAAGCCTTAAAAAATGCTCAGATATTATTTTAGACTTTTATAATAATCATACGTGTAACGCAATATGTTCCAAGTCAATGTTAAAAATTGTCACCCTCTTACTTCTGGAGAACAACAGAGATTTAATCATGTTAATGAGAAAGTATTTTTTTAAAAGTTCAGTCAAAATTGATTTCTTAAACATAGTCTTCATGACAGTTTTTTTAAGAATCCTGCATGGTTAGTAAAAAGGGAGTGTATACAGAGTCCCTTAACATACACTCCCTCATGCAAACAGTTCTGTTTAGCTCCTTTTAACCAGCATAGAGCACTTTCCAATGCAGATAAAATGTGGAGATGAGATTATTTTTTAAAATTTCGCCAAAATTATGGAAGAGCTAAAAATATATTTCACAATGTTTTCTGAACATATATTCTCCCCAGACACATTTATTGCATCCCTCTCTCTCTGTAACCCACCAGGTACTGGTACCTATATTCTGTGTACTCCGTTCTTATAGTACACTGGCCACTTGATAGAAAAAATTCCCCTGGCACAAAGTCTTATTGCATCAGCCAGTCATATCAGAGAGTACTTATCTACATCTAACATTATTTAGATTCAAATAAAATTTGACTAAAAAACCTCAACTGCAAAATTCTCTTCCCCCTAGAAATAAGTGGACCAATTCCAAATATGGTGATGGAAAAACGCTCAAGAGATTTAGTAGTCTTTGGACTGCACCATAAACACTAATCCCAACACAAAGAAAAAACACGAACTCTAACCGTAACACTAACCATAAACCTAACCCTAACACCTAACCCTAACACCTAACCCTAAGCGTAACCCTAACCCTAACCCTACACCTAGGCTGGAAAAGCAGCTTAGGGCTAGGGCTGGTTGCAGGGAAAACTCTGTGAAGGAAGGCATGTTGTGGCAGTTTTGTGTTCCCCTTGGGATGCCCTTTGCAGCTGCAGTGTGCCTGGAGCCCTGGGCTTTGTGCTTTTCAAAACCCTGACCCTAGGTGTAACCCTAACCCTAAACCTAACCCTAATGGCCCTATCACTAACCCTAACCCTAGCCCTAACCCTAATGGCCCTACCCCTAACCCTAACCCTAATCCTCACCCCTAACCCTAATCCTAACCCTATTCAAATCATTTTGCTACTGACTACTTTGGCAAAATTGGGATAGAAGAGCGAGAAAGAGAGGAAGATGTCATCATTAACTGAATTATGGTGTGAGAACTCCCCTGGACTTGAAAGAGAGCACAAGAGCAAGTTTAACTCTAATTTGCCTATGTTTGAAGGGATAGTTATATTACGGACTGTCCTTTTCAATAGCAAAAAAAGCCCAAAAAATGTCTGGAACACATACTAGATTTTCCTGAGGACAGGATGTGTTTGGGCTGATAGAATAATTGGGTCGGTAGTGCTTTACTTTTCCATTGGACAAAATTACACTGGTCATAGGACAACCCCTCCAATATGAAGAAACCCTCACCGTAATGTTGGTGTCCTGCTCTGTCACACTCACACAGTTCTCAAGGGAACTTGTGTCAATTTCCCAAGAACAATGGCCACAGGTTGTTTGTAGCCTAGCAGTCCTTAGTTTATTATATTCTTTCTTGACAATATGTTGGTCATTTACTGGACTTCATGCTTCACAATTAAAAAAGTACTTTAGTTTCTCCTAATAAGAGCAACAAAAATAATAATTCACTTTGGAAATTAAAAAAGTTTTTGTATAAAAGCAGAACAGTTACACCTCACTTGATTGCCAGCACTGGGGCATTAATTTTAGAACAAAGCACTCTAGTTTAGTTCTAATTATTTTTGCAAGTGAAATGTGTATAATTGGTAAAATCATAGGTTGTTTTATAGGAGTAATACAGTCTCCCTAAGCTTGCTACAAATAATGTATTTTGCACAGTGGAATCCTTCTCCTTGTTCTTGGTAGTGGCCCTGCTCCACTCTGCGCCAGTAAGGGGACAGCACAAACTGGGAAATTCACTGAACAGCAAGTGACAGAACTTTGGGAAACATGGCCAGCAAGGTTCAGTGAAAGAACTACGGTTTTTTGACCAGCAACAGGGAGTATTCTTGTTACAGATCTTCAGATACGTGGAAGGATTCTCAGTAGATTTGGTCTCTTCAGGAGGCTGGTTTTACCATGTAAAGTAAACCACACAGCTGCAAGAGGTAGAGGTTACAGACGTAATTTTTTTGCTTTTCAGTAGGTTTTAAATCCATGTACAAATGTTCTATGTGCCTTTAAGACTTATCAGACATATCCTTCTGCATTTACTGTCTTTTTCTAAAGCAGTTGCATAGTTGAATGATCATATTTTTTTCACCATATTTTCTCCTCCTATTTTATTCTATTCCATTGTAAGGTAACACAATGTAAGTAGAAATTACAAGAATATATTCCCTTTTTCTGCAGAACTTAATCATTAGTCATATCAACATTTTACCTAAGCACCCATTTAAATCTAATTTACAAATATAATTTAGAAAAACTTAATTTACTGTAATTTTTATTTTATATTGTAACATTAGATAATTTTAAAATGTTATACTTTATCTGAGGTATTATAAAGAATCATGAATGTTAAAATTTCTTTAAACTTTCTAGGAGTCTGAAATGCTGTGAAGTCTATTTATTCTGAATTTTTCAGTTACAGTGTAATTACTTCTGATTTCCAAAGATTTATATTTTAAGTAGTCTAAAGAAAAAAAAAAATTGCTCCTGAACTGATATAAATTGCTTTCTCCTAAAAGTGCTATGAATTATCATTAACAGATTTATATATCATCTGAATTTCTTGTCAAGGAAGTTAATATCCATCAGCAAAGTTAAATGACTGCAGAGCTATCCAAGCATGTACTGCTTGTTAGAAATTGTTTCAATGTTCTTAAATAATTTTTATCATGGCTTTGAAGAAATCCACTGTACTAAAAAGAAATACCTTCCAGTTTGCTGCCGAAAAAAATCTAAAAAACTTATTAACTGCTAAGACTTACAAATCACACATTTAGATGAAGTTTAAAATGCAATTACACTTATGATTGCATTTTATCTTCAATGGCAGTTGCCAGCAACTACAAATACAGAACTTGTCTAACAAAGTACTTTTCTTGCTCTTGTTATTCAGGAGATGTTTTCAATATTTTTCCTTAGGATTGAAGAGCCCATTGTTAAGTGCTTAATAACAACTGCTGGAGCCTAATGTTTTTTATTATCTTTTTCTAAATCTAACAAGTCAGGTCATATGGGTGCTTTCATGCTACCATTCATTATGGGCAAACACAATTCTCTTCAGTTAGAGACTGATTTTATACACAAGTGTTTGCTTGGTATTTCAGAGAAAAACGATTGTCTAGAAGGAAAAGAAATTCTAAGAGAAGCAATATCCCCACACATTTTCAGTGCAGAAAAAATTATGTCACAAAGTGCCTGTCTAATTCAAACGCTACGCATATCTGTGTATATATCATTTTATGTATACAATTGTAATCTTCTAACTGCAGTGTAAGACAGTAAAGCACACTTTCAAGAGAACTCAAACCTTCTGAGTGACACATCATCAGCTCATTTGAGATTAGCCTTTTGTCCTTGTTCTATTAGCATTCCTGGACAATTCTGCTTCTATTCCTTTGCTGGAGCAGAGCTGACTGTCACAAACCAAAGCTGGAGAGTGGTAATAGGTCTCAGTCATGCATGTGCTTCTGCCAACAGAACCCTCTTCAAGAAGGAAAATTTTTTAAAAAATTATTAAGACAGGAAAGATGTGGAGAAGAAGAGATTTATAAAACTAAGTGCAGGACAATTAGAAGAATACATTACACACTAGGAACTGAAGCTTAATGACACAGCTCTAATGATACCAGATGCACACTCTAGGAGGACCTAGAGGTAAACTGGAATTCATTGTTACAGCCACATAAAAGCAGCTGAAAAAGATTGAATGGGCATAGCTCTCTAGCATCTCTACTGGTTCAAACTGAGTTTTCCCTTTTTTAATTTGTAGCCTGTTCCTAGTTCTGCTCTGTCAGTGGCTGCTGTATCAGTCACAGGAAAAAGAACTTGCCTGCAGCATTGTCAGCACCTTGGTGTGACTGAAGAACAAAATATTCTTCCTTTATAATGTGGCCAAAGATACAACCAAGGGGTTTGAAGGAAAATACTTTTGTTGTTGTTGTTTTATTTAAAAAGAAGAGTCATTATCAAACTTTGTGTTTGACTTTGCTCACAGGCACAGAACAGTTGTCAAAATGGTTTCTATTGGCAAGTGTTGATTGAGGTGAGGGTCTAAAACCTGCTCCACAGGTATCCTGATGTTGTAAAATGCTAAAATTAGAGGGCAGATTGTAAATTTAGTCATAAAGAATGCCCTCAGACAGATGGTGGAATCAAGTGGGTTATAACTCTAGAGGGTTCACTTAAACACTATAGATCTGTTTTATATGAACCTTTTTATTCTCCAGGTATGTTCTGACTTGCCTGACATAGTAGCTTGCTGCAAATATAAATAAAAATCAACATTAAAGGGAAAGAAAATACAAATAAATTAAGAACTTTTGAGAAGGAACTTTCATGAAGATGCCAGATGTAATGAAAAAACTTGCAATTCAAAAAACCCTGCAAAAAGTGGAAAAGGAGTGATGTTTCTTGGTCAGAGCCCAGAGTTCTTGGCTCTGAATTTGGCTTATATATGACTGTTGCTGTGCAGGAAAATATGCAAATAAATGCTGACAGTATTACTTCATGTCAGCAAGGAAAATAGCCTCATCAAGTCTCAAATCATGACTTCCCATGCACATTCTTGCAACTTTTTTGACTATAATATCATAAATCATATAAGAAAAGTCAACTTTAAGGAGAAAAAACAAACAAACTGGATAATGAATATCTGAATGACCTTTTATATTTCTCTCAAAATATTAAGCATGGCATAAAAGCATTCCTCTTAATGTCTCCAAAACCTTTTCTGTGAGAAAAGATCACTAGAAACAGATTTTTTTTTTACATTATGTGCCTTTGCTCCTAGCCAATGGTAACACGGAAAATACAGATTCAAGCAACAGACAGTTGCGATGCTGTGAAAACATTAGCTCAAGAAATGTACAAATGAGCTAATACATTTTGAAGTACCAATTAATTAATAATAACAAAAAATCCCAAGTAGGGACACAGAGGAATTTATTAACATTTGACACTGTGTTTTCAAAAAATACTTCTCATTGCACGTGATAGTTGCACACCCTTCAGAACTAATGATAGCTCCTTGCAACTAGATATTTGAAAGATTCAAAGAGCTTGGGGAGGAAGCCTGATAGCATCTTACTTTATGTATCTGGAAGAGATAAAGACCTTGGGGAGTGAACTTAAGATTTATTACGTAGTACTGGGATTATAAACTCTCAGGCACATTGGAGCAGAAGAAATTTCTAAAGGAATCACATAAGAATTCAGATTCAAAAAAGTACAATCTGTCCTTTCTCTAGAGTTGGCCTTTCATTTCTTTATTCCCTTTACATCATATCTACCTGGAACACTGCTATCTGAGTAGGGCAAACTATTAACAAGTATTTTATTTTACTACCCTTTTTCCCAAACTTAGGACTCACTCATTGCTACCCCTGTCTCTCTAACCAAGAGCAGGAAATGCCTGCACCCTGCACACTGCCTTGGCTTGACAGAAGTAGTTGTGAAACATAGGGACTATGTCTGTGATAGTGGTGGTTATGTTTGCTTACAAAAATGTTGTTGTACCAGGCAATTTGGCTCAGGCATGGATTATTCCTAGTTAGCCAGGCAGAGAGAGTGCTCTCCTCCCTCCTTCCCAAAGAGAATGGCTTATTTTTAAAACTGACCAAGTTGAAAACAGTGGATGGGTAGATCTCCTTTACACTGCTTCACTCCCACAGAGATTAAAAGGACATGGAAAGTTGTGTTTAGCAGCACCACCTGGTGGTAATGACTTCTTCAGGTTATTCGGTGTAGTCTTGCTATTTTGGTGAAGCATCTTGCCTGCGTGGCAGAGGGAAGAAAATTGTGTCAGGGCAGCAGATGGAAATAATGTAGTGATGTATTGCTACTCCTAGCAGTCCATTTTCCTGGGGAAATGGGAAACTAGACTGTAAGCATTTAAAGTGTTGCACTGAATATCCCATGAAAAAGCAGAGCTTCTTTCTGCGTAGAAATATGGCTGCAGAGGGAACAGGGTGTCAAACGTCTCTCTGAAGGAAAAATCAAATATTTCAGTCTACTTCTCCAACCTGATAAAAAAATCCTGGCAAAAAATATTTTTCAGAGAAGTAAAATACAGTTCTTACAGCATGTTAGGAGTAAGAAAAGCAAGATTATCACCTGTGAATTAAACTTCATGTTTGCTATTGATTTCTAAAATATCAATGAGTGAAAATTAGAAGCTAGGACAGAAACCCTAAATTATCCACTTTTCTTTAAAGAGAGTTTATTTTAAGAGAAACTACCATGAAGAAAGAAAAAATATAACAAGAGGCAAAAATTATTATGAGGCTGTTAAAGCACTATGCTGATAGACAGATACACAGTCTTAGAGAAAGAAGCTGAACTTCACCCATTGGGAGAATTCTCAGTGAAACTGAGGTTTCTTTTTCTTTTCTTTTCCTTTTCTTTTCTTTTCTTTTCTTTTCTTTTCTTTTCTTTTCTTTTCTTTTCTTTTCTTTTCTTTTCTTTTCTTTTCTTTTCTTTTCTTTTCTTTTCTTTTCCTTGACTTTCTTAGTCATTTCTCAGGTTAACATATTCAGAAAAATGAATCATTCTCAAAAAGTCACAACCTCCCTCAAACCCTATTGTATAACATTTACTTGCAACACATGACGAAAGCTCTGTGCCAAACTCCAGAAAATGCAGAAGCCAGAAATGCTAAAGAGAAGGGTTTATCACCTACTTCTCCAAGGGAATGAGGATCCGAGTACCCATGGGAAGGAGGCAACACTCTCCAACCAGGAAGCATTTCTGTAGTGCCATCCCCCACTTCTACAATAATTTATGGCTTAATTGCCATTCTTAGAAGGCAAGGATGATGATCACAAAATTACTCCTGTGATCATGGAGATGCTGGATATCTCCTCTGGATTTAGTAGATTTGGAATAAATTAATTTGTGCTGCCCAAAGGTGTTTGTGATAAATGTGCTGTAACCGTGTGGGAGCTCTATCTCCTCCTTGGAAGGAGACTAATGGAATTATTCTCCTGTAATAACTAAAAGTCATTGTGCCAAAAGGAGAGCAGAAGAATGCCTGAGTACCCAGAGAGTGCCAGTCTCTATTCCAATTAAATCTCAATTCACAACACTTACACCTCTTGATGCAGTGTACCAGGTAAGCATCCCTCAAGTCATCTGAAAACCATTCCGTATCTTTCACTGCTTGTCCCAAATTAGCCATCAGGAACAACATTTTGTGTGCAGCTCAGATCAGTGAAAGGTTTGGTAACTTATACAATGCCAACCACTGTGAGTCAACACTGCTACAGATCAATAACATCCAGCAATTCTCTCTATCAAATGTTAAAAATAGAAGGAAATTAAATAACAGATGGGCACATAATGATTAAGACAAATAAATAAAACTTTTCACAGCCAAAAATAACTGCCAGATTTTGAGCTTTATCTTGGTAAATTATGAACAGTGTGATTACTACATTTACTTACTAGTAGATATTTACTTTACCTTGGAGCAATTTGGTTGAGATTTAAGTTTTTCCTTTTGAAAGAAAAAACTCTTTTAGAATTACTCTAGTTATACCATGTCTGGAGAAGATTAAGGCAGAGATAGTTTTCAGTAAGACACAGAATTTTCAGCTAGCCTGGCATCAATTCACCTCTCAGTAGGTACTTTAATATTTTGCTGCTTTTCTTGCTGTAAGGTGCTTGGTATCACAAATTATCAAATAATGGAAAGGATTTCCATTCTGATGCTATCAGCAAAGTCAAAACCTGGGAATCCATATCCAAACTTCATCCAAAGGGATGAGTAGCACACTTCCTAACTACCTCATTACCCTTCTCATGGATTAGAAATCTAGTGCAGACACTGTAAGCAGCCGTCTGCCATACTGAAAAATATTGAAAACATGCAATTTGCAATTAATACCCATTTGAGCAAGAATATATATTGCAGAAAAAATACCTGAACTGCTCTAAGAATCATTTCAGTGTTGCAGAACCTGCCTTTCAGCCTTGTGAGTTGTTTCAATGACTACTAACCACTAAGCTCTTAGCTACAAATTGATGTCTTGTTTCCACTGTGTTTTTTTTCTAGTTCACTGTTCAGATTTTCACTTTGATTATATTGTCCTGTCATTATTTAAGCCAGCTGACAAGACAGCCACTCACTGAACTCCATCCTCTCACACCCCACTCTGAGGAGAATCAAAAGTAAAATTTGTAGATTGAGATAAGAACAGTTTAATAACTGGGGAGAAAAGGTTAAAAAAATAATTATAGTAATGAGAAAGAAAGACACCTCTACTCCCTAAATACTAAACTAAAGGAACTAAAGTCCTTGTCTTTGGCTGACTGACTGTTTGCTCAGTTTATTCGGACTTCTCTTCATAGAAGACTCTAAAATTTTCTCTCCAGTGCTCATGGAGGAGAAAGTACCACGATCATTTCCATCGAAGCAGTCACCATTCTCACTGCCAACCACCTCACTTCTGCCAGAGGTCACTTTTCTGTCAGATCTGCAAGTGTTATGCATTTAACTACTTTTGTCAGCTTGTTCTTCTGGATTGACAGGCATTCATTTAAATTCTTCTATTGCCAAATTTTTCTAAACTAGATCTTTTTCAAGAAGCATGTATTGGAGGAATGAAACATGCAGTTATGTTGGCATCTGAGGAGACAGGAATTTCTAGGAGAAATATCAGGGACAGCAAAGGTAACTGGGCTGGTCCACAAGCAAGGGAAAGTAGCTGGCAGCACACTGAGAAATTCCAGAGCACAGGGCTGGGAAGGGGTATATCAATGAGAAATATATCACTAAGGCTTTCTCTTTCCTGTGGATGCAAAATGTGTTTCACAAATTGATTATGTTTTTCTCAGCAGCCTTTCTCATGTGTCCACTCTACTGAAACTGTTTGTGTTTCTCATATTCCAATGTGTGCTGCAATTCTCTGAGAGGGTGTAGAGGCAGTGTCTGGGTTTTAGAGATATTGCAGAATTTTGGGATAATATATTTTTCCTACAGGAGCTGAAAAGGTAATGTTGACTACAAATTAATTCAGTTGAGATGTGCCTTTGAAATGAAAGAAATCAGAAAAGTTCCAAATAAAAAATAAACTTCCATCAAATTTGAAATATTCCTGCCAAAAATTCAGTGTGAAAGGTAGTTCTTACAATAATCCTCTGTTAGCACCACAGTACTCTTTTTCCTTGGCTTTCAAATTCTTCCATTAAGGTATTTATTTATGAAAATTTGCTACCAAATAAGTGGACTAACCCTACAGTAAAAACAAAGCACGCATTCCTGTATTTACATGAGAGGAGGAATTTAAAATAATATTTAAACAACAGCCTTTGCACATCAGAACCAGAAACAGATGTCATAATTTGAACAGCCTGAATCAGTGGTGTCCAGTCATGTTTGCTTCAATACAGTTCAACAGCTGCCAGGGCTCTGACAATTATTGTGATGTCACACAGATAAGAACATTTCCCTCTGTTCTTTCCTATTTTGCTAGGATGATTCCCTGAAACGTCAGAGAGTATCAAACTGCGACAATGCAAGTGTTGTGGAACTCAGAGTAGGCATAAAACAGGTATCATCATTTTCCATGATTTTTAATCGTTTTACATAGAGTGTAAAAAGATTAAAAACACGCACAGAGCGTGGGGGGTTTGTCTGTTTGTTTGTCAGTCTGTCTGTTTTTTCTCCGGGGTCACTACGGTACTGTGGGGTCACACTGATGGGGATGGGCGAGCCGCAGGTTGTGCGCGGGGTGCGCCCCGCTGTTCCCTCCTGTTCCGGCCAAGACAGCGGGTCCGGGAGGAGCGGCTGGGAGCGGAGCGGGCTGCAGGTGAGCTCCAGCTCTCACTGCGGTCCCTGGGCAGCACTTCCCCGCCCCGGGACAGCTTTGAGGGGATGAACACCGCCGGGAGCCCAGGGCAGGGCGGCGGGACGCGGGAAGCGCCCGGGACAAGCCGAGGTGAGCAGGTGGATCCCGCCGCGGAACCCTGGCTGGGGATGCTGCGGATTTCAGAAGTTTTGGGATCTGTGTGCGATCAGCCATAGGGATTTTTTTTTTCCTTTGGTTTTTGCTCGTTTGGTTTTGCCTGTTGTTTTGTTCGTTTTCTTTTGCTTTAGTGATGCAAACAAAACAGACTGCTTTTGGATTGATGATTGCCTTTAGAGAAAAGGTATTTTGTGGATGCTGAAAAAGCTTAGCTGTCTGGGGAAACGGTGGGAGTCTCTCTCCTACCCTATCTTGGAGAGAAAGATGCTGTGGCATTATTTAAGGCAAAGTGCTTTGGATAGTGACTGTAGAAAGAAGCAAATAAAAGGAATAAGGAAATATTTGTGTGATATGAAAGCTATGTTTCAAGTCAGTAATCCAACTTCTTGAAAAAAATTGTGATTTTTTTAATGTTTTCTACTCCTTGAAAAGAGACTTTTTTTTTTTTTTTCTGGTCACTCATTGCCTCACATTTACTGAAGAAGACACAAATAACTTTGTGGCAAAAAAGTGAGAAAAATTAAATATAGATGGTATTTTCTAAAGGCTTCATGCAACATAACCATCATGCATTTACATAAGGGGTAAAAATGAAGTAGGGCTATTGTGTTTGAATATTCTTTCTTCTTACACTTTGCCTTATTTTTTTGCATTTTAATATCAGACTCACGCAAAGTCAAGTCATCCCATACAGAAGAAAAATATCTTCAATTTATAATTTAATTCAGATTCAATAATATCTTCTTTATAGTACCACCTAAGGAGTAGCTAGTGTTTTTACAGAAAAAAAAGTCTGTGAAAGTATTTCTTTTATTGAATTTACATTTGTCTTACATAGAAATCTCCAAGCAAGTCTTCTACTACAAAGTCATTAAAATTCAGTGATTTAATGAAAATATCATATTTTGAGCAAAAGTTTCAATGTTTTCTACATTTCTGTCATTCTATTCAATCTCTAGCCCCACCACAACCCCCAGCCCATCTTCCCAAAGAAAGGAGTCTATCAAAAAGATTGATGTTTGTCTATGCCACCATGGTTTCTTAATTCAAGGTTATTATTTCATATAGGAAGTCTTATTAAAAAGAGAAATTTAAGTAGTTATTTGGAAAGTTACAGATGTTCTCTTGGATGAGTAAGAGTGAAAATTGTGTAAAGTGTAAATCCAGATTACCTGCAGCTGTCTATAATACAACTCAGGAGGCAGTAGACTACATGAGAAGTCAAGGAAAGAAAACAAGAATCTGTTGTGAATAAAGCAGAAAGCAGGATTAGCTAGAAGCTTTCATACCTCTCCTCCATCACACAGAAAGAGCAATGAGGATTATGCTTTACAAGGAAATGTGATATCACTTGCCTATTACCTGGGTTTGAAGTTTTGTCCATCAGGTTGTTACTGGGGGCACAAACACTGTGCTACAGTAATTGCAGGGAAAAGGAATATAAAAGCGTGGAGGGTCGATGCTGGCTGAACTCCCAACGCCCACCAAAGCCACTCTGTCCCTTCCCTCCACAGCTGGAGACAGAGGACAGAATATGGCAATGAAAGGCTTGTGGATAGAGATAGGATAGGGAGGGACACTCTACCATAATGGGAAAACAGACTCAGTTGGGGAACATTAATTGATTCATTGCTAATCAAATCAGTGGGATAATGAAAAGTAAAACAAATCTCAAAAACACCTTCCATCCACCCCTCCTCATTCCTGGCTCAGCTTTATTCCAGAGTCTCATCCTCCTCCCTGCAGCACCTCAGGGGGGACAGGGAATAGGACTCTCAGGCAGTTCATCACATTGTCTCTGCTGCTCCTTTCTCTTTAAAGGAGGACTTTTCCCACTCTTCTGGGTGGTGGAAATCTGTTTCTCCCACAGACCAATATGGGCTGCAGTGGGATACCTGCCTCACCATGGTCTGCACCATGGTCTGCAGGGGATCTTTCCTCTGGTGCCTGTAGCACCTCCTCCTCTTTCCCCTCTGACAGTGATGTCTGCAGAGCTGTTCCTCACACATACTCCTGCTTCTTTCTGGCTGCAGTCACTGTTCCACAATAACTTTCCCCCCTCTTCTTAAATCTGCTGTCCCAGAGGTGCTCCCACTGCTGCTTGGACTTGGCCAGCAGTGGTTCCCTCTTGAAGCAAGCTGGTTCAGGCTCTGTTGGACATGGAGGAAGCTTCTGGCAGCCTCTCACCCCTGCAGTCATCCTGCTACCAAAGCCTTGCCACAATAACCTCAATACAAGAAGCATAAACAGCAATTCTCCAGGTTTAGGGATAAAATTCTGGTGGGTTAAAATACCAGGGCAGACCCTAAGCAAGCCAAATAATAATGTTTCTGCGTTCTCATTTAACTTGGTGTCCAGTTCATTGGTCATTCCAAAATTTAACTCTATGTCCAAGTAATAGGAAGTGTCCTGTGTCCACCCCTATAAAAATGCATCTCAACTGTTTACATTTATGTGCTGCTTCAAGGTCTTCAGTGTTGGTGGATGTAAGAGGAAGACCTAAGCAGTTACATTTACCTTAAATTTCCAGTATTGATTTTGTCATCATGGTGTGGATGGCCTTGTTCCTTGATGGTGGAAGGGTTTGTGTTGGTTATGCTTTGCAGAGCTGAGGCAGTATTCTACAGTCCAAATTTGTTCTTCAGTTCTTTGGCCAAGTAGGTAGATCTCTGCCTATTTTCTTTCCTTCTCCTCTTCTCTTGATTTGAACATAGCTGCTCTCACAAAACTGTTAATACAACCCAGCCCTGTATATGAAGCATCTCATACATTTTATTTTTTTTATATAATTTGATTTAATTTCTTCCTAGAAATAAGAAAAAAGTTCCATCACTTGCAAGAAGGGCACAGTTGATACACAGGTAAATTACCATTTCTATCACACTTGTGTCAGCAAATTAAATTGACCTGTTCCGCAGCTGCTATTTATTTTGACTGCTTAAACAATAACCCAAGGGGTTACACATGGCATGCTGCTCACAGGAAAAAAAAAAAAACCTTGCAAATTCTCCAAGGGAGGCACAGAAAAACAGTCAGGACACTTTTGCTAGAAGCACCTCAGTATTACCAGAGTCCCAGCACACCCATTCAAACTGATTTATGATACAAGATAACAGTTTTGTTTGTGTGGAATATGACTAGGTTAGACAGTGCTCAGAGCACATTTATTTTAAAAAAACTTGTAATCAGATTTTTTAAGGAGCATTAACAGTGAAATCTTTGAGTTGTTTCAATAACCTTAGACAAATAACCAGCCTTTCCACCTTTATTGCCACACCAACAAAAAGGGAAAGATAATTCTTAGCCTGTGTAAAATTACAGTTTAGTGATGATGAATCTCATGAAGTTCAACAAGGCCAAGTGCAAGGTCCTACACCTATGTCTAGGCAATCCCAAGCATGAGTACAGGCTGGACACAGTGACAGAGAGCTGCCCTGGGGACAAGGGGGTGTTTGTGGACAAAGAGCTCAACAGGACCCAGCAATTTGTGCACTTGCAGCCCAGAAAGACAATTGCAGCTTGGGCTCCATCAAAAGGAGAATGGCTGGAGGATGAGGGAGGTGATTCTGCTGATCTACTCTGCTGTTGTGAGACCCCACCTGGAGTATTGTGCACAGTTCTGGGACTCCAGACACAAGAAAGACACTCACCTGTTGAAAACAGACCAGAGAGCCACTAAATTGATCAGAGGTGGAGAATCTCTCCTATGGAGACAGGCTGAGAGAGCTGGGGCTCTTCGGCCTGGAGAAGAGAAGGCTCTGGGGAGACCTTGTAGCACCCTTCTTCTACCTAAGGGGGGCTTGCAAAGAGGCTGGAGAGGGACTTGTCACAAGGACATGCAGGAATAGGACCAGGAAGAGTGATCTTGAGCTGGAGGAGGTGTTTGATTAGAGGGCTTGACTGGAGGGCTGACTTGGATCACCCCAGCTAAGAGAAGAAGCTGACAGTGTACTTTATTAGAATAAGCACCATATGGTGCTGAAAGGTATATCTTGGATGATTACAAATTTGTTTAAACTCTAATGGAGTTATTACATCACAGATTTAATTTTGAAAATAACATCATCCTGTTCTTCCAAGTACAATCCTGGATATATAAAGTTTTTCAGTGGAAATTTTTTTAAAAATCATTAAAGAGTAGTATACACTTAGATATGAGATTTAGATATTGATATTCAAGTTATCAGCCACAAATAATTAATTTGTCTTGCTGCTGCAGAACCAAGTCCTAAAACCAGTGAAGAATGAGTGAATTTCAGCCTTTCTGTCACAATTGTACACCAGGCTTGATTAGCAGATCTTGGAGGGGATGGCACCATTACCAGGTCTGATTTCTCTCTCTGATTGGGATTATCTATTCAACAGTCTCAGCTGGAAATATCCTCACTGTGTTCACAGTAATAAAGTATGAAGTAAAATACATTTTTCAACAAGATTTATTGTTTTATTACTGAAAAAATAAAGGATGACTGCACTAAGGAAGAGAATTTCCCAGCAAAAACAAGGATAGCAAGTTTTTCATGTTCCCTTTAGTCATTGATGTTTAATTCTCATTTTAAAAATAGTTAAATCATGACTATACATAGCAGTAATTTATGTCTGCTTACCCTTTTCTGCTATAAGAAAGCACTGAAGTGCATGACTGACTTCAAATATATTCAAGGAAATCAAAATTCATGCCTTCTTCCTGTGTTTCCAGTAGAATGGGGAGCAATCTTCCCTCTAGCACACATAAAAGCTAGACTAATCTTTAAACTTCAGTTGTGGTAATAGCAAGGGATTACAATGTTTTACAGAATTCTTTGAAGATCAGTTGAAATACAGTTTTTCCTGCCTTGATAATTGCATTTCTGCCCCAGACTATTTTAATAACAGAGCTTTATCTTACTTTTGTCCATTTACAGCAGCTTCACAGAACTCATTGCTGTTTTTCCAGCATCATCTTACTTTTGGAAACAGGGCCTTAGTGCCAGCTGAGGATTCTCACATGGCAGGAATTAATACCTCGAGATATTTTTGTTGTATGCTGAGAAAGTAAAATTGCTGAAGTTGCTAATATTGTGGGAGTCATAAAATCTGACTCAGTCAGCCTTTATGCAAGAAAATACCTTCTAATATCTTAATTTTAACAGAGGATTTTTTTTTTTCCCAATGTAGGGAAAAAAGAAAAAAATACTTTTGACCAGTTGATGCCTAAGTCCAACAAACTCTAAATCCATAAGCATGCATCTTGGAAAAGTAGCTTTTATCTCTGGTGCAAGTTGCACACTAAAAAATAGGGTGCATAAGGAAAATAATCATCACACACTGCCAGGACTAATAGGTGGACTCCACCCCTACATACTGTGCTTTCATAGGAATGATTTCCAAAAGCCAGCTGAGGACTAAGTGTCTGTCAGCCCTTGAGTTTAGTAAACTTCCCTTGAAACTAATGGAAATTCAGTGTCTGGTACACTCCAGCACTCTGTAGCTCATAATTTGGATGATGGGGACAAATATGAAAATGGTGCATCTGAAGTGAACATAATGACAATATGACTTTTTAAATGTATGAATAGAGAGGGTGGAAAAATTAGTTATAGTGTCTCTAAAATAATAGAATAGAAGGAAACTAACAAGGAACAAAGATTATTATTTTCCCCTGGTGAAAATCTTTGTCTAACTTAAATAAAAATATGACAGGCGGAGGGAAAGGACACAGACAATGACTTCAAATAAAAAGAGTATAATTTAAACCATATTTGCTTGAGAAAATTACAAGCATTCAAATTTATGGGCATAAACATTTATACTCAGGAAAAGAATTTGGAAATGGTGTGTTAAAAAGTTAATGTGATATTTACCAAAACTACAAAAGACAGGCACAAACCTCAGATGTATATTTTCGCAACATATTGAAAAACAATCTTGTCAAATTCTCACCTTCCACTGACCAATCTCACTGTCCTCAATGGCTCTGCCTCTGAGTTGTATCTTCTCTCCTTATTCAACACATTTTCTCATGCCTACATGTTATATTTGTAACTTTACAGAGACAATTGTTTTAAGAGAGAAAGAAGCTAGATTATCTCTCCAATAAAGTAGAAAGTTATTTCCAGTAGCAAAAGCTTTACTGATGGTTAAAAAGATAAAGAAAGGACCTTGGAATTTTAACTCCCTAATTTCATTTGCAAATCTGCCAGCTAGGGACATTTTTAAGTGTAAATTTAAACTATATTATCTGCAATATATTGAAGGAAAATATTAAAAAGTCCTAGTGAACCTTGCATATAATATATGCCTATGCAGTGAGATTTAATTCAAAATTTTCTAAATCAATGACTTTTGGCTGGCTCTCCTTGTGTGAATGACTTTCATCCTTCCCTAGGGAATAATAGAGGGAACTGAGATACATTACTATTTAATTAAAAAAAAAAAAAAAAAAAAAAAAGTGAAGAAAATATGTCAGGGGTTCAATGTCAGGCTGAAGTATCAAACCATCTTCATCCCAACAACCTAGAAAACTGGTCCTTAGACCCACAGTTCTGGAGGCAAATATTTTATGCACACCCACTGAGTTGGGTAGAGTAGCTTCTTGGATAACAACTACAGCTTTGTATGAAGGAGGAAAATATGATTCAGACAACCCCATTAGTCTGACTTCATAAATTTAAAAAGAAGCAGGTTATTAAAAAATTAAGGGAATAAAATACAACTTCAGTTATCTATAGCTGCTTCTTTTCAAATTAATTTGATTTTAATAAGGTAACTAGTAGCCAGTGGTAAAAAAACTTTTCTCAGAATAGATGGTAAGAGTTGCAGCATTTATTGTGTTCTTCAGGTAGGGAAGGTATATCTGCAACTAAATGTAGAGTCGCTGGCAGAAAATTTTTGAAACCTCTACAGAGAGCTAGATATTATATTAGAATATTTCATATGTTATCAGGGTGGAAGTTATTAAATCAGCTAAAGAACAATTTAATAAGTAGAAGAATTACAACATGATAAAAAATAGCTAAAATGTGGCGGGTACTAGGAAATGTTGATAAAAAACAAGTTTCCTGAAAAGATTTTCAGGAGAAAATCAGTTAATGTGGAATTTTCAGGGACTGATCATGGGACTGGGCAGATATCATATTTTCCCTCAGAGACCTGGGGCAAAGTGTAGGACTGTGTCAGTAGCATTCCCAGGGACACCCACAGGGGAGATGTGGCTGATGTGAAGCAGTAAAAGGCTGCCAAACAGAAAGAACCAGATAAAGAATAGAGGAGGGACCAGAGCAATAGAAATGTGTTAACACTGAATCGCACGAACCCATAGAAATTTTTTTCTTACCAGTATTCTTTTACAAATAGGGAGCACTGCTCTCAGTTAAAAAACAACAGAGGAAAAGCTTCTGGGATTACTGAGGGCTGTTATTAGGCTAAAGCTGCGTGAGAAACACACGCAGCTGTAATACATGTAAGGCTTTGCCTTTCCAGGGGAAAGACGGAAATGCTATTGCCCTTCTCCAGGCTCATAACAAGGCCTGAAATACAACTCTCACCAGCTGTTTCCAGGAAAGATATTCAGACTGGAATACGAACAGGGGGGAAAAGTAACAGAAAATGCTAGAATTAGAAGTAGGGAGAACTATCCAAATTCAACAAAATTTGGGGTTTTTTTCAAAAAAGTCTCAGAGGTTTATGCTTGTTTTCTATACTTCATGATCAGGAACAGCAGGATGGGTAAAGGATTGTTTGAGCTACATGTCAAAACCAGTTACAAGAACAATTGGTTGAACACAGACAGGAGATACTAAAGGTGACTAAAGGTGACTTCACCTTTCAGAACAGTGAGGTCCAGTGATAGTCTTTGGTAAGAGTGGTGAAAGTAAAACCATTATTTCTGAGAAGAAATTACTTTGTCATGAGGATGTCTTTACTGATTTTGTTGTCTGTGACTGCTGATAAGTAGACACTGTGACAAGGGTTATCTCTTTTAATCTGAAGTTCCTGGCTTTCCTATATCTAGCAAAGAAACCACAACACATTAAACAATGTGCCCAGTGCCCTACAACATATCTCAGCTCTTTTGTTCTTTATTCCTTGTGGAGATGGAAAGTATGGTGAGAGAGCACGCTGTCAAATTTCCCTGATTCCGTTTCAGATCTGTTTCAGAAATCCAAAACAATTTCATGTTAGAAATGTGGGACTTCCCATGATGACATTTGGCACAGCAGCTGATACATGCCTCTAAGTGATGCCATCTAGTTTGACACTAAGTCTTGGGTGAAGAGTAATATATTTTTGGACCATAACTTGGCGTGATCTTTGTTTGACTGGAGATATGTGTAAAAGCAGTTGCTTCTTCACATGGCTTTCCGCAGAGGGAATTTTTGTCTGGGTGCATTATCCAGGATGTGTTGGGCACACCTCACCTCTGCGAGGCCTGGAGTTGAGCACAGAAGGGAGTGATGGGACTGTGCTATCTCATGGCAAAGTTCTTCTGTGCCTTAACACTGTTTGAGACATGTAAATGGGCTCTTCAATTCCTTACAATATCACAGGGATATTTTCATTACTACTACACAGTGTTTGCAAAGTGTAAAGGCTTTTTCTGTCTCTCACTCCACCCCACCAGTGAGGAGGTTGAGGGTCCACAAGGAGTTGAGAGGGGACATAGCTGGGATAGTCGACCCCAGTTGACCAAAGGGATAATCCATAACACATGGCTGGCAAGAATGTTTTGTGGGAAGCCACTGCTTGGGAAATGGCAGGACATCAGTTAGTAGTCAGCAAATGTTTTCATTTGCATCACTTGTCTTTCTTGGACTAATTTATCTATTATTTTTGTTACCATATTATTATTTTCAGTGACTATTTGTGTTTATCTTGACCACAAGTTTTCTCACTTTTATCCTTCCAATTCTCTTCCTCTCCTCGCTGTGGTGAGGAGTGAGCCAGTGGCTGTGGTGCTTAGTTATCAGCTGGGTTAAATCATGACAAGCATAAGGTGAGCAAGTTTAAAATCTGAGATTCTCATTCTGAGCCCAAAAGTAATTTCCATTTTAGCATGATTTAACCTGCTAGTATGAAAGAAATAAAGCATAAAAAATGTTTTAACTTTCTCCTAAAAAGACAGGGACAGGGAGTTTTCAGATGTTTTGAAACCTGTGCGTTTGAGCATAATGGTCCTTTTATGTCTTGCAGGAAACACAGTTTGAGGCTTTTCTTTTCCTGTAGATTTTGCATCCTTCAACATTCACAAAGCTGAAGGCACTGGAGGAAAAACATCACATATGTGTCATTCTCTCCATGAGCTGCAGTCACTAGTGCCAGCAGATACACTTTATAGCATTCTGCCTTTGGTTTCAGTATCATAACCAGATGACAGTGAATCATACTTTGTAATTTAGCTAAAATGTTTGAATAATAACCCTTTTGTCTGGCTCATTCCCCTCTAGCTTAATTTTTTTCTTTGAAAACACAGCTATTCCGTAACTTCTAGCATGCAGTGAAGGCAACACAAAAAGAGTGAAATTAAGAACTCTTCTCACACAGGTTCTTTTGGGAAATTACAGACATAGAGTTGGACTTCTGAATGTGCTTCATAGGTGGCCAAGTGGAGCTCTCCCAGATGCAGTTTCTTCTGTGTCTTCCAATAAGATTGACAAATAAAGTGGTACTTTGCACTAACTGGGGGAAAGTAAATTGATTAGAGATACTGGGAGGCAGAAAAGACAAAGAGCTTAGATTAGACACCAAATTTGTAAGTGAATTTAAGCATGGTGGTTTCTATATGGTGACTGTGGATAAGGACATTTTTAATAAAATCCTGTAACTAAAAAATATGTTATAAGTATTGGTGTATTTTAAAAGATATTTCATATAAATAAGTATTGTCAGAAACACTGTTTTAGAGTCAGAGATGTTTGTCAGCCAAAAGGTATTTCAAAATAAATATTTTATTCTCCACAAAAATACATTCTTCACAATTTTGCTTTCTAGTGAGGTTGAATGGGCTATTTAATTTATTAACATCAGCAAAATTATTCATATTCTCATTTGAAAACTATGGTGCTCAAAATGAACATAGGTCTGGTGGACATCTAGAAATATCAGCCTAGCATAAGTAGAGGATATTGGAGCTTTCCAGAAATGTAGTTGATCCAGGGTCCAGGGCTGAATTCTGCTTAAAAATGCAGACAGGAGATTCTTGTCTCTCAATGGAAAAATAGCAACTGCTGAAAGAGGAATGATCTGGAGGAAAAAAATTAGCATGCAATCAAATATTTAAAGAGAATGCCATCAGTCATGGTTACTGATTTTTTTAAAAACTGTAGGAGTTATTTCTGATTTTTCTGGAGGTGGCAGAAATATTTTAAGCCTCAATATGGCATCACACTTTGTACGAGGCCTTAAGGGATGCTAATCCAGTGTTACTGTTCTGGGGCTTCTCTTTAGAGGCGCAGCTCCTAGTAATGGCTTAATGTCACCAAAACTAGATTTGCTTGAACCTTTATTTTGAAATAAAATATTGGCTTCCAGGCAGAATGCAGAAACTTTTAATATCTGCTGGTTTTTGAGATCTTTATTAAAATGTCACGAGAGGATTTTATTTTGTATCATTAACTAAAGAGTTCAAAAACAGCTCCTGTATGTTATTGATCTTAAGGGAAAATGTAACTGAATTCAGGAAAGAGAAGCCTGCTTTGGAACAATGTTATGCGTCAGAGTGAGCATGAAGGAAAACAAAAGTACAAACTTTCCTGCATAGCACAAGGCACTGGTCAGTCATTAAGACACAGGGTTAAACAAAAATGGCAGTGGGAAGAACAGTTGATATTGAAGTAGTAGCATAAAGAACAGCATGCTTCCATGGTGGAAGAATGTACTTGCTAAAGAAAGGGAGAGAAAAATTATCAGAAAACAGAAAGAAGAAAATCATAAATAGTTTAGTTAGAAAATTTAAAGTTATAAATAATTTTGAAATTAATAAAGTATGGCTATTATGAAGAGTCTACACTATTGCATGATAATAGATATCTAATTAGGTTGACATGCAATTTAAAAAGAGTCGAGAAAGGATCAGTCCCTTCAAAATTCAGTTTGGAAAGCTTGTTCTTATATTTTGAGTAATATGATGAATTACAGTCTTTTCCCATATTCTTAAAGAATTTACATATAGCAGTATCTTTATTCTCATTCTTTACAGAAAAAAAAACATATGCAAAAGAGGCAAGAATAAGACATGACATCCTAAATGAGGAAAGACAGAACATCATAAATATTATATGAAATGTAATTTATATCCTGAGTAAAACCATGTCTTAAAATAGATAATGTTTTTTTCCAAAAAGAAAGCTTGTGCTTTCTTTCTAATTTTGAGACAAGTTTTTCTATCTCAAGTATACTTGCCTAGGGAAAGCTGTACCAACTACTTCTCTCCCAGTTTTATCACTGCTAACACCAATTATGACACTATAGCCAAGAAACAAAGGTTTTTCTGATAACAAAATCTTCCAAACTTTAGTGATTGATTGTTTCAGTAAAGCCCCTCTGAATCCACTTGGGAGCTTTTATTAACAGAAAATACTAAACCAGCAGTTTTGACAAAAAAAAACCAGTTTATTAGACTGACTTTAAAATCACCCCACATTCACAATAAAAGTAAGAAACATAACTGACATAATTTATCTTAGTAAATTATATGATTGATGCAGCATTCCACATCTTCACATTCTCTTTCACATTTCTCAAAAGTAAAAACCCTTAGAATAGAAGACAGAAGCAGTCAGACCTGAGGAGGCACTTCCAGAAGAAGCCGGAGCTGAATAAAATGAGTACCACATGCAAATTAATATCTGTCATATAGTTGGATAATGCTTTTATTCCCATAAATCCTCTGCTTCATAATAGGAGTGAACTATGTCACGCAATTGTCCAACAGAGATTTTAGTATTTCAGCATCTCTTTTTTCAAATAAAATGTCTTTATAAGGTCTTAAGAAGTGGTAAAACCAGCTGTTCTTGTATGGAGCTTTAGGGGTCAATTTATGAGGGGTACAATGTAAAAAAATTTTGGTTTTCATGACTCACTTTAATATGAAATAAAAAGCATTAAGAAAAGCTGTAAAACTATGCAAGTCGAATATCCATGTTAAAAATTATGAGTAAATTTTCTAAATTGACATCAGACACATTTTTTTAATACAGATTTATATTTATGCCACAGGCAGACATAACACAAATTAGACCTGGATGTAACTTTGGTAGCACAACTTCTGCCTACATGTTAAAAGAAAATTTTGTAAGAAGCAACTCACATCTGTTCTTTACACAAGGATGAACATAGTTACACATAGACAACAATCCTAAGCTTATACCCATGTACATGAAGAGTAAATCTGACTGTCTAACAAAAATATCACTATGCAAATCTGGCCTAAAATTAAGTTAAATCAGAACTGTGTGTGCTGCAGACAGCATCTCCTTGAGCTCATATATTGATATACTTTTATGTTTTTGTCTCCGGTGAAACAAGAGAAATGATGAGATGAGTGAAAAGGGGATCCATTATGATGTCCTACTCATCACTTGGAACATCCCAGTGTGCCACTTGAATGTAACTGAAGATGAACGTCGCAATTAGCAATGTTAAAGATTAAAACAGCAAAGGAATGATTTGGCCAATGAGATTTTTAAAAAAGAGCCAAGACTTACACATCAAAGTGATTAATGCTCATTCTTTCATGGCACAGAAGATGCAGCAGGTAAAGCCTATGCCAGACTTTCTTTCTGTGACAGGAGACTATGAAGCACGTCTCATTCCCTGTAGCATAAATCCACTGGAGCATGTCACAAGAAAATTCCTCCATTTGGGTCCCTTCTTACAAAGTTCACCTGCTTCTGACTAATTTTTCTATGAATTTTGAATATAAGAAAAGGTGTAATTCACCTGATAGGTGTTCAGTTGCCCATGATTTAAGGTGTACTTTTGGTATGGCACAATTATATAATGTTGTCTCAGAATCCTGAGAAAATTGCTAAATTCTAAGTTGTGTGAAAGTACCTAGAGCAGAACCATGTGTGCTAAGAAAAGCTAAATGGATTGAAACCCAAGACAGGATTGCTGAGGTAGAGACAGGCCCTCCAGGATTCAAGAAGAGAAACACTGGTATGAGGAAATTTAAAATACTTATGAAAATCAGGGAGTCTGAAGATGCCTTTTCATTCCCATTGAAATCTGTCCATCAAAGACCCAGTGGTGTCATACAGGGGTGGTAAGAGTACTAACACTCAAGCTAGGAACTTGCTAGTCCTAGCTGTCTGTTCCCTACTGTACTAGACAATAAATAATTCTTTTTGTGAATATCTTGTTTGCAAAACATCTCTATGCAGTGGAAAAGTTTCCTGAGCAAGTTCTTGAAGTCTAAAAGTTGTACAGGTACCAGTCAATTTTGAGGGCTACATAAACATCTGTTTAGCCTATAACCTTAGAGTGCCAGCACATAAAGAGAGAAGCAAGGTTGAGAAGATAAATCTGGAGTAAGTAGTTCTGTGACAGCTGAGAAGAAACAGACAGGTGTTCCAAGCATTTGGAGCAGCCAAGACTGACAAGCATGAGAAATGTGTTCCTGGTTTGGCCATTGTTGTAATGGTGCTCTAAGAAATGTTTACCAAGGCAGTATCACTGATAGAATGGAGTCACAACTCTTAAAGTCATGGGCTCTTAGTCATTTAGAACCAGAACTACTTGATTTGGCATGGACTAATCCATTTACTCATTCTTCACACTCCTTTTTCAGCTGCTCCTTGTTTCACTCCACATGCAACTACAAATCCTCCTGCCATAGGAAAAGGTAAAAGCCTTTTAGAAGTTCAATTCCTTGAGCACCCCATTTGCCTTTGAATGTAATACACCTTGCTGCCTCTTGGGCAAGCCTGGCAGCAGTACATTTTAAGGCAATTCAGACAATATATTAATAATTAGAATTAAAAAGAATATTTATAGCAATTTGTGATGATGACAATAATAATAATAGTGTCAGTATACTATATTGTGACAATATAAAATACACAGGATAAGGTTGAACATAGGATATGTTAAGATATGTCCAGCAGCAGGAAGAAAAATGTGAGGGGAAAAACAAGCTCTAAAACACACTTCCCTTCACCTTTTCCTATATTCATAACAGAAACACAACCACATCTTTATGCCTACACTAGAAATCAGACAAGAGGATTTCTAGTTAGCTACATTAACTAGGAGCACGTGCTCTCATGAAATATTTGCCCCATGTCACCTTGTCTTCCAACATCACATCATGTACTTCAGTGGTGGCTGGTCTCAGAGATGTTCCTCCAGGCAGCACTGGAACAACAGGTTGGGCAGAGAGGCCAGAGGGAATGCACCAATGGGCATGGCTAACAAGCACCTCCTATCTTGTGCCTTGTATTTTTTGAGAGCTCAGCAAGTTCCATCATCGCCTCCTTCTCCCATCCTCTGTGTCAGAGACCCATCTCAGACACTCTCCTTACTGTTTGTCTCAGGTAAGTATTGTTCAGACTTTTCCCAACAAAAGACTTTTATTACTGATAATTACTTTGTTAGATGAGGACATGTCTGCCTTTAAGTTCCACTCTCTGTTTGGAGAGGAAATTAGCCCTTACTTGCAAAACAGCACATTTTTCCAAATGCACCACTCATGCTTCATTTCACAAGTTTATCATCAGACAACAGACAAGATGGAAAATTACATGCAAACTGAAGGAACAAACAGCTACCCCTCTGCTGTAAAAGAATGGAGACAAAAGCTGCTTGATAAGTGTTTAGGGTGAGATTAATTTCCCATTGTCTCGATAAAGCTAAGCTGGAATCACAAGCTGGAATAAGTTTGAGTTCTATCAAGAAAAATAATCATTTACTTTCACATTGAATTGAATTTGTGGTGGTTTTTTCATTCCACCAAACCAAGTGATTTCCTTTTCATCTTTAAGTTCATTAAATCACTTTTTTTTTTCCCTTTGGTTAGATGAATATTAAAAGTGAGAATTAAAAACCCAGATAAATTATTCCTTATAGACACATATGAACATGTCCTACAAAATAATTGACCCAAGAGGTGTGAAAAATCATCTTACAATATCTAGGGAAATAGATGTATATGATTACCAGTTTTTAAGGCATTGTGGCAACCCACCCTTCACTTTTGTAGGAACCCTTTGAAAATTCAGCTGTGTATCCAAGAAAATAGTGTACACACAGCAAAATCCAGGATCACCCTACAGATAGGTAGTGATGGGCATTTCCGGAGCTGGAAGATGTGGATTCAGTAGCATCCCAGGCTAGCATCCCACACTGCCATGTCTTCCCTTTATGATGTCCAGTGCCCGTTTACACACTTAATTTCATTACAAACTGCATTATTCTGATAACCTCTGCAGCTGCTACTGAAATGAGTTACACTTGCTGCTGTTGGGTTTTGAGCTTTGCTGGTCTCTGGTCCTTGGAGCAAAGGCAACACCATCCACTAATGTAGAGGATTTTGTAGATAGTTAGCTAGCTAACAAAGATCATACTAGAAGCAAGAAGGAGACGAGGATAAAAGCGGCAAGGTCACTGTGCCCTTGCCGAAACTTGAGGTTGTGGGAGAAGCTCGTTAGCTAGCAAGAATGAAGGAACGATAGTAGAAACCATAACAAGGTGAACACAAGAATGTAAACGTAGACGTAGTTGACTAATAAATGACTAACCAATGATGAGCTCAATTTTTGCAATATGCATTAGCCTTATTAACACTGCTATAAATGTGTGTGCCTATCCAATAAACTTTTGAGGCTTGTTGTTCATCATCTAGTGTGCAAGTCTTCCTTCTCCATCACACTAAGCCACACGTCACACGGTGCCTTAAGAGCCTCAGCCTTTTGTGCTGCTCACAGCCCCTTTCCCTGAAGCTGCATAGCTGGCTTTCAGCTCTGTGCCTGGTCACCCAAGCTGTGGCAGCCTTTCCCAGAGCCTCAGGGGCAGCACTTTCTCCTCGTTCCCACGCTGCAGACCCTGCACTGTTATCCTCCCTGCCCTGCACCTGCAAATCCTATAGCACTGTTACAGGGGGTTCTCATGGGAAGGGACTGCCACCAGCATGAGAATCACCCCTGCTTCCACTCCCTCTTTCTACCCTCTGGTCAACATTAGTTGACCCAAAACCACACATGTCCCAGATTTAATAGCCAGTCAGTGTGCAGCCTCAGCAAAACTTGCTTTCAGCAACACCAACAGCCTCATAGGCAGGGGCAACTGGTAAGAAGAGAATCCTGATGAAAACTGTGTTGATTCTGTAGAAAAACCATTACAGGCGGAACCATGAACCGCTGCACTGGAGCAGAGTCACAGAGAATGATGCTTGCCCTTTGTTGCTCCTCTTCTATCTTACACACTTCCTTTAATTCACTGTTTATTTACCGGTTTGTTGGTTTTGGTTTTTTGTAACCTCCATTGTAAATTTTTCCTGCATTCATTCTTTAGAAGTAGCTCTGTTGACAATTTTAAAAATAGTAGCACTATTGTCCCCTTTCTTTGCAGAGAGATGTTGTTGCTTGCATCACTTTAAAAAAAAAAATGAAAGCTAGCTTAAAGCTTGCTGACACTGTGCTTACATGGAGACTAAGAGGTCAAATTTTGTGTAAAGGAGGAACAATCACAATTTAAGAACCTGAGAAGCTTGTAAATTACTCTCAATTACACAGATCCTGTAGGCAGTATCAGTGTCAGAAGCTATTTCCAAGAGGCAGCCAGTGAAACAAGAGAGCTCACTGTACCAAGAATGGTACAAAGTAGTTCTACCATGACAAATGTAGAGGATTTCTATTCTTTCTATCACCATCATGAGGACTGAGAATAACTGCGTGAAATCAGACATAGCTTTTTAAGATATCATATGCCAGAGGAGCCTTCTGCTGATTCTAGAATTGATGGCTATTACTTTGACCTCATTTAGTGAAAGAACTTGATTGTTGTAAAGTTTGAATAGTGAAAAGAAAACCACTGTTTCATACTCATATTCAGGCAAGACTGAAAATAATTTATTATCACACGAAATACCTATCTTTCTTCATCTTAGGCAATGACTCCTGATCGTCATTGGCCCACAGACAAGGATAGTATGCAACTGAGATTCTGCACACACCGTGTTCTGACAGGCTGCTGAACCTGACCTGTGAAGAGTGAGGACAGGACATTGAACAACATCTCAATATCTTGCAGGAACATGCTGCCAGCACCTACAGACAAGGATCATCTGATTTGTATCAGATATTACCAGTGTATAAAACCTACAAGTATGGTTATCTGTACAAGTGCTTGTACAGATACAGGAACACAGGAAAGGAATGATAGATTTTGAAAGTTCAGTGATAACTTCACCAGTATTTAAATATTTCTTAGTTTTATCTTTTCAACTTTGGCAGGTCTTAAGTACACTTAAACACAATGAAGCCAACAGAATAGAATTTGGTAGAGAAGTTGCTAATAGTCAATCATCCAGAATATTATTTCTAAATATTGTTTAAATTACTAGTAATTTGTATTTCTCATAGCAGCTAGTAAAACACTGATTTTCAGTTAATTTCAGAAAGTTACAATTTAAAAATACTTCTGTGACTAAGATTCAATGTTTTCAGTCCTTTGAAAGAAACTGCGTCAATGTAACTTCCACAAGAGATGAGTTTCAGGGCTACTGTCTAAACATCCTCCAGAATTTTGCACCAAAAAAACCCTGTGTAATACAATTGAAGAGAGCAGAATTAATTTTTTTATATATTTTGTAGAAACTGGCCTTAGAATAGATTTTTTCCACCCCTAAAAATGCCCCAGGTCTCCCTCCCTCCTGTTCTTGTATGAAGTGTTCACACTCAAAACTGAGTTTTTCCTTGAGTTGCACCTGCCCCACTTCTCTTCAGTGTTTCCATTCCTCACACATCTACCAGCTCCTGCTGACAGAGGCTTCATTCTTCCACTTCTCCCTTTCATAGGGAGAGAGTTGTTGGGAGTGGAGCCAAGGCACCGACATAAGCTTGGTGGCAATTTGTACGGATGCCACTAGCAGGGCTGGAACTTCATCAATAGAGACATCAGTCATGTCATATATTGAGAAGGAACTGATCACATCCATAAGCTGGCAGCAGAGTGATGATAGTCACCCTTCTGCCAGGGTTCCCTGCTGACAGGAGCTGTACCTGCAGCAGCCACCACAGGGTTTCTGTTTGCCTCAGGTGGTTTTATCACCTCAATGCCATCACAGGGCCGTGCTGCAGCTCCTTTACAGAGCTCAGTGACTATGACAGCCACCAAGCATAACAAGACCCAGAACAACAGCTTCTGTCACAGGCAGTACCACGGCTGGTCCCAGCATGCCAGATTCTACGTGTGCAAAGGATGGACAGGAAAAGGAGTTAACTAACTGTTTGGTTTCTTTAATTTATTCTAAGATAATTCAGCACTATTCTTCCCAAAGCATGTTTTTAAACTGTGGATTAGTGATCACGTTAATACGTAGTCTGATCTCAACTGAAAATGAAGGGGTTTTGATCTGATGGATTAATGTTCACTCTAATATCTTTCAAAATGTGAAGGTCATGAAATAGAAGTTGAATTTATTTTGTATCATAAGTCACTGCTAACTTCTAAAGTAGCAAAGTTTGGTTTTTTCATCAGTTATGTGAAAATTAAACAATTAATTACAACTACAAACAATTTGAACACTCCTAAAGCTCAAGTATATCACAACGTTCCATTTTTTTTAATTAGCAGTCTTGATTGCATCAAAATATCTCCAGTCATTTTCCAAAATGAACTTCATCTCAAGTTATGTCTCTCATTGCTTCTTGTATGCCTGAGTTTCTAAACTCTATCTCCTACATGTTGATCTACTAAAATTTATTGAAAACTCTTGTCAAATTAGTTAAAAAATGTTGTGATCCAAAGCATAATTAGTTATACCAACACTTATTGAATGTTAAGAGAATTCCTGGTATAAAAGCCATTCTGACATGTACTAGACTACTTTTTAAAAATGCCGTTCATTTGCTTTGCAATAGCTTTTCTTAGAATTTTGAATTTAAACAATATTAACCTATGTAATTTTTTTTTTTTTTTTGGTTTTCGTTGCTGTTGCCTGCTTTTACAGACACCTTGCTCTTGTCCAGCCATTTCACCTAACCTACCTGAGAACACAATCCAAGACAATTTAAGTCAATTTATGCTTAAGGGTGGCATCACTTCTTCTGATGCTCCCTGTGTGGGTATACTCAAAAAGCAGTAAAGTTCAAAGGCCGTTAGAAAGCTGTGCTTTTGATCTAATCTCACCTAGTGATGTTCTCTGGTAAGTTCTCAAAATTCAGGGGACGTGTCTTTGCTGCTGTTGAGAATACCATCTCTTTTGTCTTCAACATGTGTCCTTACAGGCAGACGGATGGATGGATGGTTGAGTGAACAAAATAGAATTAAAGGCTGAAGCTGAGCCATGTATCATTCAAATCATTGCATCTCAAATTGTATTGCTATTACAGAGGCAGCCCCAAAACAGTCAAGTCAGCAAGACAGCCCCATGTAGCAATTGTTACAATGAGAGACTGCTATTCCTCCTTATCTTCTCTTGCTGCATCTTGGTAACTGTTTTTCACAATTGGGACCTTGTTGATTTTTCTTACCTGACAGACTCTCATAGAATCACAGAATGGTTTGGATTGGAAGGGACCTTAAAGATGATCTAGTTCCAAATCCCTGGAAATGGGCAGGGATGCCATTCACTAGATCAGGTTACTCACAGCCCCCAACCAACCTGGCCTTAAACACTTCCAGGAATGAGGCAAACACAACTTCTCTGGGCAACCTGCTCCAGTGTCTCACCACTCTCTGATTAAAAAATTCTTCCTTGCATCTGATATAAACCCTCTGTCTTTCAATTTAAAACCATTGCCTCTTGTCCTGGCAGTATTTGCCCATATTAAAAAATCCCTCTCCCTCCTTTTTTTAAGCCCTGCAAGGTGACCCCTTGTCAACTGTTGCCATTACTCAGTTATAGAAGGCCACCAGATTGGTCAGGCACAATACAGAAAACATTTTTGGGGTGAGTATCCCAATTTTCTCTAGTAGCACACTAGAGTCCACATTATTTAGCAATCTGAGAATATTCTTTTTTGGGTGAAAAAAGACTAGAAAAAGTGCTCTAAATGTTCAATGAATGGACTTCAAACTCTGTTGTATATTCAGTCACCAATCCACAGCCTCCAATCAGAGAAAATTTAAATTCCTGAAGATGAGTATAATATGCCATGTCCTAAGCACCAAGTAGTTCGCTCTACAGATTTTCATTACTCATTTGATAATGCAGACAAAATCTAAAGGAGTTTATTTTAGCCTTTTTTTTATTCCAGCTTCTCTTCTTCCTCCCCCGTTCAACTGAATTGCATCAAGATTTTTGATAGATTTAGTTCTAATTCCAGAGAACAAAAAAAAAAAAAAGAGAGAAAACGTGTAACAGTAGAGAAGTTTAATATTTTAATGTCAGAAAAGCTTGATGATGTTCCTTGCTGAGGACTTAAGATATTAGTAAAACCAGTCCCTGAAGGAAGATTAATTATTTTGAAGAACTTGTGAAGCACATAAGTCCCCCTTCACATAAGTTTGAAAGAAAACAGAGGGACTAGAAGAAAATCAGAATGTAAAGGATTTGGGGAATTCAGTCTAGTCAATACTTTCTCAGATGGCATGACTAGTCATCAGAGGCTTGTTTAATTCCACATAGGAGGCTTTAACACAGAAAAGTTTAAAGACAAGTAAAAAGACACTTTGGTAGATAGAATAAAAGCAACAAACATCAGTAGCCAGAAAACTTAACAAATTACTAAGCTCTGAGGGTGGTAAGAGAAACTGTGTCTATTTTTAGGAACAAATTATAACAAATCAATCTAATTTCCTTCTTTGATGGAAGTCACTTGATAAAGAATAAACAGAAACAAAATAACTTGAATTATACAAAATGCCAGCAAACCAACTAGGGAAGACATTGTCAGTTAAACTACACTCACAATGAAAGAATGGTTGAAAAAAAAACTGTGCTGAGAAGGTGATTATCACTGATCTACTGTCAGACCAGAAAAATACCAGGGGACTAAGCAGACCACGTCCTGTATAAATGCTTGCAAGAATCGTCACTAATTGTACAAGTGCTGGAAAACACTGCAGGATTCTTGACACAAGAAAGAGGAAAATGTCTTTCACTGGAAGAACTCTGTGCCACACATCCCCAGATTGAGAACTGAAGCGTTGCTCTGTCTTATCCTGCCATCACATGAAATCTGCAAGTAAGTCCTAGAGAATCTGACACAGAAAAAGGAGATCAAGGAGTTTGAAATCGCAATTCATAGTTCAAAGCCAAAGTTTTACACAGAAAATACATCACAAAACGTTTTTGATGGTGTTATTGTAACCATAGCAGCCATGGGGAATACTCGAGATAATTAAGATATTTCTTTCACTCAAAAAGTTCAAGCTCTGGAAGACAGCTGCAGAATGGTAATATTTCAATCTGTAAGCATTTTTTCAGATCTGAAAAGTTTTTCTACTTTTCCAGCTGTACAAATTGTCTACAAGAAGTCTGATCTCTACCTTACAAGTCTTGTAGTTTAAAATTAATTGTTTCGTTAACAGTTTACACACAAGGTGGCTTATCAAGTATTACCAAAATATGGCTGTGCTAAGTGCATGTTTGTCAGCTCACTGTTCCTGTCTGGAATGTGTCACATTTGATTCTGAATTACAACTGTGACTTTACAGATTTCTCTTTTTTTTTTTTTTTTTTTTCCCTTGCCTGGGAATCCCTTTTGAATCATAGCAGATCACTAAAAATATTATATATAGCACTTATAACAATGATAAAATAGTAATTTATAATAGTCTTTGTGTTTTTCTCTTTTGCCTGGCATACCACCATTCTAAAGTCTCATTGTTGCTGAGATCTAGTAGTGAAGTGGAACCACAGAAGCACAACTTCATGAAATTATCCTAACAGCAAGGCCAACAGGACATTGACTTTCCCCTTGCATGGGACACTAATAAAACTGTTTATAGTTCAGCATTTTTCTCACCTTCTCCATATTGTTTAATTCTCCTTCTTGGATAATAAAATGGATGTATTTCAGGGAAATTTAGGTAAATATAAAAACTTTTTATTTACCAGTTACTAAATTTTCTGTGTTAATGAAAGTCCATAAAGGAATATGATAGATATAACTCTTTAATGTTTTGGAGCATCTTATCTGGATTTTGTTCTTTCACAGACTAGAATAAGCAGTTCATTGGAAAATAAAAATGGGGCAGGAGAAAGGAAGATATTGCCATTCAGTTGGATTTGAAATAGTTCTAAAAGCTGAAAAGTAGGTGAAATAGCATGTCTCTCAGTTGAAGTAGCATTGATGGAGAAAATCTGGATTTGAAGGAAGAATGCCATAGTGCGTCTAGAGGAAAACTAGAAGGCTATGAAAAGGCAAAACAGTGTTGAAATCAAATTGAAACAGTGAGTCCATTCTCTGATGATAATATGTATTTTCTGTGCTCTTTCGTCACTATTTCATCCTATATAAGCTGCCCAAAAACTATAATTTCAAAAAGTTTCTTTCAAGATGCCTGCTTGTACTCTGGTGCATAGTAGCTTATAAGGCATATGCCCATACATTCAGATTTTTTTTTATTATTGATTTTGCATGAAACACTTGTTTAAAATGCAGCATTTCTGATCAGGGTTGTTAACATTGCACTGGAACTACCATCCAGTAGAGCATTTCAAGATTTTAAAGTATTTGAGCTTACAGCAATAGTTTGAGGATGCAAATATTCAGTCACTAAATCAGAGTATTATAGCTGAAAGTTTCCAAACCAGCAGGAAACCAGCCCTGACTCTACTCCAGGGCACTGTGGGCCAGAAATTTCTTCCAGAAAATTTAATGTCAAAACTTTGGCATTTAATATTTTATCACCTGCTACATACATTTTGATGGCTATTTAATCCCATCATCCAGTCTAAAACACTGCATGCATGAGCAAACTGGATGCCTGAGTGAAACTGGATAGCTTATGAGCTGGTAATGGCATGATATATGCCCCATTCCCTATCCAGAAAAAGCACTTAACAGACTTCTTGCATTTTAAGCATGCAGATAGTTTCACAGAAATCAGTGTAGGCATGCAACTATGTGACTTGCCATACTGGGGGCCAAACCTTCTGTCCAAATGCCAGTACCATCTGGAGGCAAATTCACAGAGTACAGTCAACTTAAAGATATCTACAAAGGCAGAAAAGAGAGAGGAGACATCTATGCACAGTTTGTAGCAGGTAAGTGTTTGTAAATAGTTGCAGGCATAATTAGCAATCCAGAGGTGATCTTGCTGAAAAATACAATAGGAAGGCTATCCTTGCCTTCAGAAATATTTCTTGGGGCTGGATTTCAAAGGGTTGAGTTTGTACCCCTATTTGTATTTGGCCAGGATCCCCTATTATGGCCATGATGCTGCAGAGCAGTGGTGTCTCCTGAATCTCAGTAATGTGGCAATTTCCTGTTTGTTTGCATGCAACACATTTGCACGTTGATATTTGTGCGGGAACTTTCCACACAGCTAAGTGTGTTGTGTAAAGCTAGAAGTGTGTTTACTGCCCAGGAATTCAGCTAAAAATGTGCAATGTAATGTTGATCCAAAAGTAATGACAAATCATTTAACCATTAAGTTATTGGAGTTGATCACCAAGATGTGTAGGTACACTAAAGCTCCCTGATACTGAAAGAAGCTCCAGTTTTGTCCTTATGCAGAATGACTTCTTACTGCTAAACCTTTACCATGTTGTTAACAATGACCCAAGCCGGTTCCTGGTGCTAAATAAAAAATAATAACTTTTTCTCTCTGACTGGTTAGATATGAGATAATAAAACATATTCTTTACGTGTCTTACCATAAAAATTGAAAAGAAATGCCTCTGAAAGTAGCAAGAGAATCATGTGAACTGTTAGGGCTAATAGGTTCAGTCTCAGCTTAAACTTCAAACTTATCAATATGCCTTTTTTGTACAATGCTCTATGTAACAGGAGGATAGAAAGGCTAACATGCTTGTTTAGGTCATTTGGACTGAAAAACAAAATATAGTAAAAGCCTTAGTAAAAGAATTTCTAATATGTTCTACAAGAGAAAAGTTTTAATTTCTTCCTTTTTATTGATTCTAAATACTTGTAGATCTGATTCTGTAAGATACTTATGCACTTGCTTCTGCCTATTCAACTTGTGCCAGTTGGTCTGGATTTAGGAATACAGTTGCATATTTTGGCAGGACTATCTTATGGTCTCTTGCAGAGAAAAGGGCAATACCAGAGCTATTTCTCTCACTATTTTGCAATTCACTCCTTGAAGACCAAGAAACTTTATCTTGGCTTGGTGATATGATGCACTTCTTTGTCTCTTGCATGGTTGGAAATGTAGAGGGTCTTTGGCCAGCTTTGCTGCCTCATGCTAAGAGAGAGCAACCAGGACACTTTAACCTGCACCCATCAGTTCAGCAAATGACTTGGATAAAGATGCAATTTGAGCAAAGATGCACCTCACAAGATTTTAAGCCATTTGTGTGACTTAAGATATAGGATCAAAATAGAAGCCATGCCCGTGCACCTGGATTTCCCAATTCCCTCATGTACAAATACCTCAGAAAAAGATAACTTTGAAATAAAGCCCATTGGCAAGAAATAAAAAGAGATGCACAGGTGGTGTAGAGAACGGAGCACAAGATCAGCAATATTAGATGTTCCAGGCAGAAAATCCTTCCCAGTGCTTCCTCCAGACACAGAGGGTTGGTGAAATGGTTTTGGGCTGGGAATATGGCAGTGGGAAGCAGTGCCAGCTCTTGGCTGGGAAGGACCTGGATTCTGGCATCTTTCCCTGGGCTCTGGGAAGAAAGAGGCAAGGAATGCCTTCCCATTTTGTTTATCCATCTCCTTTTTAGCTTCAGCTCCTAGAATTTTTCTTCCTCTCCATTTCTGTGATTCAGAAATCATGGCAAAGGACCATCCATGCAATATAGCATGAATTGATGTATGGCCAGGTATATCAGCTAACTCACAAAATATTGTGGGTAATAGGAGGGAGCACATGAGACAAAGTAGAAGATATATTTCTTCAGTATTAGAAGAATTAGAGCACCATGTCCTTTAAAGCATTTTCACTAAGGAAGAGGGAAAATATGGAGAAAAAATAATTAATAACAAATGTGCTCATTTAAAATTGATGATGAGGTTTTTTTCCATTTTTTTTATTAGTGGTATTTTTAACTGCTGCCATCCATTAAGCCAGAAGCAAAAGAGAACAAAAGTAGCTTGAATAGTTGCATAATCTGCTCTATTTAAATTAATTGGGATAAAATCATACCAAAAAAAAATTAAATCCCATTAAATCCCTGCTTTTAGCTGGAGCTAGAACTAACAATTGCTTCCTTGGGACGTAAGCCATTTTCTCTAAAGTTTATATACATAAAATATAATCTAAAAATATAGTCTAAAAATTCAGTAAGTATTAGTGACAAAGAAAATTAAGAGGAGAGCAAGGTCTGGCTTTTGTGAACACTGTCCTCCCAAACTTCTAATTGGTGGGGAGTTAAGATAGCAACTTAACTACATAAATAGAGACATAGTAGAGCTGTGCAAGCAGAAAGGAAAATTAATTTACTATTTTTCAATGATATCCTCTACAAGAAATCTGCAAGGTTTTCAACTTCAAGGCCTAGCACTAATAAATTGTCAGCGATATCAGTGACATATTTAGTCTTGCAGTTTTTCCATTCATATTTAGGAACAGAAAGAAATTAATTGCTGAGTTGTAATCAGATATTTTTTAAATGTACACATTGCTTGGCATTTGCTTGCATTTCCTTGCAATCACCATATTCACCAGAGCTTGCCTTTACTTTGGCAAGTACCACCAGCAGAGACAGCTGGACTAATGTGGGTGTCAAGCTGTAGCAGCACTGACTCTTCAGACATATTTAATGTGCCTTTTGGCCCTCTGGATCACTTTAACAAGGTCTCTGATAGAATATACTGGGGAAAATTAATATGATTTTTCTATTCTAGCAGGAGCTCCTCCTTTTCACTGTATTTTTATATCATAGAATAGCTTTGTGTATTTGCTCAACTGCCTTCAGCACAAAGCGTAAAAATAAATGTTCTAACAATCCTTTTTCTAAATTCCAGTGTTTCATTAGTGAATTCTGAAATACAAATTTTTTTAATAAATTACTGTGGAAGCATATTTAATTCACCTTTAGCAAGACAACTAGCCACTTTTCAGAGTCTCAGCTACACAAAGAGAAAGGCACCACAATATATTTTTAGAAATCCTTTACAGATTCAGACGTCGTGAGTTTAGCCCTCAGTTAACGCATCATAAGGGAGACTGCTATTACAAGTTTCTGGGAATTCATCTTTTGCAGTGGAGGATCCTTCACATGGGCAAAAATTGCAGTGCACACACACATACCCTCCTTGGAAGTTATCATCCTTTTTCTCCTAAAAAAAAAAATAACACAAATGAAAACATTTCAAAATATTGAGCATTTTCAATGAATGAGCTCGAAACTACTATAAAGTGAGAATCTCCTGTAGCTTAGAGAACTGCTCTGTTTTACCAGAACAGGTTCCAAAATTTAAGTAATTATTTTGTGTTTAAAAACGCCATCTGTTTCTTGGAAAAGAAACAAATTGTAATGAAATTTGCTATGAATGCAGGCTGCAACCAACAATAATGAATAGTCTGGTGATAGGCACCCAGTAAAACAGTGAAAAACCTCTATAAAATTCCAGTCTTCAAGATCTTTGGAATAGGCTCAGGTGATTGAGAAATGGAATGTGCCTTTTCTATTTCATGTTTGAATACTATTTAAACTCATAATTTCCTCCAAGGAGATCTGAATTTTTGTTTCAATACCTAAGATTCCCCTGGGTGTATGGGAAAGCCATCCTTAGCTTGTGACCACCATTACACAGAAGACATAAACTAGGATGCCACCCCCAGTAAAAAAGGTGAGTAAACCAACAATAATGAGTTAAATTATGTAGCCAATTCTCAACTACAGCTGAACAATATTTTGTGAGTAAATTGATATACCTAGCCATAAGTCAATCCATGCTATATTGCATGAATGATCCTATTTACATTTAAAGGTCTATTCAAACTACTACTCAAAGTCAGCAACACTGGGAAATAATTGTTTTCTCCTTGGAAAACTGCATTCTATTTTGAGTCAAACTACCATTTGTTATTTCACACCTCACCAACATGTAATTTAACACTCTATATTAGATTTGTAGTGAAATGGGCAAGAAGGTTTTGTCATCCTTCTGCTAACCTTTGAGAGCTAAGGAGGGGAAAATCCATGTCTGGCACAATTCATGTGATTTACTGTAGACATCTGTATAAAATGAGATGAATCATACCCATTACTGTGTTTCCATTGAGTATAGTCTAAGGGGTCCATTCAGATTAGACACATCCATCACAAATGCAGCATTTCATTAGATGAATCACACCTAATAAGTCAATTTATAAGTAGAACATATATAGACTACCCATATGTACTAAACATTATGCAATTTACTGCATTACTAGCATTTAGGGGCTCTCTTGATGACATTAAAATCAAAATAGAATAGAATACAGTTGATGATTTATATCAATTAAGCAGTTATGATCACAATATTTATGGTGATCCAGCTGAAGCAAAGTGTGGGTCCTGAAAAAATACAGTTAACCAAAAAAAACTGACTTCTTATCCATTTGGATTATTTGATCCTTGAAGGCTGGGGTTGGTATATAGCCTGAGAAAGCAAATCTCATAGACTCTCAAGTCACTTTGTGAAATGTATTTCTCCATGAACATAAAAAAGACCAAAAAGTTTTGAAGAATTTTCACAATACAAGACTTCTGTACTGAATAGCAAAAATTAGTTCTTTTTAATGTAACTTTAATGCAAATTAAGGAAGTACATTTAAAATTTTTTGTATGTCACTACAAGTTTGGCTGAAGTTAGGTGCATGTAAGGGTGACAGAAGAGAGGGCATATACCAATTTTTTTCACCTGGACACCTAGAAATACAGAGTGACATATTAACTGTTTATCTAATTTTTAAAAACTCAATTTTTAAGAGGTTATTGATATTTTACACTAGTACATATTGTTATTTATTATGATGTCTAAGACACTCTGCTGTGGTTCAGGACCTAACCCCAAAATAAGAGCTAGCTGTGCATAGACTAAGGATACATGCTTAATGAGAAAACACTAAATCACATGCTAAGCAGAAGTTTCAACATCACAGCTCACCTGAGAATCAGTCCACATTTTCTGGAGGTCGGATGTTGGGCACACTGAGCCTGTAAAAAACGCCTCCTGCTTTTGCCTCCTCCCCATTGCAGCATCACAGCAGTGCTTTTTGCTACACCTGTGGTTTCAACTTGCTTCAGAGCCCACAGGGTTCTCTCCTTCAACAGGAGGTGATGGTCAGGCACCACACCCAGACTTCTGTGAAGGCAGCTGAGCTGTTTGTACCATGGGCAAATGAGGCACAGCATTACAGACTTAGGAGATAAGGCAAGTTACCCAAAGAAAGACACTTCAAAAACATAATTTGTGTTAATTTATGTAACCAGTTGAAAAGTGTAAGATGGTGAAGTGAAAAGAAATCCTTCTGCTAGTTCAGCCCTTATGAAAAGCAAACTGTGTTCAGTAACAGATGGAACAAAAGTCAGAATAAGAGCTGATATGCACTGTGGATGATCATAAGACTTAGTGTTCCAAAAATAGCATGGAAGAATAAATATTGGAAAAGCCTGGTAAAATTATTTCCATGATTGTTTGAAATGAGCATTAAGATTTGAGCCGATTCTTGGGACAAACCTGTAAGATTTTTAAAAGTAAAAAAGTATTTATTGACAGTGGGATATGCAGTTTATACAATAATCTCATATATATTGACCTGTGCATCTTAAGAGTCAAGACACACCCATCTTGCAGCCACACTTGGATTGTACATCACTAAATTTAATCCCACTTAATGATCAGGCTAAACAACTGGTCAGGTTTGGGACTTCCTTCTGCTGTCAACATGCCCTGGGAAAGGCCACCTGGAAGAGTATGTCATTAAGCACTTGTTCTTTTTAATTTGTTCTTTTTGTCCCACTCTGCCGTGTCCCTTTTCTGCCATATCCATTTTGTGTTGTCCATTTGTTGTCACGCTTTGTGAGTCTCCTGAAATTTATAGCCAAATACAGGATTGTCATAACTCAGTTAGATGTGAGTATTACATCTTGACATTTGTTGATAAATGGCCAGGGCATCCTCTCTCTGTACAATTGCAAATCTGGAACAAAGATAATTTATCAAATTTGAACCCAGGAAAATTAGTCCTGTGTCCTGACTATCCAGCCTGGACAAATGTTTTATTTCAGAAAAATTCAGAAAAATTTCAGAGGCTATAAAAAAAGGAGATAAAAACATTTAAAATGTGCCCAGGTTCACAACTCCGTCTTTTTAAGAGTAGAGAATTATGACACCCTCAACCAAGGATTGTACATGACTGCCCAGGACAACACTGCACAGCTTGACTAGCTGGCCTACTGATACCAGTAAGCTGACAAAACCCCAAATGGACATGGTTTGCAGCAGTAAAAAAAGTCTTTCTGCCTTCCTGAGTTATGCTGTTTGGAGTGACTTTCAGCTGTGCTGCAAAATGACTCAATCTTTCTGTATAAGCCACAGGCCTGTTAAGGAGCTTTGCTATCAAGACCACACTTGCAATGGACACACTGGGGGTGTGAAGACTGACCGCACAGCTCATGCAGGAAAGACAGATCTTCATTTGTTCAAGGAATTCATCTCTAGTCCAGAACAACCAAAAATGTCAAGATCATTAAGGTGAGAAAGAGAGTGTGGATTTATAAAAAGGAGTTTTCGAGATAACTCAGTCTTCTTTACGGAAGGTTTGGGTTGTTCAAGCAAACAAAACAGGCTCCAAGAGCAGGGGATGCAGAAGTGCAGGCAGGGATGGAGGCTGGCCAAACATTGGCTCTCAGAGTTTAGAGCTGGTCTCCCAACAGATGAGGAGAAGGAAAAGGAGCCGCCTGCCACATGTGGACCATGGAATGTGTGAGGCAGTTTTCCAGAGTTTGCTTTCTCCTCTGATGTCTTGGTAGCCAATGCTGTCTTAATAGCCCACACCACCTTCAATGACCTGAGTAAGGGTTGCAGGATTTAGATATCCAAGTTCTGACTGACTTAGGAGAAAAGGTATTGTGCTTCTAAAGGTTTCTTGCAGCTGCCATTTCTTTAACTGAATTTGGCCTACTAAATTGTGATGGCTCAATTTAAATTTATCATTGTTTAGCACTGAAAAACTGAATTTGATATCTGCCCAGTAGTGTCATCTCCACAACTTTACAATCTGTATATATAAGTAGTATGAAAAATACTACTATGAATCTGAGAAAAATGTTTTTATTTTCCCAGAGCTGTGAGCCATATCAAAGGTAAATATAAACTCCCAGTCTCTGGAGTCACACTCAATGAGACATCAATGCTACATCAGGGACAGCATACTACGTCACAAAATATTATGCTGTCAGAGTGAAAAGATATTTACTTCAGAACAATTTTATGAGCATACAAATCTACTATATATGACTTTTGCAATGAGTTTATACTATTGCTACTAATCTGTATTGCATGAGTTTAGTGTTTTTTCAGTACAGAAACTGTGCTGAAACTGTACTCCGGCAGGGAGAACACAGGGAAGATGCTGGATTCCTAAAATTTAAAACAAGAATAGACTGCTAGTCTGGGTTTGCTTTTTTTAATTACTTCCAGTTACAGCTGTACCTCTGTTTGAAAAAATGTAAGTTGTAATCAGCTAAAGTATTTTTCAAAAAGGTAAAAAGCATTCATACACAGTTATCAAGAGACAAAAAATATATTGTCTAGACTATATAATCAATAGTCACCTTCGGTTCAAAAATATGTGTACCAAGTTAATCATTTGGATGTATCTGATTCCAGATTTTGGCAATTGGTCTTTATCCTTAGATCTTAGCATCTGTTTCTGGGTCTGTTGGCATATTTTGTATTAAATAGATTCAGAAATACATCAGCCTTAAGCTGTTCTAAAGCCACCAGATTTCGTGTTTGTGCTCCTTTTCTCATTACCTTTGACTTTACACATCTCTGAAGCTTTGTTTTTAGCTCCTCGCACCCAGTCCCACCAGTGTCTGTAAGCTGATGATGGGACATTCCCTGTGAGGGAATTTTGACTAATCTCAATTAAATAAACTTCAATTCCTGTCAATTCCATTTTCAGTGTGAGTAGGGAGGCACAGGAGTAGGTATCTTTGGCAAGAAACAGCTTCTCTAAGAAAATCTTCTAGTGTAGAAATGGCATTAAGCTGGCACTTTCACTTTTTTTAAGAATGCTCATAATGAAATCTCACCTTGTCTGGTTATTGCTGTATGATGGGGAGTTTCCATGGTGATCAAATAAAGTTCAATTAAGATGCAGAAATCTTGACACTGCATTGCCTGGCTCAGTTTTATGACATACATAATGCCCCTTAGCTTCAACGAAATAATGTTGCAAGTAATTAGAGACAAGTGGTAGATCTCAACACTACTGCATCATTATCAGTTCTCCTGGAACAACTAATTTTTTGAAAAATTATTCTGCAGAACACACTGGCATTTCTAAAGGAAAAATGAAAGAAAATGAAGTTTGAAGCATTGTAGATATATTAAAATGAAGTGGTTTGATGTCAAGGTCTCAGCTAGTGTGAGTTTTGCACTGAAGAGCTGACTGAATAATATTTGCTAATATCTTTAAAAGCCTTGTAATTGTTACTCTAAGGAAGGGGGGAAAAAAAGGCAAATCTTTACTTATTATGTGGCATATACTTAACTTGTTTGCTTCCAGCTTCCATTGGCCAAGTTACAGAGGAGTATTTTCAGAGTCTGAGTCCTGCCCCCAAGGCCAAGAGAGTTAACTCCTGACCCTGCACAGAGGCACTCCCAAGAATCACACCATGGGCCTGAGAGCATTTCCAAATGCTTCTTGAGCTCTGTCAGGCTTGGTGCCGTGACCACTGTCCTGAGGAACCTTTTGAGTGACCAACCACCCTGGTTGGTCCAACCACCCTCCACGCCTCTGGTGGAGAATCTTTTCCTAACATGCAGCCTAAACCTCCCCTGAGGCAGCCTCTTCCCACCCGTGATAGCACTGGCATCTGAGAAGTGAGAGCCTGCCCCTCTACTTCCCCTGCTGAGGAAGCTGAGGCTGCTGTGGCGTCTCCCCTCAGCCTCTTCTTTAGGCTGAATGAGCCAAGTGTCCTCAGCTGCTTCTTGTAACTGACCGTTTATTTACTGTGATTATCAGATATTTTCTTTTGCAGCTAAAGCTGCTTGAGCATTTCATGTACCACACGATGACACTGGATCACGGAATAAGATACTCCAGGGTGGTATCTACTACTCCTCTGCCAGAGGTTTTTTTTTTCCCTCAGCCCCTTCAGAATCAGCAAAAACAGAGCAGTATTCACTTGTCTGTTGCCATGCTTCCCGGAGTTCATTAACCTCACCTTGTTGTCAGGCTGAGACCCAAGGGAGTGTTAGATACATGCACATGCCTGTTTCTACTCATCAGAGCAAAAGCAAGTAAACTAAGCTTCATAATTCCTTGGATTTTCCTGCCACAAATTGTCATGGTTTTTCTGAATGTTTTCTTGTTCACACAGTTAAAACAGTGCATCATACAGAGATAAGCAGCATCCTTTTCATATTCAAATACATTTAAACTATGGTCTAGATTAAATCAATGCCAAACCAAAGTTAGTGTTGAGGGTAAAAAGTTCACTTGAAGGAATTTCAGGATCTGCTAGAACGTCTCCCTCCATTGTGCTCAAAAATTGGTGGCATACTTTTGGCTAGATCTGTGTTGCAATAAAGCATAAATCTAGTAACAGTGGATCCTGCCTTCTCTAAAACAGACATCTCTATATGAACAATTCTTTTGAACACTTGCATTGAAGACAACCTCAGCTTCAAAGAGTAAACCACTGACCTGGGTCGGTGCAGAAAACTTGAAGGATTTACTATACAAGCCTGCATAGCAGCCTTAACTAAGTACATTTGAAAACTCTTTTTTTCTGGAAGACAAAACAATTAAACATCATATGAGTAAAATCTCTATGACTGAAAATTACAGGTGTGGAACATCCCTTGTATTCTTTGTTATACAGCTGAGAAAAAGCTTGCCAATTTTATGGTAGTGATTCCTTCTCACAGTTCTGCTGCTGACTAAAATCAAAGACAAAAGGAATTTCTATTTCTCTTACAGCAGGAAACAAGCATAAGGTTTTACAGCCATCTGTGTCCCCTACACACCTATGCTTTTAGGTCTTGCCTTGGTTTAGTCTTATACCTGACAATTATTTCTATTTTTATTCTCATAATACAGAAGTGATAAAAACATTTCGTTTATGGCAGCTTTCATTGTACAATTATTTTATTCCAAGTCTGTGGGAAATCTTTGTAACTTTTAGGCAAATCAAACCAAACCTCTGTTACTATCACTTTCTGCAGGATGAAGAGAGGATGATTTTTCAATAAAATCATCTGAATTTTCAGTTTTCAAAAGAATAGACAGAAATATCTAGCTGATTTAATATACAGAACTAAAAAAAAAAAAAAAAAAGGCCAGAGGAAAAATGGAAAAGGTTGACTGAAAAGCAGCAGTGTTTCACTTGAAACCAAAAAAAGCTTGGACCACCTATTTTCCTATCATCCCCAGTGATATCCAAAATGCAAACATCTGTTGCATACATCCCTCTTTAATTATGTCTTTGGTTATTTTTAACTAGACAAACTTATCTCAGACATTCAGATCCACACTACAAACTTTTCATCTTAGATCTTTGCTCATATCCATACCTCAAGCACACTGCAATGTCTTCCCCACTTTTAATGCACCTACAGTTATTATGATGCTTTGAGATAGGGAAATCTTTGCATGTCATTCAGCAACTGGTTTCTAGTCAAGATTTTAAAAGAAAAGGCAGATGCTAAGAAAAATAATGGTGTAAGGAAAAGAATGCAAAAAATGAACATGCTCTTGTCTTGCAATATTCCAAAATTAGTTATGAGACAAGGTAATCCCTCTGGTTTTTATACTGTTGCTGTTAGTAGCTGCGAAGCGGTTTATATCCCTGTAATTGCTTAGTTCCAAAAAACATTGGAGGCCAATACATGCAGTTCCTTACCTATTGTCTTTGCAAAATATCTGAAGAGGAGTAAAGTAAATTCAATGTAATTTGTGTCATCCCCTTAAAATGATGAGTTAGATATGTGTCTCTTTTAGAATACTTGCCATTTTTATTACATTATGATAATTGTGATCCACCTATCATTGTCCCTGTAAATTCATGGAAGGCATGAAGTTAAAAGTCCCAAAATTAAGAGTTTAAGGTTTTTGACATGAGATGTTTCCTTCATGTAGCATTTTCTCGACTATTTTCAGTTCCCCTGGGAACTTCTTTCAAGCCTGTATAAAACTTTTGGATTAATGCTGCCTTTCATATCTGCTTATCTGAGTTGTGTCAGAATCCTGTGACTCCCTTCTAGAGCAGCGGACAGAAGGCTAGGTGAAATTAAAGACTCTTAAGCTTAAAATTTATATCAAATATGAGAAAGTGTATTACAATGACAATGGCAAACCTAGAGAGACTTCTGTTTTCTACAAATTAAAGATGAATCAGCAGCAAGTGAAATCTCTGTTCTTAAGCACTCTCTACAGCAGGGAGTTTTTTCTTCCTATAATCAGTGTCCATTATCTGTTCTAATATACAGCTTCACTTTTGTTCCAGATTTTATGACCCTTTCCACTCTCATCCCCACCTTCCCCCTCTTGGAAACCCTGCCAGCTCTATGGCTTCCCTTAACAATTTTCCATATTTCCTAACTTAATGGTTTTGATTATTTCCACATTTCTTTTCTTCTTATTATCTGGGAGATATATATATATATTATATATATATATATATATATATATATGGTTATCAATCACTGTACAATGACTTAAAAGACTGGAAGTGCATGTTATCTGGGAAGGGAGTATCTCAAGACTCAAAAACTGCAAGGAGTTACCCTAACATGAATGGCTGAGAAATTTTTGTCCAACTCATTTAAGATTACCTTGTAATCTAGTAAGGTTTACAAGAATTGTGTGTATTTAACATTGAATGCTCACTGACATGCGTAAATGAAGCAAGCTAGCTGCTTCATTTCGCAGGCAATCTGCATAGCTTTAAATACATATGTAAAAATAAGAATGTTATATTAGACATTTTCTGTTGAAAATCAGAGAATGTTCCCTACTGTGTTCTGTAACTTGAGGATATGAAAAGTTTAAACGAATTTGTATGTCACAAGTATGTATCCAGACCAGTAGTTTTTGATCAGGAAACTCAAATAAATTAAATTCACTTCAAAAAGCCATTTGATTTTCATCATATTCACAGGATCCAAAGTCTTGCAAAAGTTTTAAAGACTTGAAAAAATAGATAAGTTCTGTAAAAAAAACCCACCAGGTAAGAGAATCCAAAGTCCAGCTTCAATAATGATGAATAGTAACCTGTACGAATTTCAGAAGACACAGCTGGTAATTATTTCAGACTTTATGGAAACAATTTTTCATGTACAGACAAGCTTTTGGCAAGGCTTGCCTCTCAATAAAGTGTGTTGGACTGCAGATGCAACAGAAAAACCCAAAGTTGGATGAACATTTTGCATTGCATGAACAAGATGCAGCAAAAATTGCTATGGAATGTCAATAATGCTGGCCCAATGAGTTATCAATGATGGAGCTTTCTGAAAGATAAGAACTTAACAGTAGCAAGTAGTTATTCCTGAGTTGTGAACCAGGTATAAGATATGGAGTCCTGCTATTTAGCAAAGTATTTAAAGACTTATTCAAAAACAAATTAAATACTCACCTTGAATTTTAACAAGCCCTCTGTCAGACTCCTCACCAGTTCTTCACTTATACACCACAATTAATCCCACTAATCTCAGCTAAACAACTCTCACTGTGCCCTTAACACTACTGTTTAAGTAGATTCTCAGTCTCTTCATGTGCTTATTGATTGCTGAAACCTTATAAAATGTCCTCCATTTACTATGCTTCAACATAAATCTGTCATTTTAACTAAATTATCACTGTTTATAGTCTAATTCCATAAAGGAAGTATCTAAAACTTCTGTAAAATTCAGACACTGAAGAAGAGAACAAATTATTTTTGTCTTCCATGCAATTCCAAGCGAGGGATAAGCTTAACCCATTTTGTTGTGCATCTCCCTCCAACTGCTTAAAATACTGATCCTCTTTTGAAGCAAGTCCTGAACTTGTGGAGTTTGCTGCCTGACATGATAAACCAAATAGACCAGAGGCAGTCTTACTAGCAGATGTCCTTAGAGTTCAGCTGAAGGTGGTAATTTTACCCAGCAGCTCCATGTGAATCATCTTGACCACAGCTTCATATAATAACTTTTTTATCATTACGTGTACAATAGTGAAGATATCTATTTTCTTCTGCAGGCAGCTACATGGGGAATCAAAACAATCATAACTACCATTTGACTGGTAGTAATTTTGTAAGCATGCATTACAAAAGCTCTGCCATTACAGAGGACAATTACTTCTTATTTGTCAGAAAAAGATGCTGTGTTCAATCTGTATCCAGTAGATTCTTCTACAAATGGAGAAAAGGTCGCACAGCACATGAGATCAAAATGTTGTGGTTCTTAGACAAAAATGAGTCCAGGAGTCAAGTTAATCTCTATGTTGCTGAGAACTTCAGGGGGTTTAAAACGTTTGTCATAGAAGAAACAGAAGTGTGTAGTTTTGCTGTGAAAGAAGAGATTGGATGAAAACAGAGAAAAGCTAAATTGTAGTATATTGAAAAGTTTAAAATATTCAGCAATTTATGTCCTACTTGTCATATTGCCAAGGTGCTCCAAGTAATTTTGTCATTTATCCCAGAGCAATTCCTTAGCTGATCCTGCCATCATTGAGGCTGATGCTCAACAAGAGGAAAAGTCCAAACATATAGCTACCAGAGAAATCCCTCAGGATTGTGGTTTATGTACTCAATTACAGGATATGCTGAGTTGGAAGTGACCCACAAGGATCATTGAGTCCAGTTCCTGACCCTGCACAGAACCATCCCCAAGATTCACCCCATGCCTGAGAGCATTGTCCAAAAGCTTCTTGAAATCTATCAGACTTGGTGCTGGGATCACTTCCCTGGGGATCCTGTTCCAGTGCCCAACCACCATCTGGGTGAGGAACCTTTTTTTAATATCCAGTCTAAACCTCCCCCTGACACAGCTTGAGGCCATTCCCACATACAGCTAGATTCAAGTCCAGAACTAGCAATTGGGTGCTCTAGTCTAAATTCTTATATAACACAGATAACAAAAATTTAGCCAGATGCCCTTGACTAGAGACCCACAGCTTGGATTGACTGGTTCTCTCTGTCCACATGAGCTATTCAAACATTCAGACATGTAATTCACCAAGAAAACCTGCCTCCATTGTCTGTGCTAATTTGCCAAAATATGTCAAACACTGGTTTTTTTGGTGTTTCTATGAGACGAAAGTGTGCTGCTGCAGTGTTTTATGTAGGAACTCATCCTATTTTAATGTTCTGTATTGCACTTTCTCCCCTCTCCTATTTTTTTCCTCTTATGCATGTCAAACACATATAGTGACTTCCTCAGAAAGAGATCTCAATGTCTTACAGGTATTACTGAGAACATTCAACGGGGACATCAAGGACAAATTATTAGACAGGTGTGGCAGATATCAAATGCTTCCCTACTCTTGTAGGTACACAACCCTTTTTGGAGCCTTCAGAAGGCCTACTGCAGAATGATGTAACCATACCATCTGGAAGAGAAGGAATGGCTTCTAGTGATATTAGAACTCTCTTAGAAGGACTGGAAATTTACACAGCTGTGTAAAGAGTCTATCTCAATTCCATGGTCCCACAGTACAGAACTAAGATCCAAGACCAAAAATAGATATTTTTTCTCTTGTTCTCTGGCAAGACCTACCTGGTGAACTATTTCTGTCTCTAACAGCTGCATCAGGCTGAGCTGCAGGCTTTGGGTGCCATTCTCAAAGTTGTTTCGTTACAGGTTTTGAGAACAAAAAATATACCTCAAACAGTAACTGTCTTTCAGAAAATGAGACTGTTGGTGGTAGGCCTGCATTTTCCTGAGGCCACCATATTTATTGTGTAATCTGAGGAAAAAATGCATTGTGACTGCTCAGTGGACCCAGTGGTTTCCAAAAACAATAGATCAGTGCAGAGGAATGACACAACAATTCTGTACATATACAGCACATGTTGCATTTCCCACTCATAATGGATTAATTATACTGACACTGAAAAGCAGTATTAATACTTGTGCATCACAGGCAATCTGTGTGCATATGGTCAATCTGGTGCTAGAAATTGTACTCTGCCTTTCTAAAATGTCTTCTACATATGTACATCAGTAATATGATGGGAGAGATATAATGGGAAGCAAGGAAGCTAAAGAATATAATTGAGTAAATGACACTACAGGAGCAAATATCCTAATTTATCACTGAGTCCCCAAAATTATATCCAAGAAGTGAATTTTTCTGGCTAAATAAAGTGTGCTTATGGTCTGCTTTTTGTAGGCTGCCTTTAGTTATCACTTAAAGTGGCCAAGAACAAGCAATTTGGTACAGTGAGTAAAGTGTAGGGAAGATTTATGGCATTATAATTTCTACTCTTAAACAAATGAAAATCCTCTTTCCTTAGAGTTATATTGGTAGGGATGGGAAGCTGTGATCATCTTTATTTTGGGCAACTCCCTTTTTTTGTTATGGTTTCTGAAGCCAAACTTAAGCAACATGGAACAGTCCAGAAAATTCCCATACTTGCAGAGACAATAGAAAGCCAGCCTGGAAAAGCTGAAGGCAAGAGAGACCTCTCTCCTCATCATTATAGTCAAACAAAGAATAACTGTCCTCTTCCCCCTACCATGTCTCCAAACCAAGGGGCTTCATGCATTTCTGAGGAATTGTCATCTGAAATGAATCTGGGATAATTGGTTTCTTTAGCTGACATGCTCAACTAGAGTCTGCTTCCCTCTTCACTACAGGGTCCCAGGGTCAAAATGAAAAGGACTGGCATACAAGTTTACATTCAGAGAGGCTCAAATATCTTACTGATTTGACATGCATATGGATTGCACATTACCGCAGATATATTTTTCTTTTACAGATATGAATTTTTCAAACTCCTATATTATATGGACACTGATTTTTTTATAAGTTTTGGATACCTGATATCAGCTGACTATAAGAGTATGACCAATTTTTTACTTATATGTCATTTAATTGATCAATGTGTCAGGTGAGTTCAGGGGGAAATGTCCCTTGAAGTATTACAAATATCTAGTGGAATTTTATTATGAGTTCACCATGGCTGGAAGCACAGTTGTTGCAGTCATATTTTGACACACAATACTTGTCACAACTCCCTGTAAAAAGTTCCCACTAGAAAACCAAATGCTTTGCTTTATGGAATCTCAATGCTCAGTACCTTGCTGGTTGCCAGCTTACACACCTCTGTCTAGCAGGGCACACTAATCACCAGCATCCTGTGTTACAGTCAGGATGTGTGAACTCTTTGGCACACTCCCAGAATTATCTGCCAGGAAAGATGCCTATGGAGGGCTTATCATGGCAGGCTCTATTTCTGCTGCAATTGCCAGCCTAGTGACTGCATCATCATAAGACTTTACATGCTTCCTGTCCTCCACTTCTACACAGTAGAAACATCTGCAGGCAGAGAGATAAGGATTTAAATACTGTGTGATAAAAGGTAATGTCTACTTCCAAGAAGTAATGGCTTTGGGACAGAAGCAGCTGGAAGTGACAGATATTATACCCAAGCACGGGATATCAGAAAGTCCTTATTCTAATAAATACTGGAAGGCATAGATATAACAGAGTGCTCTGCTCAAAAGCATGAGCCCAAAAATTATATGTACATAGAAAAAAATTATTAAAAAACTATTATTTCAAAATGGACAGTTTTAGTGCTGAACTTGGTAGTGGAAGTTAACATTGAACTTGATGACCTTACATGTCTTTTCCAACCTAAGCATCTTTATCATTCTAAGAAGGTCTTCACATTGCTTCTCTTGGTAGATTGTTCAAATAGTCGTCAACTTTGCTATAATGATCTTCACAGTTCTTGAGGATAATGCTAGAAAGACCTTTATCATCTTTTTTATGTTTATCAAACTCATCTCTCTAAATAAAGAAAAATAGTGATTGACAGTTCTGCCTTTTAAGTCTTACCATTCCTTTATTATATTAGGGTTTTCTTCATCCTTCCAATCTTTCTCTTCCTTCCTTTGGGTCCTATAAGCCATTGGTTGTTTTTTTGGGTTTTTTTTTTTTTCTTTCTGAAATCCTGCTTCCTGTAGCCAAAGCCAGAGCTGTATACTGTGTAAAACATTTGTATAGTAGTTCTATTTTTTACAATATGTATTTAAACACCGCTGTTGATCAGTGGAAGGGCACTGGACTATGTGGTCCTTATCTGAATCAAAACAACCATTTTTACTGTCTCTTGAATTCTTAACAATTTCTGTGGCATTGTACTTTGGGTTTCAAGTGGGATATTTGAGCACTACTAAGTTAAAACAGCAGGTTGGTTCGGACGCACACACAGGTTTGTTGGCCGATTGCTTTTATTTTACCTCTTTCCCCTTTAATTTCTGGGTGAACGAACCAACACTGATGAATGAACCAACCAAATGAACCAACATTTATGCTCCATTCCAAAAGGTTTTCCACAATTGTTTCAATTTCCCAGTCTGGAACTCAAACTTGTCAAGGAACCTAGACCTGAAATCAATTCTTCCTGCAACCTATGGAGGCAGAAAACATCTGCTAATATGGCCCCTAACAGCCAGGCTGTTCTCTTTGCATTAAAGTTTCTCCATCCTTCTTATTGAAGGTGCATCACTTCACAGAAAAAAATCACGATTCATTGGACCAGAGTGGTCTGGCCCCTGTATAAATATAAGGCACTATTTCTTTTCCAGATTTTTTTTCCAGAAATTTTTTATGAAGAAATGCCCTTAAAATCACATCGTGCAGGGGTATCTGGTCCTAGGAGCTGGCAAGTGTGCAGTTTGTTCTGCAGACAAGACCAACAAAGGAGCAAAGTAAAGGGGAGTCTGGATTTAATTCATAACTTGATTAATTTCTGAATTATAATTAGCTGTGGATTTGAACAAGACATTTGGATATTTGAACTGGGGCAGTCAGAGGTCTAAGAATATTCAGCAGCTGAAAAGGAAATGTGGAATTTTTTCATTTCCCCAGTTTTAAATTCTGGTTCACCAAATTCTCACTTCAAGAACTAGGGGACAGGGTTTGAGCTGCTTTGTTTGTCCTAAAAATTAGTTGAATTTAGATGCCTATATCCAGGAGAACATCTCAGCACGTTTCATGTCTCATATACCAGTGAAAGTAGGTATAATATTATAACATAATTAATAGGACAAGGCTCAAGATTAGAGAATACTTAAATGCATATAGTAATCATAGCTGATAGCACTTCAGGGAATTGCAAGAAGGCAGCAAGTGTGACTCACAGCAGTGGGCCACTAGGCAGGTTGAAAGATGTGAGCAGAAAGGCATTTTGGAATCACAGTCTTGTCACTTGGAATTTTGTTCTTTCCCTTCACTGAATTAGAATGAATGTTTCTTTCATGATTTTTCTGACTCATTTTTTCTTTTATGTTTTTATTTCAGATTTATCTGTGTCATATTCCATCTTGTATGCTCCTTTTCTCTCCTTTCTAGTTTGCATTAATTTGTCTAGCAGTATAACAACTGCCTTTTACAGTACTGGCATATGTTTTGGGTTTTTTTCTTTCTTAGAAAGCTGTATAATGGGCTTCTAAATTGTCATTTTTAAAGCCTGCAACATTTCTAACTGCACTAACTACAACTCACCAGCAAAATGTCTTAGCAGCTCTGGAACACTGGCAAGAAATCCACTTCCAAAGATTGGGTTATGATTTAGTTCCACAAAATTTGTAAACTTTTAAAGCTCTGAATGTGTTCAACATTTCATTCTTTTAGGAGAAAAATGAACATATTTAGACCATTCCTTGGACAAATAACAGTAATATATTGCTGTAAAGTGCAAAAGCATCACAAGCTTTTACGAGCGCATTTGGTCTTGCCAACATCATTAAAATAGTATCATCAGACTGTGAGCATACAGGGTCCAGGGACAAAAATGAAAACAAAGCCCAATATGAGCCCTACAGCACCAAAAGTCTAGCACTGAGTATAATTTCCACCATCAGCGTTTGCCCATGACCCAGTGCTGCTGCTGGCCCGCTGGTGCGTGTTGTGTGAGTGAAGTGCTCCATCTGCTGCGTGCGCAGGCAGGCAAGCCAGACACTCAGGCACTTGGTGATAAGTGTTCACACAGCCCTCGGGGCTCCAGCACTCTTTATTAGCCACATTTGCAAGCACAAAACCTGCGGAGTGCTCAGAGTCACCTGGTGTTCAGCCAAAGCAAAACAACAAAAAACAAACAACAACAACAACAACAAACAAAAACAAAACAAAAAAGGAGGCACAGATGATAGGGTTGCTTGTCTTTTGTAGGCAGTTCCTACAGTGCTCTGCAGTTAGCAAAGAGCGCACTTGGGAACATCACCTACCTGTGTGACACAGATATTTTAGCATCACCTATTCAAACATTATGTCAGTGTGCAGTGATTTGAATATTTGAATATGCTTAATTATTTTCTCACTAGATGCCATTGCATCATCCCGTATACACCAGATGTGCTGGACAAACAACCCAAAATTCAATTAGCACTAGAGCTCCACAGAAGTTCAGGAGGCTGCATCCCTAAATTTGTTTTCTTTTTTTTTAATAGCTCTTTGCATTTAGATCTAAAATATATTTCAAGGTAGATAACTTGTCTTGGTTTATTCTGAGATTCTTATTTCTAAATTAGCAATTTCTGAACTAGCAACTTCTTCCTTTGTCACAGCAGGTTGTGCTATATTTTCCCCTCTGGACTAGCTTTGGTGAATATGCAAACACACTCATTTGGTCCAGAAGAGAGAGATTCTTTAATCTTTGCAGTATAAACAGTTTTTCCCATTTGAAAGAAACCTCAAACTACTATCCCTCGAAATAAATATATAACTGCACTACTAAACACTTAAGCAAATTGTGGTTTCCATTGAAGTTAAAACTGTGTTAATAAAACAGTATTTCATACTGGAAATAAAAGATGCATTTTATGTTTTGTGGTCATATTGAGGCTTGGGAAATATGACCTACTCAATAAGGCTAGAACAGGCAAATACCAGCTGGTTATTCCAAATTTTTAAGGTTTTTTTGTTTGTTAAATATGAGGTGTTGCCTAAAACATTCTGAGCAAGTAGCTGACACTGCTGAAAGCTCACTTTTCTAGTTTATGAGAAAGAATTGTGATTTTGAAAATAATTGGTTTTCTTCCATGAGTCTAGGTAAAATGGAATTTATGTTTGGAACATCCTTGCTGTGGTTATGCTTATGTTTGTTGCCTAGTTTTAAACTAAAGGGAGAGAGCCTTAGATTGGATGTTAGGAAGACATTTACTCAGAGGGTAATGAAGCTGGAGCTGAAATAGGTTGCCCAAAGAGGCTGTGGATGCCCTGTCCTTGGAAATGTTCAAGGCCAGGTCAGATGGAACTGTGAGTAACTTGCGCTAGTGGGGGTGGCATCCCTGTCCATTATGGGTGGGGGAACAGGGCAGGGGGTGCAAGGAGGGTGAAGGGCAAGGGGAGGTAGCAGGGAGGAGTGGTTGGAATAAATGATCTCTAAGATCCCTTCCAACCCAAGCTTTTCTACGATTCCATGATTCTGTAATTTCCCTTTGGGTTTTTTATTTTCCCTTTGATTTTCCTTTCTACACAAAATAAATCTTTAATAAGTTTTCTGTCTTTTGACAACTAAGAGAGATCAGAAATGCACAGGATGTCAGATAATATCCAAGACAGAAGTTACTTACAAGTTGCTTACAAGTCAGAGATTGGTATGGCTCTCCAGTCACTTGAAAGAATGGATCAAGTAGGACTGACCTAGTGTCCAAAGGGCTCTTGCTGGGCCTGTGACAGGATTGACATGAGAGGTTCAAAGCTACCTGTGTAGCATAAACACATGAGTCTGAATGTTGAGGATAGAGAAGCTAGCCAAGTTTTGGATGTGTCTTTGACAAGGAACAGAGTTGCAGAGATCAGTGATGGGTTCTCCCCTTAGGTGTCTGTGGTATCAAGTGTTCTACTCACGTTTGATGCACAACAAATCAGATCTAGAAAGAAGGAAATATAGAATAGCCTGGCTGGAAATCTAGGACTCTCACTTTTATCCCACACCACAGATTCCACTTCATCCCTTCTTCCCCTCATCCAGACATTACCAGCTTCCAACAGGCTTGAACTCCTCTCTCGTGTGTCTGTACATCCCAAGAGTCTGCAAGCTGTCACTTCCAAATGGTTTATCAGGATAACCAGCAGGCTTCTTCATCACCACCAGAGCGTCTCTGTGGGTAGCCAGCTGGTCTGTCTTCCTAGTCTGCTCTAGCCCTCCTGGGCTTCAGAAAAGGGAATTTCAGAAATGTTTCTTTGCAGCACAGGAAATATTTGTACATTATTTTTCTGTCCATCCTAAAAGGGATTTTCCCTCTACATACTATGTTTTTAGATTCAATAGCAAGATCAAAATGGCTATATTGATTCTTGATACTGGCAAATAAATTGTTCTGGGGTTACATAGGACCAAGAAGATATCACAATATAGTGAATTCATCACAGTGAAATGACTTGTCTGAAATTACTCAAAGCTTTTCTTGGAGAGGAGTAGTTCAAACCTGAAGGAAAGGTGGGCTACATCTTAGCAGAAACACAGATTGTAATAATTTGACTAAAGGACTCCTGGATCACCGTGGTCAACTCAGTAAATCTGTAACAGCCCACGACTACTAGACATGATGTGTTTGCTGTTTCTTGAATTCCTAAAGTATTTAGAGAAGAGCTGAAGTCTAGAACTCAGACCACAGGTGTCCTTAATCTCATATTTGTATAAACTACATGGTTTTCTTGAGGGTCCTTCTCCTAAGTCAGTGTGACCCAGCAGGTATTCTTCTTGTATCCTCATAAAGTTTTGGCTTGACTCAGACTCCTACTTGGAGGAAAATATTTTCTAAAAAGCAAACACTACAAATAAAACAGTGGTAGATAAGAGAAACTAAATAAATTACATGCAAGCTATCAGGCACCAAAATGTGTGTATACTCTATACTGTTGTGCCTGTCCTGCAGGGAACACAGTTGTGAGCTGATTGTTGTGAAGACATAAATTTTTCATGAAACAAAGATTTGTAGGAAAACTAATGGCCCAGTAATTCAGCTGGGGGGCGTGGGGAACAAAATAAGGCAGAGAAGTATTTGGATATGCAAGCTTTCCTTCAGATTTGGACATCTTTTCTCTGTTTCAGTAGAATTTTGTCATATCCAGTAAGCATCCCCAGGGAGACCCTGGGATAAAAATCTGAGAGCCACAATCCCAACACTGAACATTCCCTGAAGTTAACTGGGTTTGATCACAGCACTGTTAAAGTCAAACAGCCACACAATACATGAATGGAACTAATTCTCACCTTGTGAGATTGTGGTACAGCCATATCCTTCACTTCAGAGATTTCTGTCCTTTCTGGATCTTTAAGCTTCAGATAAATTTTTCAGGTGGCCAAGACTCACCCAAAACCACTTGCTTCAGAGAGTGAAAAATCTGGACACACTGTACTGAAAACCATGGAGGGAAGATGTCACACCACACCTTTGACAAACTGTCTTTCTAATATAGGTTCACTTGATGATGAAGGAATTCAGAAGTCTTCTATAATCAGAGTGAGTGGGAATGTGTATTCTGTAATTGAGACAGCACACAACTGCATGGAAGTTAGTATTATCGGTGCTATTTGTCTACTTTTGTTGTTTGGAAGGGGCGAAATGGAGAGAGAGTACAAGTGTGATATTAAAAACTGCTTAACAGTCACAAGAAACCTTCTGAAGAACAGTGAGTGTGATTCAATCTAACACCTAAGTTTATGTTTCCACATTTAGATATCCATGTGTGATTCAAGTGCCTAAACTCACATCACAATCTGCAGATAAATGATCAACAGCATTTAACAGTTAGCAGGGAGAAGTTCAGTTGACCATCTACTAGGTATCTTATGCCAAGATCCTACACAATGAGTTCAGGAAAACATGGGGTTTGCTGATAGTGATAAAAAGCTGCTCCCTGCTTACACAATACCTTCAGGAACCAGGACCTGACAGCAGTACAAATGCAATAGTAAGCACCATTCCTGAGAAAATACTAAGTGTGCTCTTTGTCTCTCCCCTACTTACAAAAGTGCCTTGACAGGAGCAGAAAAAGATACACAATCTTAGCTACAGGCATCTGAAAAGTTGGCAATATTCACAGAAAGCAAGGATATTCTGGGCAGAGACAACATTGCATGGCCATGTGTGCCATGGAGCAGAGGGTCCCAAGGGATGCTCTTGAGGCAAGAGGCTCTGCACAGCCTGGAAGGCTGGTGTTGAACCTGCTGCATATCCTGTAGAAACCAATGATAATCCTTTTACTTTCAGGGGTTTGATATGCCATTTCTGCCATTTCCCTGTTCCTACACATTTCATCCTGCCTTCTCCCTGCATCAGCTGCATCCACCCACTGATGTCTCCCAGGAAAAACAAGGTTGCATGGATTTGCAGGCTAAAGCTTTGTGCAAGGAACTTAGATATTTAATATGCAGCTTGCAGTCATTTCTCCCAGATTCAGTAGCCATCTGGAGAAAAGTTTTGAAGCTCACTGACATGTTGGAGTAGTGGACCTGATTGAGAAATGATGTTCAACAGCTGCCAGAGGGGAGGGGGATTGGAGCTGAAAGTTGTCTCCAGCATTGCCTCACAGTGCTACTAACAAGTAAATATATGTCAGAACCTACTGATCGTGCCCTGTTTGCATTTCATAAATTAAAATGTATCAGCTGTTTCTTAACATTTTATTTTCAGTCTTCTTTTGGTCATGATTTGGCCTAAGGACTACATCTGTGATGAATTCCTTGTAACAGGACCTTGCCATTTGGACTACAGTTGTCATCAAAATTTTCTAGTGTGTTCACAGGGGCTAAGAGAAATACAATTTTACAAATATTCTATCATTCAAAAATTAGTTTAAAAATCACTACTGCTTATTGAGTTGAAAAATAGTCTGTATTGAAATAGTTTCTCCCTTGCTCTGATTGGAAATGTTTATGTGTCTGTGTGTATATATATAACCATAAGCACAGCCACACAATAGCAGGGATCTGTATAGACAGTAAATAAGCCCATGTAATGTAGTTTTCCAAAATGCAGCTTCTCCTCAATTTTAATATTACATAGCAGCTTGAAGACAACTCCAAGTGTTTGTTTTGAAGCATTATTTTCTCAAATCTGATTCTTATTTACATTTGGAGATCAAGGCTTTTATCAAGCTGTATGCTCGGTGGCACAAAAGGTGGTGATTCAGCTGCGAGGTTGTGGAGAGAGATTTTCATGTCACCTTGAAAATTTCACCTGCCCTCTGAGCACCCCATGCCTTTCACAGCCCTACACCAGGCCATGTGCACATCGGTCTGCCCAGGCCGCTGAGAATGGTGGCCCGCCAAGGCCAGCACCTTGGGAAGAGCTCCACTTCCAGGAGCTGCAGCTGAGGTCGGCTTTGAATGAGTTACAGGAAGGACAGGGAAGCCGTATGAAATGGATGAGGCTCACCACTACTGCGCTTCTAATGGATTTCAGGAGGGCTGTCCCTGTGGAAAATGGATAACCAAGGTTGACAGGAGATCAAAGGAGAGCATTGAAGCCAAACGAGAATGGTTGTGACATTGTTGTCTAACAGACTACGGGCCAAAGCCACCCTGTTGGCTGTGATCACACTGACACAAGCTTGGGAGCTGTGATCAGTGTCGAATGCAGGAGTGAGGCCACTGCTTTGCCTCTGTATAGCTGGCCAAGTATGCTGCTGTCCAGCTTTCTTATGACTCCCTCCCACCTCCACACATGTTTTTCTTGGGTCTTTCAGACACAAGAGATCTAAAAAGCCCGTGAGCTTTCTCATTCTCCTTCTTCCCATCCCCTGTGTCTGTCCCTGCTGGGGAAAGGCAGGGTGTGAGAAGTTGTGTGAGAGCTTGGCTGCCAACCAGAGCCAATTCACCACACACCAGAGTGGAAGTTCCAGAAGTTTGATTGACTGCTCCCTAGACAACAATAGGATTTCAGGTGTCACCACTCCTGCTCCAAGCATAAACAAGCAAGTCAGGCAGCAAATATTAGCTTTTGCCTTTCTAAGTGCTTCTTTAGTGCAGTGTCACCTCTCTTCTATTCATCTGTGGAGACCTATAATGAAGTGTCAAGGCAAACACGGCATGGTGTGGAAGCTGCTTACCACAATACCAATGCAGAACAAGGACTATGAGTTCAGACCGGCAGCAAATGAATAGGAGGTGGGAATTGTACCTATTTGTTTTTCTTCAGATGTTTTTCTCCTTTTCTTAGATGTCCCTGTACCAGTAGAGCAGTGGAATGGGACAGCATTATTCCATTGCTCCAGGGGTAGGTTTACACTGCCTGGTAGCTCTGTGATAACTGTGCTAGCTCTTCACAAACTAGTTCAGTACTAGTTCAGAGCTCTTGAGCTGTGACTACAAGGCTAGCAGGACAGATTAGCCCCATGGAACTCTTTGGTGCGCCCACACTTACTTACAAATTACAACATCTTTTCCCCTGTCTTGATCACATAATTTTTTTAAGGCTTCATGCTATCAGTGCTTTTCACAGGAAAGTCAGGCCCCACAAAAGCACAAGTGAGAAGGAAAATGCAAGAAGATCTAAGCCCCAGGGCACATTCTGTTAAGTAACACCAAAACTACTTTTCTGAGGAAGCATATTTCTGTTTCAAAAATCCATGGCAGAAGAGACCTGTTTGTCCCTTCCAGTTTCCATCCTACTAACTATTCTACAGCACGTTTCACTCTTTGGCAGCTTTGCCATCTTTGCTGCTCTCATATGCTGGTATGCGCAGTTGTCCATAGGTAATAATCTCTCTTATCCAAGGAATCATGTCATTGGCAGGGATGGGGGTCAGGGAGTGTTTTCCAATGACAAGGGGTTCCTTCCAGTCAGGGTAACACCTCCCCGATTCCGCTCCAGAGGGGAGTGGTGGGTGTAGCGTGGCAGAGGGAGGCGAAGGGTATTGCCGTTTGTCAGGGGTTTCCAGTGTGAGCAATAATGTTCCCTTCCTTGTGCACTCTGTCATTAGTATTGTTGCTGTTACTATTCCTTTTCTTATCTCATTGCTGTTTCCAGTAAATTGTTCTTATCTTAACCCGTGATCTTCACCTTTTGTGTCTCCAGTTCTGCTCTCCAGTCACCCTCAGGGGAGGGGGAGAGGAAAGCAGGAGGAGCAAGACAACAGTTTGTGATTTGGAGAGTCTTGGTGGGGGCACTGAATTGGGAAGCACCATTCTCAAACCACAATACCTGTCTAGATGAGAAAGAAATAGACATAGAAAAAAAATTACAGCCACCTCAGGAATACTCATCTGAGACATGGAAAACCCAGAGTTTTCCTCTTTTGACATCTTCAGCTCCTCAGCTGAGTTTTGTCAGCCCTTTCTCTTGGTTTGCACTGAGGTTCAAACATGCTCAGTCCTTTCCTGTCTTCACTGATAATTTTACTGCCTGTAAGCAGCCACTGTTCACCATATTCAAACAATGGATTTTTCTTGGTTTCTCACTGTGAATATTTAACATTTTGACACAAGCTATTTTTTTACCCCTCCTGGAGGAGGAATTAGGTAGGTAGCTACACCTTCAGGGCTTCCATTTAGGTGTGTCAGGCTCAAGTCTGAGTCATGTGGGAATCAGAGACCAGGCATCCTGGTGCTGTTTTATTAGAGATCTATCCTCGCAGTGCAACTGCTTCACATATCACCACAACTTCAGGATTCCTGTACAAATTTGAGTTTTTAAAAGAATAAAATTCTGACCAAGTGCCTCTCCTGTGCACTTCTACCTTTCTGGCTTTTAATAACTCTTGGCAACTGGGAATGGATTTGGAAAACCCGACAGCAGATAAAATTACTTAGTTGGAGGAATGCTCAGCTTCGGCTTCAATTTTTTGATCAAGCTCTCATTTATCCTCATAGTCTCTGAAGTTACTGATTCTTTGAACCTGGCTGCTATTCCACATAAGCAATGTTTTATGTATAATCAACTTCTTTATTACATAACAACCAGTAACATCTGAAAGCTTTAAACATATTCTAACATTTTAATGATAGCAAGGAAAGATTTATGAACAGAGTGAATATCTTTTATTGGCCCGATGATGTAGTTGGAAAAACACAGACTTGCCTTTGGGCACCCAAATCTTTTTCAGAATATGAAACAGAAGCTGCAAAATTGTGGCTTGATGTTTGCCATTTCTTTTGGTTCTGAAGCAGATCGTGATGTCTGAAGTCTTGCCTGGTTTCCCAGAAGTGCAAGTAGAAAAAGTATTAAGTCCCTGCAAATCTTAATTTGGTTATATCCTTAGATCATCATGGTTATATTACATAACTATTTTAGAATATTATCAAATTCATTACAAACCGAAATAGTCATATGCTTGATGACCTTGCCTTTGAATTGTCATATTACGTGGCCCTGTTTTCAAGTAATACTTTACCTCCAAAGTCTTTCTAACCAGCCTCTGTAGATACATAATATTTGATGTGTTGTCTAAGTTGTATTTCTTTTTTTAAACCCATAAAAAATGTTTACTTGCTTTTAGGTTTCCTCCGTGAAATTTTCTCCTTAAAGAGAAGGAAAAGGCACCATCTGTGGCATAATTTGTAGCTGCTTATTTGAGGCAGACTGTTCAGAAGGAAGTAAATCTTTCCACATTTTAGAAAGCTTGTGAGGGAAGGAATTTATCCACATTTAGCAGACACTGGGGTAAGTACATTCTTCTGGAAGCCGCAGGTTTGGGGGGCAATAAATCCTTCCATTTCTATTAGACAGGAGGCAATAAATCCTTTGATCTCTATCACACTCAATGATTTTACTCCACTCAGAATGTACATTTCATTGAGGTACTGTCTTCATTTTCCCATTTTCCTGGGTTTAATTTATCCTCCTTTTCTAGGTTACTACCCCTTTTTTTAATTAATTGCTTGTACTTCTCAACTGTTCACTATAAGAGTATGGCATTCAGTTGCATTATCTGTTAAGAGAGAAAATACTTTTTTTTTTCCTACTTTCATCATCTGGGTAAAAGATTCTGAAGTTGTACCAGTAAATTCCCTTTCTCAAGAGTACCAAAGTTTTGGGTTTTGTTGGTTTTTTTTAGAGAGAGGCATCCTCAAGATTTTGAAATTTTTTTTCTTTAAGAGCTGTTTTTATACTTTTGGCCAGTTTAAAATCTGACATTTTGTCTTACATCTAACTAAAAGTGTCAGTATGCTTAGTGTTGGCCTGAGAAACACTAGAAATCTAATACTTCAGGTTGAAAATCTGGAGGATCAGGTTTCCCATATCAATTCAGCACTATTTTTATCTGCAGCTTGGATTATTATTCCAGTAAATAAATGTAATTGACAACTTTTAGCAGCACAGCATATCTCAAATTTTCAAAAGTTACCTTATTTTTTCTCATTTTTCCCCTGCCTTTGGTATTTTTATTAAAAATGAAATCATTTTCCAAAAGCCATCCCACTCCGAAATATCCTTTAAAATTCCATCCAATGAGAGGCCAGATGGGGAAGAGGATTTTGGAATGAAATCTGCGTCTTCTAGCATCCAAGTGGAGAAGGCATCGGGAGGTTTTCAGCCTTCCCAAGTTTATTTCTGTCAAACAGTGACACCCGGTGGTCAGTCAGGCTGAGGCATTGAATTCCCAGCCCCAGCCCCAGCGCCTGCCTCTGCCCTTGGGATGAGGCAGAAAGGAGGACGATTGCTGGCAGCCTGGTGCCTAATTAGCAATGACGGGAACTGAGTGGCAAATGAAACAAGTACATGATCGGATATTTAAAGCATAAATACACTGAGAGATCCATCATGCATCTTTTTTGCTTCTGGTGTTTAATAGCATCATATTAGACTGGAGATGCTTATCTGTTCCCCTAAGGATAAGAAATAATTTAAATTTTGCTTATAAATATGTCAAGTATTCCCTTCTGTCACTGCATTCTTGTACAGCTGGTAAGCTGGGGACAGTTTCCAAAAACTGCTGTACAGGGTGAAACAGTGTTGTCAGACTTTATAAACCATCTGGAACAGCAAGCTGCTTTTCATGCCCTGAAATTCCCAAGGCCTGCCTTTTTACACCATATGTAAAATTGATATCTTCCTATAAAAGTATAAGACTTAACCTATGAAATTATAATAAGAAGTTCCAGACTTTTAATTAAGTTTCTGATCCTATTACTGAGGTGGAAGGCATGTTTCACACATGACTTACAGCACCAAAATGTCTTGCAGCAGCCGCAGCAGTTCCTCAGCAGTGCCAGTCTCCAGCCCCTCAGGGCTCTTCTCTGCCCATCAGTGCCCTGGCACATGGCACTAGCAAACAACAGTCCTACAAATTAAACTTAGGGTCCAGTTTACCATCTTGTCTAGAAAAAAAATTGGAGTGAGACAGGGACATTTCATGATCTTTGCCAGAAAACTTTCTCTAAACAGCTTGGAGTAGGCAAGACTTCAACACATCCTTGACTCCTTTATGAAGGGTGCTCCAGGTTGTTGATGACAAAAGTGCCTTTCAAGTACGGAAAGGGGACTAGTGAGAGGTGGGAGCAGGACTGGTGGGGTTTTGCATGAGCTCTGCTTACACAGACAACAGATCATTCACTGAAAAATAGACCCTGTTCCCTGATTCATTCATTCTTCTCCCAAGATCTGTTTTTATTCCATGTGCTAAAAGAAAAAAAAGTTGGGAAGAACCTATTTTCTGGTGTCATCAATAAGGAGAGTTAGTATACTGTTAAGTCAGCTTTATCCTATTAACTCTGCCTTTTCCTTTTTTTATGTCCCTAAATGAATGACAAGACCAAGTATGGTTCTAAAACTTCTTTGCTTTCATGGAAGATCTACCTTTTTCTTACTGATTCTTTTCTGATTATCTAAAAGAAAGTTGTGAAATGGAATTAAAGATGACAGGCTAGCTGAAATATATATAAATATAAATATATATGTATGTATGTATGTGTCTAACAGGATATTTCTGATTTTCCTCATAGTCAAGATTTTGAAACATACTGTTATATTCAAAAGAAGCTCAAATATGCTAGGATGATAAATGCATAGTAAGACACTCAGTTAGCCATAAATACTTCATAATGATGCCAGGCAATGCCATGTTACTGTAACAAATATATGCTTTGAGTGTCTGAATGGATTTTACTGATTTAGAGAACATTCACGCAAAGTAAAATCAATATTAAGAGTGTTTTCACTAAACTTTAGGTAAGGAAGAGAGCCATTTGACGTTAGTACTGTTTGTAAATATTTTCTTTAAGTCTTTCTGACCTGCATGTATTAAAATCATGTTATAGCAATAACAAAACCCAGATACTCAAAACTGACTGTCAGTCCACACTTGAACTTAGTTCCTGAGGGAATAATTTGCTGCATGACATCACCAGGGCAAACAAGGTAGCTTCTAAAATGACTTTCAAATGAAATGCAGGAGCTGGTTGAAACAGTGCTCTGAGGTCCAAATTTCCATCCAAAGTAGAACATCAAGTCAATAAGAGGCTGGTTACATCTGCAACCAGAAGAAAAGGAATGTTGATGTATATTAGTTTTACTAAATCACTGTGGTATTGATTTTATGATAGTAAAACATCTGCATGGAAATACATTGCTTTCAGGGAAAACTAGATTATATATCTGTTGTATTCATTCTTGGTTTACTCTTTTTTCTGTTCTTTGCTACTTTTCAGTATCCTTTTCTTCCATGTTTCTCCCCATTTTTTTCTGCTGCCAGATCTGTTTGTCCCGTTAGTCTCTATACTCTAAATCTGTCTTCCCTCAGTTTCTGTCCCTCCTCCTTCTATCCTCCCTTCAATCCTTCCCCCTTGTATAACTTGTTATATCTCTCTTTCCTCTTCCCTTCTCTCCTAAGTAATATTTATTCTTTATTTCTTTATTTCTTTTTTTTTTAATACTATCAGGCTACTAGCTATTCAGTTATTTTAAATGTCCCATTACAGCCTCAGAGTTTCTAAACTTTACTAGCTTTTTAAATGCCCTCATATAAGTTTTTTGTCTTTACTTCTTTCCCAACAGCTGAAGAAGGAAAGGTTCTTGCATGTAGACTGAGCATCTATTCAGTCATGTCTAAAAAGAAGAGAATAAAAAAAAAGACTGAAACATCTAGAGTTACTAGAAATTTTCTGAGTCCTTATATATGACTGTGCTTGCAAACATGGTTGTTCCAACCAGGTTCATTTTTATTTTTCTTCATTAATTTTCTGCCCTTCGTCTCATTTCTATTGTCATTCAGTGTTGGTTGAAATGTTTTGTATAATTGGACTAAGCAACCATGTTGATAATAAGACAGAGCCCTAAAGGTCCCAAATTCTGTAGCCTCAAAATACTTGCAAATCCTTGTCACCAAATGCTGCGCCTGGCAGACAAAATTCATTTTGTGCTCTATTAGGCTCTGCTGTCTTCAGTTTTCTCTATCATGCCTGTCCCTATCTTTCCTTAGCTGCCTTCTACAGGAGCTTCTGTAGCACTTAGCATCAAAAATGCAGCTCTTCAGAAAAACCTGTCAAGGCAAGAATTTAAATCTGAAAAAATTACACAGTAGTACCAGCTTGGGGCAATGTACCCTCTACATAAAGAGACCTTTTTATCTTTGGACACTGGTTCTTGTGACCAATTACCAAACCCATCTTTCCAACTTATTTTTAACATTACATGATAACATAGTGGTTGTCAGAAAGACCTGTAACATTTCCAGCATCAATTCTGCTGATGCACAATTTTGCTTTAACATGCAACTCAAAAATTCCTAAAAGATAACAAAGTAACACATCTTTTGCTGCAATTCCAAAGCAACATGCCTCCCTTGGATCTTTTTTTTTTTTAACCAAAACCAAAAAGAAATTAAATAGAATGAAATATTTGTAAAGAGTGGCTAGGAATTTCATGTGCATGTTTCACTGTCTTAAAATATCAAAGAATTTAAATTGCATCATTGTGCAGAGCAAGCGCTCTGCTGAGCTGACTGTGTGTTTCTTTCTGCTCATGATGGTGCAGTCATCTTACTTCTGTGATGATTTTAAACAAGGGGTTAGAGCAAGAATGCCTCTAATATGAGAATATGAGAATGGGAGTAATAAGAGAATGCCAGTGTTTAATAACCTTCTCCCAATTCCAGGACAGAAGACAAGGGAAGGTCAGATAAACCTTTTGGATTCAATAAAGGGATATAAATACAGATATAGATATAAAAGACACTATATAGTGTAGAAAGGTAGAAAGGCAGCAAATAAAATGCTAGTGAATGTTTATTCACTGTTTATAATACTGAAAATTTGCTGAATACTTATTCATTGATTCTTTTTGGAATTAAGAACTTCTGCATTGAATTAGCAGGTAACTTTTTTTTTTTTAAATAAGAACTTTTAATCTGCAGTTTGGCCATAGATCTCATTACCAAATAAGGACTGCTTTTATGATGAAAGTTTAAATGGATCTTAAGAGCAAAGAGACAAAGTCATGGAAGCAGAGCCTACCTGGGGTGCAGCATTTCATTCAAAAAGCTGGCATCTTGGAGTGAGCATACAGGGAAGTGTCTCTTTCTGTTTACCCTGTTCTTGCAGGTTCTTCCCTACTGTTCTGCTCTTGGCCAGAGGCAGGATACTAGGTCTCAGTACTTGCTAGATGCAATTTGTCTTTCCCACTTCTAGCCATCACTCTGACTTCAGCACAGCTGTTCTTGCATCAGTATTTTATCAGTATAGATCTTGGTTTTGTCACTAAGTGTTTGAAATGTGTTGTTTTTCTTTTTTAAACACAGTATTTTAAACACAACTCAAAAATATAAGAGAGAACGCCTTGTTTAACAGTTGAATAATATGCATGACTATTTCAAATCAGCAATAGTTTCCCAAATCCAGACAAGTCATGCCTGAGCAGGATATCTTTCTTATACTTTATACAAATTAAACCAGAGGGATGTTATACAAGCAGATTGAAATTTAGAAGCCATGATGTCCCTAGGCCAGCCAGAACTGCAGACCTGCCCTGTCAGCTGGCCAGTGAATTCAGATCAATGGTGTAAGCGAAATATTCCGTTTCTTCCCCACAGGTCAACGTCTCTGTCTCCAAATGAATTCCTGTGCTGGTGGATGCAGCAAAATTGGCAGGTGGCTTGAATTCCTGGATCATGTGAAAGAGTCAGTTCAGTCTGAGGAGGCATCTGGTCTTGCTAAAGAACTGGAGAAGGTCTTCAGACTTTATAGGGGGAGATACAGGATTTCCAGAAATTCTGCTCTTGAGAGCTGCAGTTTAAGAAGGGTTTCCTTACCATGGCAGAAATGACCCAGGATGTTACAGGGCCCTCTGCTCCCTAAATAGAAATGACCCAGGATGCTACAGGGCCCACTCCTCCCTAAATAGAGCACAGAGTTCTCTCGCAGCTGAGAAAGCTGTATCTGTTTTCACAGCCATAGGGCATTAAAATCAGAAAACATATAGTACACCAAAGAGCAAATATTTCAGTGAATAGGCATAATGGCTCCAGTTGTTCCTGCCTTGCTGTTCTGCACACCCTGCAGGAGAAATATCTGCAAAAAAGAATGAAAAATACATATTCTACAGCTTGTTTCCATATGGGGAATTATCTCCATCCCCTAAATTGAAGACTGTGTGCAAGTAGTGTCTTGGACTAGCACATATCTTGATGAACACACACTGATCCACTCTGAGGAGACAGAGATGATTTGGTGAATATCTGTGAGTGTCTGCAGGGGCAGCTAACAATGTCTCTGTTTTCTGTTTGAAGGCACTGCTGAGAACAGCTAGGGATGGTCTATGGTGTTCTGGCACAGACTTGTTGCTGTGATAAAGACTGAAAATATCACAAAATATATATCTCAGGTATCATAATATATCCATATAATGTGTCATTCAAAAAGAGAGAAACATAGGTAGAAAAAAGTTGATCGATTTCCTGGTCTTGTAGTTTGCTGCTATTTGATGATGATCTTTCAAAAGATAATCAAAAATTCTTTTAAAAATTACTTTCAAAATCTAGCAGGGCTTTCTATCATAGGCCAAGCCCACTGTGACTTTGTCACATCAATTCCTGCATTTGAAGAATCATCTTGAATAAATTTCAAGAACATTATCTCTATTCCTTTCACTCTGGTTTCTCAACTTAGGTGACTGCAATAATAGTTCTCTCACAGAGGTAAAGGAAAATTGTTAACAGGGAGAAAAATTGTGGTGAGATTTCATTTCAGCACAGACTCAAAGAAGGTTTTGACAGCTGGTGGTTCCTATTTAACTTCCAGCCATCCCATTCCTCAGAGGAAAGCTCTAAGTTATACATAGTTCTTTTTATACAGCATCTCTCACAAATTTTCTTCTTACCATAACCAAAACAACTACTTTAGCCCAATGTTCTCATTTTCTATCTTTATAAAGTACAATTCTTGTCAACTTTCATTATACATGAGTAACAAAAAAAAGAAGGAAATAAATAATAGAGGATATGTCTCAAAGGAAAAATACATCAAAGCATTCCATCAGAGGCAAAATTACTCTACTTTGAAACAATTACATTTCTGAAGAACAATACATAAGGCATTACTTCAGATTTACTCTCACTGCTTGCATTCTGCTATGTTCCCAAATTAAATTTTCCAATTTTCAGCTTCCAGTCATTAAATTCATATGACCCTTTTGCTCTTCTGCGTTGAAAAGCTCTTTACTAAAATCTTCGTTAGCCCTTCTCTCTGAGGAAAAACTTGATCTTCTTATTGATGAAGCAGGTAGGTTGACCTCTTTGGCTGTAAGAAGTAATCTTCAAGTCTTGAATTATTTTTTCTCCTTTTTTTTATGTTTTATGTAACTTTTCTTTCTTGTGTAATGTCCAGTAGTGAGGTAAACTGAACCCCCAATTCTTATTGTCACCACCTTGCTTGTACAGCTGTAGATTTTTTTCTCTGCTGAGTTGCACAGAGAAACTTCTGTTTAGCTGATTACCAGGATCTTCTAAATATTTTTTTTTTTAACTGAGGGGACTTTAAGGGTTGTTTCTGCGCAGAGACATCTGTTTGAGAGTTACACAAAATATCCAAAAATGTATTTATTGGCCCTTCTCCTTCAACCTTATTCCAGATTCAGCAGCTCCAGAACTCTTTAAGTTACAAGAAATTGAAAAGTTTATGTCCTTTTTCCTAAAGCTGTCACCAAGCTTAATGAAATCTATAGGATAAAATCACAGCTTGGTTTCTGAGTTTATAGGTGTATCTGACACTGAAAAGCTTTGTGTTTGCATTTTAGTAGATGGTATATCATTAAGCTTGTGTTATTGGTATAAAATGTAGGTTGACAAGATTTATAGAGGAAGAGAAAAAGAAAAAAGTCTAGATTTATATGTAATATTATAATATTTATTCTGGAATTAAAGTAATGGATTGGAAAGCACTAATAATAGCACAAAGACATTTTCAATCCTTATAATAATAAAAATAATTCTAAAGGATATGTTCTTCCATAATTATTCCATCCATTTTCCTCAAAGTCATTCCTACTATTTTATGTTTTATTGTCCCAGGATCAGTCACAATTTAGTGTATATAGTTATATAGACCTATCACAAACCCTTGTTTACTTTAAGATGAAAGAAAGGGAGAAGAGCCACTGTTAAAATACTTGCACTCTGCTCCAAGGAAGGTTGAGCTCAAAGAGGCAAAATCTTGTTTTCAGGGATAAGTGATCCAACTATACTGAACAATATAACTCCATCTCTCTTCTCAAGCTGAATATTGCTTGAATTTAATGTGAAAAATCTCCAGGGAATATTGTTTGTTTTCTGTTATAACATGGAAGTAGCATGCAAAGTGCAGAGTGAGAAAGAAAATCCATGTTTGCCCTTAGGGACACAAATAGAATTAAAATACTCTATAACATGCACTCTGCAATGCATTATGCCTAGCAAAGTTTTAAAAATACTATCTCTGGAATGAAGTACTGACTTTTTCCAGTAGAAGATTTATTTGTGCATCAATTTAGTTAATGGATTAGTATTTTAGTTCCCAACAGAAATGTGGTTTTAGGTGACTCTCACAGGCATCCCCACTTTACCACCCTGTGGTGCACATGCTAAAGCTGTCTCAGAGCACTTCTTAGAATCAAAGAATGGCTTGGCCTTTAAAAAACAGCTAGTCCAACCCAAGTGGACTAGGAGAACATCCTGCTTGAGTGGGTTTAGTTTGGGATGTAAATAATTAAGAGAATTTCCTCCCAGCAGTGGCTTAGTGTGACTCAGCTGCTAACAGGCAGCAAGTCCATGGGAGCACACTAGAGCCAATCTGTGGCCAACACCCCGAAAATATGAGTAGTGTGAATCTGTAAACCTCAATACTGACTGAGACATCATAAAAATATATTGGGCCACACTGAGACACAGTGCAGACCTAAGTATGTAAGATGCGCTGCAGTAAGAATAACAACAAATAACATGGTTAATAAATCAATCTGTACTTATCCACAAGGCTCACCTCAAGTGAGCACTTTCAAATCCAGCTGTGATAGCAAACACTTCATGAAAATATTCCACTTATCCTTTCTGTTCTTTTTGACAAGATCAGCACTTTTTGATTAATGCATATTTCTAAAATTCAGATTATCCTTCTCTATGTACTCGGAGTTATAGCAGATCATGAACTGCAATTTATTTTGCTACAAATTGTAGGCATTTCTAAGATGACTATCAGAGTATGTCAGCCTTCTGCTCACTTTTTAAAATGCAAGGTGGTTGTCTCTCCAATCCTAGAGAGGATTCTCTGGATTCTGCCACAGGTAGAGAGGGTTCTCAGGTTTGTACAGAAGCTGGCAATACTGCATTGTCATCAATATGCCCTATTAAGCAAGGTTAGGAAACCAAAAGGCAGAGGAGAGAGATGCTGGTGAATACAGAGCAGAGTATCTGTCTACTGCAGCTTTTACAAAAGACCTTCACCCATGGAAATGAAGAAATAAACTGAAGAGATGGTGAAGCCCAAGAGAGGTTTGGGGTTATGCCACAGGATTATGTGGGAAATTTTCTCTCATACATTTCAAGATAGAATAATATCATGCAGGTGCTAGTAGTGATCTCAAGGTGCCAGGTCAAAAACGAAACAAACAAATAAAAGAGGAAAATTAAAATAAGTGGACTGGAAGATAGGAAAATATTTATTTTATCTATAGGTACTCCTTAAAAGTATTCCAATTCCTAATTAACAAGGACATTTTTACAATCCCAGCTCGTTGGGGCTCAGCAGAGTCTGAGTCTCTGCCATGCCGCAGTCCAGCAGGAGATGGAGCTCCCGGCTTGCGTTTGAGCTGCCTTTTCCAGGCTTAGCTTCATCTTTTTGTACTTTTTTTTGGTACCTTTCCGTTTGCCAATTAAATACATATATTTCTGTATTGGTCCATTGAAATTTAGAAACCAGTTGATTTAGGAAAAAGAAATTTGAATGATGTTTTTCACACTAAAAACTGTATTTTCTTTTGGGTTTTCTTGCCATATATATATTACAAAGCCACTGCTGGTCCTGTCCAACAGCCATAAAAATAGTTTTTCTACAGCTGAATCAGGCTCTAAATGAGATCACACCTGTAAAAATTTTATTAGATGCACTTTTAATAAGGTTCACTTTTGTATTAGAACTTAACTAGCCATTAATTAGTAAAAAATATCTATATTATTAGTATTATATTATATCAGCTGTATTATGTAATTGGTTTCATGGAAGATTTCATCCAAGGTGTTAACTGGGTTGATTTGCATTTAAAAATACTGGTTTATATGGGTTTTTTTAGTGCAGAGGATTTTAAATGCCATTCTTATTTGGACAAAATAATTTCCATGTTGCTTTAAAGTTAAAGAAATCAGATGCATGTTTGGATCACCCTATTGGCTGATAGGGTGGCAGCATCCTTTTATTTCCATCTTAGGAGGCAGGAATCCCAAATTTCAGGTGCTCCAAAGTTTTATCGTTTGATCATTTGCATCAAGTGATTTAATTCCTAGTCAAATGCCACATTCCCCAGCTCCAGGGATATAGTCTGGCACAGGGGGTTTGGAATGAAAAAGGTGGGACATGGTGTTTGCAAGCAGGAGCAGTGCAGAAAAGAAACCCGAGAGTTATGGAATAAGATGGGGAATAAGTACAAAGTAGCTTGATTATGATACCCTTACTAATGGTGCTTTCCAGAAATGACTGAGAGGAATGGCACCAGGTTTCTGCTTACAATGGTATTTAGTTTTCCTCTTTAATTTTATTCAGAGATACATAAGCCATATTCAGGACAAGGATTAGAACTCAAAATTTCCATATTTACAAGGGGAAGTAAGGGGTTTCCTCCAAATGTGCAGGGAGTTTTTGCAAGTTACTATCTCCTGTCAGTGGGCTGGTTCCTGCAATAAAAAGAATACATTAATTCCTCTTTCTCTGAGAGTCATGTGGCCTTACCAAACTTTTAGAAGTACTTTAGCAGACCTCATGTTAAAGTACCCTTGCAAAGCACATTTGTTCAATCATTTAAATATGTCCTATTATGTAAAGACAGATTGTGATCTCTGAGGAAAACAAAACTGCTTCCTTTGCATTAAATTAATAATTCCAAAGGCACAGTTGTGAAAGTCATAGGCATACCATGTAGCATTCCTGGGAGAATGTTCTGGGAGAGCAAGTTTAGTACTTCTGGAAGCTCCTTTTTCCTTCAGCAGCAAATAGACTGTGGTCAATCTGTCTTAATCTTTCAGGAGCAGAACTGCTGGAAGTATCAACTGCATCTGGGATCAGGTAGCAGACGGAAGTCACATAACCAGCTTGGTCACATACATTTCACAGAATATACAGGAGGTCCCTTAGCTTGACCATTTTTATTTACATTTGTAAAGAAACTTCAGACTCTCTCTTTTGACCTCCCAAGCAATTATCTGGTTTAAAGAATTTTCGAAGAGTAAAACCTGGCAGAGGAGGAAAATCCAGTTGCCAGGAGCAGGCTGCCAAAGGTTGCCAAGCTCTGCAGTGGGTAAAGGGTACAAAGAGAGTGTGACTGGTAGGGAAATTGAGCTTTTCAGCCTAGAGAGACAGTTATATGAATGCTGGAGCCAAACATAAAATCAAAACAGTTAATTCAGCTCAGAAAAGCTTACTTAAATACGATTACACTAGACTGCCTAAAAGGATGGTCAATTCTGAAAGTGCCTGCTGTGTGGGGTTTTGAGCCAGCACAGGGAAATTCAAGCGGCAAATGGGCATGAAACAGGATTATGTGTTTTCTCTTCACCACCACCATGCTTGCACTCTCCCACTCAGTCTGCTTCTCTCTATTTCTGCACAAGTTTTCCTGCATGAAAAGAAGCATACACAGCAACCAATAGCTGAATATCACATAAAAATAATTCAAAATAAAATTTTCTATTTTCTCTGGTTTCAGAAGCACTGAGAATCTTTGAGTTATGGCTGTATTTGTGATTCAAGATTCACATCTGACACCTTTGAGCAGAAACATACAATAGTAAATCCTACAATCCTAAATTGTTCTGGATATATGAAATATATTACAACAGTGAAAAGGTAAAACAACATTAGAACAGTTTTCAGAGGAAAAGTTAGTGTAAACAGGGATGACTCAATGAAAGAATCACTGAAAATTATTTGAGTGCACTTATTCTGCAAATTATTTTTCCTAGTCCAAGAACCTGTGGTTAAAACTACCAGCAGTTTTCACACAATATTCTGTACAGTTTCATGAACACTGCTCCATTTACACAGAAGATGCTTTAAAAGCAAGCCTAAAACATATCTGTAAATATTTAGATTTTGTGTCACAAAGATTGGCTTTTACATCTGTTACCTGGTGATCCAGCTGATCTGTTTACGTATCTGCAGCAGGATGATGCATCTATTTTCAAAACCTCTGTGTAGGTATAGACACAGATTAGACATATCAAGAAAGAACTTGGGTCCTTCAGTAAGGGGCAGCAAAAGGATGCTGCTCAAAAAAGACAGAGCAGCAGCATGTCTAACTCCAGGAGCCTTGTTCCTATACATTACCCCCTTACGAGCATCTGGGCTGATTTTTCTTTTGCCGGGGCCAAGCAGGCTCTCGGCTAATCCTAGGACAGACAGCAGTTTGTACAGTTGCCTCTGACTTCCCACAACCATAGCTGAAGTCTTTTGACATCATCAAAATCCTTATGTTAACAAGATGGTGAATAATACCATTAAACAGTATCATTGCTTTTGAGACAGCCTTCTCAATTAATTTCTGTGCTGTCCTGAGTTTGTGACTTTAATGTGTAGCACATCTGCAGGTCTTCAGAAACATCAAAGCATCAGTAAAAACAAAACCAAACAAACAAACAAAAAAATCCCAAAAAAAAACCAAAATAAAACAAAACAAAAACAAAAACCCTTTACATTAACATCCAATAATACTATATTTTATGAGTATGATGTTTGAAAACTGAGAGTGGCTTCTACAGTGAAGTATTATTTTTTAGAAATATTTCCATGCTTCTTCACACAGGGTGTTTTTAGCTTGTAGTAGAAATGCATGCTGTGGTACACTTTAGTCCCCACTCACAGCTGGAATGGCTTTCATCTTCCTGCTTGATACACAGTTGCTTTTTTTTCTGCCTTGCTTGTGACAGAAAAATGCTGCCTGTACCTTTGTTGCCTTACCTGCTCAAGAGTGGTTGCTCCCATTTGCAACAAGATTTATCAGCACTTTGGGAAATTGTCAAATGAGCTTGTAGCTTCTTACACTTCTTGTAAGAAGAAATAGGAACTCAATTGCATAATCAGTCAGCATCACTGTTCTTTTTGACAAAACAGAAGAGGGGGAAAGAGCAAACCCATGAAAGTGCAAATACACTGTCAAAATTTAGGTCTGTGTTCATTCAACTTGTTTCAATTACAGGAAAAGCTCTGCTGAGTCTGCCTATACTAAGGGCTCACCCAAGCAGTGAGACAATGAGAAACTGATCTCTGTGCGTGGAAGGATGATTTCTGAATACATCCCCAAGGTTTCCCCACGTTCTGCCATCACACGGAAATGTTTCCCCAGCACTCAACCATGGAGCAGGGTTCTGTCATCCCACACCTCTGTCCCCTCCATACATCTCAAGGGTAGTGGCTGTTATTAGCAGGTCTAGAGCCAAAATTTTTTGCTCCTAGAGGTGTCATTCACCTTTAGGCCATTTAACACACACCACCTGTAATTATGAGAAGAACCTTGGCCTGGCCTAAAAAACACTCATGGAGGGAGGAAGAATATCACCTTTTTCAGAGTGATAAGACACAGTCCTAGGAAGTGATCAACTAGAGTCACAAAACCATAGATCATGGAGAAACCTCATGAAACATTTTAATGTATGGTCTCTTTCAAGACCTGGGGATTCCTGCCAGCTGTGAATATACCTGAAATATTAAGAGTGATTTTTACTTCAGCACAAATGTCTCCTCCAAGTGACTAGTTAGCTTTCCTGAAATAGTGCAAGTGGAGAAATTACTTGGACAGGACTGTAACTTTTTCCTCCTCTTTTTAGGAGAGAAGTTGATATTATACAGACCAGATTCTAAGCTTACCCCTTTATCCTATACTTGTCCTTTTTTAGCTCCTTGGCCCTGAGGAATACCATTCCTTTCAAACTCTGATGTTTAATTGTTGGGGTGGTTTGTTTTTTTGGTTTTTTTTTTCTGTTTTGTGCCAAAGGAAATTAGCTTGTATGGAATCCTTGTCAGTAAAAAACAGTGCACAATGAGAATTTTACTCCCGCTCTTGGAAGAGCTCTCTACTTGATGTCAATGGGATTTGTCTGTGAGATGAAGATCCCTGTTTCAAGCCACTCCCATTATCTTGTAGCATAGTGGGGGAGAAGTTATATCCCTCCACAGCTTCCCATCATCACTGCTGTTGTAAGAGCTTCTGCAGCCTGTTGGTGCCCGCTCATAATTTTTGTGAATGACAACAGGATATGAAAACAATGTTATGTTCACCATCATTTTTACATATATGGATCACATTAATCCTAACAGGTTGCTGAAAACCACCTACAATTATCAGTATTTCTGATCAAAACCAGATTAAAAAGTTCAATAAAATCTCACCATCATAAATTATTCACAAGCTACTATGAGAAAGCTTTTGTCCTCCACCTTCTATTCTTCATTAAAATCACTGCTTCTGTCAGACCTTGAAATTCCTTAGGTCTGAAACTGGAGACTAACAAGGTAATAATAATCTCCTACCAATTTTCTGCTTGTCCTTTATCACTGCAAATGTCACAATTGTGTGGAAGGACAGCAGAACACAATGCTCCTAGGGAATGCTGCAACAAAGGTTTGCTGCAGCTCATTTCCCAAGGCTGAAAGTGAGCACCTTGAAACAAGGCTCCAAAGGCACCTGAACAATGAAAAATGTTCAGGCACTATCTCAGCATAAGAATGGTCTCACATTTTGGAATCCTGAATGAAAATACATGAAGCCATGTTTGTCAGTGTCTCACTGGTTTGATGCTCATAGTTTTTAGTCTTTTTAGGGGCTACAACAAGCATAAAATCAGGAAATAAATAGAGCCTTCAGGTAATAGGAGTTTTAGCCTGTCATCAACCTCCATTATATCCACATATCCTTAAATTTTCAGGCACTTTCCCCTGCCTGGAGGCTGGAGAAAGTGGAGAGAGGGTGAACAGGGATGATCCACTTGCAAGAGCAAACTCACAGCATGGCAGCTCCATATCAGCTGGACGGGGTAGATGGTAAGTTGGAGTGGGTGTCATCTCCCATCCCCTGGATTTCTTCACCTCTTTATACAGTGTTATGCTACAGGAGACATCAGACACAAATGTGGCAAGCAAAAGAAAAAGTCTTCTGCTGTCAGAAGGCTTGGGGAGGGTTCTCCTCCTAATGCTTTAAGTAACATAAGCTGTCAAGAGGTCTATACTGAAACACCAATAAAAAATGAGGCATTAAATGTAGTTAATTTCACACTGCCTCAGGGAGAAGTGTATTTGTTCCCTAACACTGCACAAGATTCCTGTTTAGGGTTAGATGGGCAAATGGCTGCCACCCACATCCACACAGATTATGAAGACTTTCCTCATGCAGAATTAGTTATCAACATCACAGCCAACTTCTGGCTCCTGGCAGAATGGTCAAGTCCTCTGGCAAGCTCTATCAGTACACCCCCTCTGGCTGTGCAGAGAACTGTGCTGTTCTGAACCATACACACCTAGCCACTTCCCTCTTAATGTCTGGGCTTACAATCCTGCTCAAAATGAACTTAAAGCTTGTGAAAAGAAAATGCTTGGGAAATTTTCCTCAGCACAGAAGTCTCAGTTTTCCACAGAAGATGTAACAGTAATGCAGTGATGCTTTCGTCCCTTGAAGGGATGAAAGAGGAGCAGTTCAGCCCTCAGAACAGCTTCTGCTGCAGTTGGTTCTGAATGCCAACAAGCTGGGGTGCAGCTGTGCATTTCTGCTCATACCCAGTGTCTTAGACATGCATTTATGTGGAACGCAATGGCAAAGACAGACATCTTTTGATTCAGGCTAAATCTGAGCATTTTCTATGGTGCCTTGCCTGTACTTTCTGATTGTCTCCCAATAATGCCTCTAACTTCTAACTCCAAAGAAGCTAAGCTTTTGCCTGTTTTCACTGTCCAATAAGTAATACACTAGAAATGTGGAAACTTCAGGGTCACAAGCCACGCGGGATGTGTGAAGAGCTGACATCACTGAGAGCTGTATGTGTGGAACAAGGACAGTGCACAATGGCTCTCTCAATGATGACTTATAAACATTTCTATTGGCTCTTCATGGATAGGCTTAATGGTATTATCTGTGTCCTTAAAAGAATATTCAACAAATGAAAAATTTGTCTGATAATCCACTCTACTGAACAGCACGTCCTGACAGTCAGGGACTCCCACTGCACCCCCTCAACTGAAACAAACCAATTTTGTCGATGTCATTTTTCACCAACTGAAGCCTTTTCACCTCATTTTTTTCTCAGTGACAGCCCATCTCCAGTAACCACCATTTACACTGACAATAATCTCCTTCCACCACATGCTCCACTTGTCAACAACAGCCACTTTTTTAATATAAAAGTAGTTTCTTGGAATTTTGCTCAGAGTCTCACTCAAGTGTAACCACATAAGATGTATCTTCCTTCAATATCCTCATCATCTTCTTTTGCACTGGCTTACTTAGCCAGTCAAGGCCCTAGAAATTAGAGCCACATTTCCTCTTCCAAATGTATTTATTTGTTATGATAGAATCATAGAATGATTTGGACTGGAAGGAACCTTCAAGGTCATGTAGTTCCAAGCTCCCTGCCATGGGCAGGAACAAATTTCACTAAACCAGGTTGCTCAGAGTCTCTTCCAGCCCAGCCTTGCTCATCTCCATCCACAACTTCTCTGGATAACCTGTTCCCATGCATCACCATCCTCACAGCAAAACTTGTCTTCTCAGGCATTAGACAGATCCAAGACAAACATAGGACTAGAAGGAAAAGATATCACCACCAGACCTACTACCATAACTTTTCCCATCTTGGATCTTTTCCCCACTTTGGTATATTGATTCATTGTTGCATATTTGTAACACTTTTTTTCTCACAGTCTCTCTTTTATATTCCCAACTTTCTTTCTCCTCCTCCTTTTTTCTCCATCTGCCATTTTTGTACACTGTACTGTTCCTCCCAACCCTTTCTTGTCCTCGTCTTCAGGCCAGAAGCATGTGCAGTGCAGCAGTTTTCTCTGGCTTTTTCAATCATACAGGTATACACAGACAGACAAAATCATGTATTTGAGAAGACAAATACAAAACACTTTGTTTCTTCTTCTTTAGAGGCAGATGATGGTGAAATTTGTGGTGATTGTCATGACTCACTTAAATCTGGGCTCTATCCTCTGCGCAGACAGGTTTTGTCCCAGTGTAAATGATCTACTAAGAGAGTACTGCAGCTCTCCAACTGGATCCTCATCCCAAACCTCTCTGTATTTCAGGCCATTGAAAGCCAGTTAGAATTTAAGTCAGCCCTGGAGGCAGGTTTGATTATTCTACAGAAATGAGGTGAAACCTCATAGAGGTGTGCTATCCTTGTAGTAGCCATCCAGAAAGTTGTTTCAGGGCTCCGTTCCAGACGGAGCATCAGGTCTAGGAAAGCAGACTTGTATTGCACTGTTATTTTTTAAATGGCTCTTTTGTTGCCCAACCAGAGATGTGGACTCTGTCAGCTAATTTGGCAGAATGTAAAGCTTTACTGAGGCTACTAAAGTGCTTGGCATCAGCAAGGAAGTCTGTTGGAAACAAAAGAGTAACTTCAGGTGAGTGGCAACTCAGTGCCTCACTTGATAGGAGGAATCCCATCGCTACCCATCAGACAAGTTCCTGGAAGGACTCACATGTCTGTTACTCTTCTTGGCCCTGTCACCTTTCAGATGGTAAATTAAGATTTAAATGAACACATGGATGTTGTATGAGGAAGGAACTTCACTGATCCCAGACACCATGTAAATATGTCTTGCAACTTTTCTGGTCAGTGCTTGTTCCCTCTGGTACATAACGCTGCTTAACTCATAAGAAGGGGTACTAGCAGATGAAATAAGAACAATTTGTCTTAGGTCATGACACAGTTGACAATGTCACTGGACATAACACTGAAGCTTAAAAAAGGTCTAACAACATGCCGGAGCAATGGAATAAATAAATCAGAGATGACTTTTAAATCATACAAAATGAATAACAATTTTTTTTTCTGCTGTAATACTAAAGCCCTTATTCTGAAACAAATTTACATGACAGGCCAAAAAGGACTGTTGATACTGTATATATGCTAGTACATACATAGAAGACCACCTTGAAAAGATTTGAAAAGCTCACAAAACCAGCACTCCCAAAATCATGCAACCCACAATTAAAGTTTTCCATATACCCTTAATTTTATGTGTTGAAGAAGGATACAGTCATTAGTTAAATTTTGAAAGCTATTTTTTCCACACAACCCAGTCTTGGTTAGTGACTGAAATAAAAGCATTTTATTGGACTCTTTAGCCTGATTCTTCAGGTAGAGGTCCCAGGCACAGTTTGAATGTGGTGTTCACAGCCTGTACACAGCATTGTTAGTTTCCAACTGGGAATTTCTCGAGTGCTTGCTCTTTACTGTATGAGGGCTCAATTTCCACATGAATTTAGCATTGTAGGATCTCTTCTTGCTACCTAAACAGCAGGACTCACAATCTCTGGTTTGGATTCAGGTACTCTTTAAATTACTTTTTTTGTTACGGCTAGGCATCAGCAAATGGGAGCCACAAAATCAGCATAAGGGTATCCAGTGAAAAATGTCAAGAACATGTATCAGGTCCTAAAGGAACTTTAAGAAACAAAGAGAGCTCTTAGAAGTTAGAAGATCCTCAAAATTAGGGGAGCCTGTCTGCACCCAGTTTGGTAGGGTGGAAAGATGAATTGGACTTCCATTTGGAGTCCTTCAAAGGCATGTCCCACACTCCAGTGTCTAAGCAGGGAACCATGCTGTTTATTATTGAAGAGCATTTTGATGAAGCGCCTGAAAGGTGTGCAGGCTCTTCACCCCCAGGATCATTCCTGAGGATTTACTGGGAAAGAGGCAAAGTGGAGCAATTCAAAGCTGGGAGAGCACTTTTTCCACATTACGTGTAACTTTGTGAGACATTAGTTCAGGTCACTTTACAGAATAATCTTCAACCTCAGCCTCTATAGATTTCTGTCTGAGTGTTTTTTAACTGTTACTTACTTTAAAACTCCTTCTCTGAGAACTCTGTTGGATTGAGCCACCAAAATGAGACCAGCATCATACAGGCATATTTTATGATTCTCTGCACACCTTGAAGACAAAGGGGACAGAAAATAGTCTTAGAATGAGGGCATCGTTACATGACTGTGTAGGTCTAGTGACAAAATTTAGATACATAAGTCAAATGATGGAAAGAACTTGGATTCATATATGCATTTAGGCATTTCCAGGACAATGTATCAACTTGGTTGGGAGCATGGGGATATGAGCACTGAATTTAGGCACCTGAAATGGAAGGTGGCCATTATGCCTTACCTACACCTCTTCTTAAGTCCTTCTGTACTATACATGATTTCCAAAAGTCCGGTTCCTCAGGCAAACAGAGGCCATGGTGACACACAGACCACATGAAAACTTTTGCATGTGTGCCTGCTATTACTTACATTTTAACTTTGTGTTTATGAAAGGCTGCCTTTTAATTAGTAAAATTAATGTCAGGAAGTGGACTCAGAATATATTAAAATCATATTTACATTGTTTAGTTTATGTGGTCTAACTGAGGCAGCAGGAAATTCAGAAGTGCTAGAGGGAAAACTTCAGGCTGATAGTACCATATGCTTTGGGGTATTCTGAAGGGGAAAAGAGTGGGAATATTTTTTATAAGACTTTATGGTCTTTCTTTTCATAAAAAGGTGCATAGAACAAGGCATAGGGAAAAAGCTGAAATTTTGTTTCTAATACATGCCACACAAAGCCCATTGCTCTTTGTATAAACAGTATTCTTTATAATGCTTCATATTGGTTTTTTGTACCATCTCTACTACGTCTACAGAACTTCCATCAATCTGTCATTTTCTGCTCAATGCATTGACATAACTGAGTTTTCCTTTTTTGGATGTGACACAAAGCTTGTGTGATTTTACCAAACGACTTGTTGGTCAGAATATTATCAACCTATCCAGTGTTACACTTTCAATATTGTATTTCTGGAGCAAACTTACATAAAATCACAAAATAGGGCCAGCTGTTGAAGGAAGTTATATATATCTAATGGGATCTAAGGAATTAATAACAAATAAAAATATATGTTTCCATATGCATTTTATTTTTGTTAGATTTGAAAAACTGATGTCTTTTTGCAGCTACACCATTCCATTTTATTTTAAAGTATTCTTGCTCAGGATGAATTAGTATAACAATTATCTATTATATTAATATTATCAAAATATCTATTTGGCAGAAGAATATCTGCAGCAAGTATCAGCAAAATTTTTACATAACTTTTAAAATATTTACCACAGCTGGACATAGGAAGCTAACTAGATATCAGCGCTGCAGCAACCAGCATTTTGACAGTCCTGTGTCATTTTGGCTAACTATATAATACACTATATATACTAACAATATAAGCATTCCTTAGTGATGCTCTTTCAGAAATGGATTAAATAGTCAATCAAGTTCAATGGTTTTCCATGGTATGGAATTGCAGACGGCATATCTGCCAAAAGTCATTGCTACACATTCAAAAGCATGTTATTACTTCCCTGTTAGGTCTTGAGGACAGACTAGTGTTCAGCTGGTTTTATCTAGTCCATCTTTCTATTTATATTATATTAAAATCTAGAAGTCCTATCGCAGTTTGTTTTTATCATCTGAAATTGTGGGATGTAAATAATCGGAATCCTTTTGAGTCTCATTATTTTTAAAGTTTTCATGTTGATTTTTGTTAGGCAAGAATGGTTTGAGTAAATTCAGGACTACATCTTTGCCTGGTTGAAGCTAGTCCTCAATTGCCTAAAACTGCCTTGATCTCACAACACTGCAGCTTAATCATAAATTCAAGGAGGCACAAGTCCTTAGTTTGCTTTACCACTGGTAGAGATATCATTTATTGAAAATACAGTTCTATCTAAAAGTCTATTGCACAAGCTTTGTGGAATTTTAGTCATCACTTTGGTAGGTGACACTTTCAGTGTGATCATTCTATATCTTGCCATTCAGGATGTATAAAATCACAACAGGAAAAATAATCTGTGAACCTGTGCCTGCTTGCAATTTATTCACAGTGCTTTTTGTTTGCTAAAAACTTAGAGACATTTCCAGGTCCGACGAGTCCAGGATACATAATGCAACAGCAACCACATTACTGAGGAAGACACCTGCAAGAAAGTCTTATGTGCATATCCGTAGACCAGGGGATGCTGATTTTTCTTTGGCAGGGTTGAGTAGAAAATTCTCCTCTGATTCTGATGGGATTTTATACTACCAAAGAGAATATTCATTGACAATCTCTCTCAATCTCTCTTTGAATGATGAACATTGAAAAACTCCTCTTTTTTTTTTTTCTCCCACTGAGAGATTATCAGTGAAATATTGGCTAAGGTCAATTGCAGCAGATTTATTTCCATATTTATTATCAACCATTTTATGGTTTAACATTTTTAATACATTTTTCTTCTTAAAAGGAGAAATTATTACAGTAAAACATAATTTGAAAATGCTGAACACAAACATTTATAATTTCAGAAATAAACTACATAAATTGGCCCAGTGCAATTTTTTAATGCTGATTTAAAAGGACTAAGTTTCTGAGGAAAACTTCCAACCACTCTCCTTCTGCTTTGTGTCCCATTTTTCCCATGCCAAAGCTACTAACACCTCTGTAATATGGATGCCTGCTAGCAGAGTGGCTGACTCTATTTCTTACCCTTGTTTCATCAGTCCTGCTGGCTTTCCTCTGGAGAGTTTGGTCCAGCACTCCAGAGTCTGTGCTAGGAAACTGAGCAGAGCATGATTCTGAGCACTGCCCAGCAGTCGTGCATGCTGCTTAAGTCATTAGCATCTTCCCCAGACTGGTTTTGGTTCATGCCAACCAGCACTCTCCCTGCTGGTGCTACACCATGGCCAGACAGATAGCTTAAACACACAGGTAGATAATGATCAAGTGCAGGCTTGGGAACAATTCTGATAGCAATTCCTAGTAGGTATGCCCTATTTGCTTGGGAAAAAATCTCATCTTTATGGATTAAAAACCTGTTATGCTCAGATTAAAGCTCACTCAAAGATGTCAAAGAAACTTCTCAGTCAATTCTCTTTCCTGAAAGGGTTCAACTACTGAAATAGATAACTTGGGTATGTGGAGATACCTCATGCATAAATAGGATTTTGTGTAGACACTTTGTCAGAGGTTGCTTTCAAAGTGTTAAAAAGTCTGCTCTGTTATCATCATGTATGTTTTTCTATGAGAGTTGAAAGGCCAGGCTTCAGTAGGACCATCTCAAATTTTAAAAAATAAAACTCATCTTTTCCTTGCCCATAGATTTGCTAGCTTCCTTCCCTCTTACCTAGCCCCATTTGCCACTCATAAGGTGTAGCCACCCATCTGCCCTTATGCCATATTTGTAGCTGAGAAATGTTTCTGTGTACTGCAGAAGCTGAGCAACGTGTATGCAGCTGTGCAGGAAATGCCACTGGAAATGCCCTCTTTCCAGTGAAGGCTGGCAGCTAGGAGAGCTGTAGGGGTGCTTGGTGCAGCAGTTTGCAGGCTGTTTGGACCTGGACTTATTAAATGCGTGCCCACAATTTAATACTTGATCTTCAGGTCAAGGAGTTCCATCAGATATGTCCGTTCCATCATAAATCCGTTCCACCAAACACGTGCTGCTGCAGCACTGAGCTGCTCAGGCACTGGAAACCCTGAAACCATAAGCTCAGTGCTCCAGGAATATGCCATCCCATAAAACACCTGTAAACCAATCACTTTGGTGTCTTTTTCTCACATCAAATGTGGTTGTCCCCAAAATTCTAACAATTGCAGGAAAATAGTTTTGTCACTTTTTCTGGACAATGCTTGTTCCACAGAGGTACAGTAAATAATTCCTTGTCTCTGAATTGGTTTACATTTACACTTCAAAACTGAGGAATAAATATGACAGCTATTTGATCTTTGCATGAAAATGGACTTCAAAGCTGAACATGTATTTCTGTTCATTTTACAGCTACAGATTTCCAGCAGAACGTGATTATGCCTCTGATTACTGATGCCTATTGTAGTAGCAGTTTCATCTGGTGCTTTTTCAGAATTTAATCATTGTCTTTTGTTGACCAGTACAACAGTACAGAGAGCTTTGCACTACATGTGTAAGTGGCTAGTCTAATTGAAAAACAGACTAAATCTACCAGATTTTTGTAATGCAGTAAATTGTGAACAGGAGAATACAAACGTCCTCAATGTCTGCATGTGTATTGTTACTTTGAAGCTACTCCCAGCTACCACCACCACAGGATCAGAGGAGAAGCTAACACCCACTACTTTAAATAATTATTGGATTCGTTTTTCTCATTATTTCTCATTCATTCTATTTTGAGCACCACCCCACTTGATGTTATAATTAGTTCTCTGAAAAACCTTTTGCAGAATAAATGGTTCTGGCTTTGGTGTATCAGAGATATGACAGCTATGTGTGTTAGGCAGAATAAACAATTTAGTCATCAAAACTTCCAGTTAAACCCAAGTTTAATTTCAATATTCATACAAAAACTATGCATATAAAGAGTGTGTAATATATTTTCCTCCTTATAAGCATAGGCATTAAGTGGATGCATAGGATTTCTAGTTATGTTAGTGTGTGGCTCATTACACTGAATTTTTCAAAGCCACATGCAAATGCGACTTAGATTTTTTAATGCCAATTGTGCGTAAACAGCATAAAACCTATAAGGGTAAGTTCACCATGCGAAGTAGAAGGAAAACAGTGATGTTTGCTTTAAATATATCTATTCAAAAACAGTTTAAGGAATTTCCCTCTGGTCCTCTATAAGCATTTTTAACACTATTTCTTTAGGCAAAGATCTTTAAGTTCAACCCGGTAAAGACCTTTCTGCTCATGCCTTGTCTTATCTTTCTCGCTTCTCCTCTGAGTCTTCTTCAGTCTCTTAACTTTTGTACTCCCTGTGCTTCTGACTTTGCACACTACTCCTCCCAGAGGGTACTTCCCCTTCCTGCAGCACAGAGTGAAAATGCAGTTTTAATTCAGAGCCTGAAAGGTTCTTTACAAGCCTCTGCCCTCCAAGAACAGCACCCAGCCAGTATTCACCCAGTAGGAGACATTCCCTATGCAGCAATCATTACATTTATTGGAATTCCACAACTCCAACAAGAGATAAAAGCCTCCAAAAATAGGTGTCCCTTTTCTCTTTACAAATTCAGTAGTAGGGAGGATGATATGCATCAGCCAGGAAGAAGGCTTAGGGCATTGGCTCTTAAACACTGATCCTGGACAGACCCAGCCTTGAACACGGCTCACACAAAGGGACAAAACCAAACAGTGCCCAGTGAATTCAGTGGGCTCAGTGGCAGTGACCTGCTATTTAATAAGGGCTTAAAGAAATGTTGAGCTCTTGCAGTTGTCTGTTGGTATAATAATTCAATGCTCATGGCTTTAGTGACAAGAGGACGTGGCAGCATGGTATGACTTCTAGATTTCGTCCTCTCTTGGTGCCCACTCACCTGTGCAAAGTGAGTCTGTAACCAACTATTTCCTTTCCAGGAATGACTTGTGTCTGGAAAATGCTGCAAAAGAAGGCAGGAAGTCAGAATCCTAAAGAATATTGACCAGTTTTCTCATTGCTAAAAAAAAAAAAAATAAAAAAATTAAAAAAAAAAAATTGGGGTACCACCTTTATTTCAGTTATTCCATTTGTCCTGACAAATGTTTGGTCCAGTGGAAAGAATTCAGGTGCTCCTCATTATCCTTCTGTGCTGCTCTAGCAAATAAAAACATGAAATTAAATTAAGTACTTTCATTGGACAGTGTTTTAATGATTCATATAGTATAAAGTCAGTATTAGTATTCATGTCATATTCAATTATCTCCCTACCATGTCCTCCCATTTGCTTTTCCATGTGTTGGTTCATCACACAATGCTAATTAGGTCACTTCAAATGGACCATAATTGGCAATGACACTTTTGCAGGTTTATATTTTCACACAGAAAATCTGAGAATAAATTAATGACCAGCAATTTTGACAATTACGGTCAATTAAATTTGTCAACATCACAATTGACAAAATTAATCTATATTCAATATTGAAACCTTGACATTAAGAATGCAGTCTTGGCAAGTAATAAGATTTAGGTGACAAATGTGTAATACTGCATCAAAATTATTAATTCTCAAAAGATATGGGCTAAAATATTGATACCTTTTAGATCTAATGTCCTACCAATAGAAAAATAACTAAAAAAAAATATTCTGAAGATCCCATTCACTAGTGGGGAAAAAAATTGTCTCCTAATTAATGACCACACCATTTTCTAGGTTTTAACAAAGGTATAAAAAATTCCAGTATGGAGGATTCAGTCTTTAAACCGCACACCTACTTCATCCAAAACATTATCTAAAAAAAGGAAAAAAAAAAAAAAAAAACAACCTCAATGATATGACTTTTCTCATTCCTACACTGGCTACAAATTTTTCTAGGCAAACTGCAGGATATCTTGGGAATTTACTGACAATGTTCAACATAAATCTAATACCAGTGGGTCCCTGCACCAGAACTATAGTTTTTGTTGATTCTTCTGTGCAAACAAGATCCACTGATAATAATCCTCTCCTCAGGCTGCATATACCTTATAGTAATAGTAAAAAAACATCAAAATTAATGCAGAACACTGCAAAATTAATTAAATCATAATTAAAATATCAGAATAAATAGAATCATTGAAAAATAATCTAAAACACAGAGCAGTCATTTGGGCTTGTGATATATGTATGAAAGAACTAAAAATATTATAAAGGATTTCTTCCCAAGAAGCACTGGAGAGCAGATTGTACCAAACCAAATCTAGACGGCACTGCCAGCAGTTTTCCAATTTTGGACCTGGAAAAAATATGAAAAGTCCATTAACTGAACTTCACTCCCAAAAAAACAATACAACTTCAATTTTAAATCCTGTTTATTGTTACTACCTTTTGCTTGAACACATTTTGTCCCGAGGATACACACAGGTCAAACAGTTGCATTAATGCAATTCAGACAGGCTTTTTGAAATTAACCCCCCACACACTTTGCGACACCCAGAGAGATTTCTGTCTTCTGTGGTCATTTGGAAGTCATTAGTCAAGCTAAATAGCCATGAAAAACACTGATGGGACAGGATAGTAAATCAGACACAAAAAAAATCCTTATTATCCAGGATATATTAACTCTGTGCTTAACATGGATCTAGTGTTATATCAACTGTAAAGCAAGATAGCTTGACAGACATTGATACAGTTGGAACTGGTTTACTATAGCCAAATGCAAATTGAGGATAATAGCTGGCAAATCTGAGACTAGACTTCATCAGCTTCCCACACGTGCTTGCATGTGGACATCATGTTGCCATGTTCATTTTGACCTAAAGTAGGTAAATTCATTAAAAGAATTAACAATTCATTGCAGCACTGTTTCCTGATTGAGCTGTGCTGCCTAAGTCACTATTCTCACAACTGCCAGAGAGGTCAAATCAAATTTAATTGGAAATTAGAGTAAAAATATGTATATGGCTTGTATAATTCTCCTTGCATTTTTCAGAGTGTAAGACGGTGTGATATTGTGATGTCTGAGCAAAAGCTAACATTTCCAGTGCTTTGTGGGAATTACTTTCACCTTTCTTCATCTAAACCATTGGATTGGGTAGAGAATGCTGTCGGGCCTCAGGGATAACAATTTAGGTCTTTAAGTTTTTATTAGTAATATTTGGATTACTAGAGTGCTTAAGAAGTTCAAAAAGAAACAGTGTTCTAGCTGATGTAGTCTTACACCAGAATGGGAGCAAGATGGTCTAACAACAAATTCAAAGTCACTATGAAAATAAACAGCTGGAAAGAAAGATGGGAGAAAAAGCAAAATAAGACAACTCAAATTCCATTGTAAGCAAGAGAAATATGCATGAAAATGCCAGATTTTCAGAAGAGTTCCACCTGCAGAATCCTACATTTGGTTTGCAACACGAAGCAATGAATACTCTTGGCTCTTGAAGACTCCTGACAATCTGCTTTCTTCATTCAGGTGTTTCCTCTTGTCCATTCTGATTATGTCAGAGTGAGCAGACCAGGGAATCCTTCTGCCTGTGATCTGCATCACCATTTCTGACAAAGTAATGGTGATAACAACATATCAGTTTAGTTATTAAAGAAACTGCATGGTGAGATCAATCATTATAAAGCAAGAAGATAAACTAATACGTTTGATTACCGACAATAAATGCGTCTTCCACAACGGACTACATGTCAAAAGTGAGACAAAAATTCTCATACCTATATGGAGTGTAAAACTCACTTTTTTTCAAAGAACCACTCACTTTTCAATTAAGCAAGGAACCCAGAAATGGACCAATGGAGTACAGACTCCCTCAGGATGAAGGAGGCTTGTCTGAGTTGCCAAAAACACCTCATTGAATTATTCCCATACACAATCCTTCTAGAAGCTTCTCACAGAAGCCACCCCTGCAGCCTCCACACTATGAACACCTGTCTGTACAAAACCTTACAAAGTCTAATGACTCAAAACCTAGCTGCTAGTTTGTTGTTTGGAAAATAATTAAGAGAATGTGTCTGCTTTAAAATACCCAAATTTCATAACTTGTCATTCATTCAAATTTACTGTCAAAGGTCAGCAGAATATTTTTTTCTTTCTGTATCACATTTTTGCCACAGAAACAATTGACAAATGTAATTTCTGAATATCCACCTTTGAACCATATATATAATGCCATCTTTAATAAGATTGGCTTATTTAATAAGGATGAGAGGGTATCAGAGTGGCTTAAGGGAAGAAGCATGGGATTCCTTTGGAGCATATTAACTCCTAGATGCTCAACTGAATACAGTAAAATGAGGTAAGCATAACTAGATCTCCATTCTGTAAACTTTAGAGAGTCTTCTGTGTACTAAGATGGAAACTCTGAAACAGGATTTTAGTGAAGCAAAATTGTTCTTTGTGCCATCCCTCAGAGATGAGACGGAGGCTCTGAAGTTGTCACAATTACACAAAATACTCTTCAGTATATCTGTACAGTTGCACAAAGGATGAGGCTGAATAGGTTTCCATATAGATAATATTTCTTCTGATAGAAATGAGCGCCTTATAGATAGTGTTAATAAGATATTCATACAGCCTCTTGAGTCATGCAAACATACAGAAAAAGATTGCAAATAAATGAGACCTCCAGGGAAGGGTCTACATCCAATGTTTTTATAGAATGGTTGATGCACTGCAACCATCTTTACTCAAAAGAGTAATTTTCTTTGCTATTAAGAGCCATGGACGGCACGAGGCAATTCGTTATCATTCCTGCTTGGTTGGGATGAACAGGAATTCCCATAGCAAACCCACACACTTTGAACTGCCCCCACCAGCTGAACTTTTCTTTCTGTGGCTTTCTAATGCTCCTGAGAGATTACAAGTAAGCAAAGATAAGCAGATTCACAGGGCTCCACGAGAGAAGAACACGCAGCACCAGCCCACACAGCCCAAGGGTGACTCCAGTTGCTGTCTTTGTATTTTGTACCCCAGGCGCTTGTTCTGTATGAGCAGGAAGAAAAGCTTCCTCTGTGATAGCTAATGAATCACTTGCATGGTAAAGTTGAGCTTGGAAGAATAATATCAATCAGATTTTGCCTGCAAAAAGCTGCTTTCCCTGAGCACCCTACTCATTCCTTTGGCTCAGCACATTTAAGAACACGATTTCCAGCCCGGTTTGAGAAGGAGGAAACTTGCACATATTTTTGTTGGTTTCTTTGCCTGTTTTCCATTAGGTTTTTATGATGTGTTAAAGAGGTATTGTGGTCTAACCCCACCTGAAAACTCTGCCTCAGACAGCTTCTTGCTCACTCCCTGCAGTGGCATGGGGGAGAGAATCAGAAGGGTAAAGGTTAGAAAACTCATTAAGAGAAAGACAGTTTAACAGGTAAAGCAAAAGCCACACATGTAAGCAAAGAAAAACAAGGAATTCATTCGGCCATCCCCAGGAAATCAGGGCCTCTATCACATGTAATCACAGAATCATAGAACGGTTTGTGTTGGAAGGGACCTTCAAGATCCCCTAGCTTCCTTCTGGACTTGGAGAGACAAACACCATCACTATGAAAGTCCCTCTCATCCTCCTTCTCCCCCCAGCTGTTTATGATGAGCATGACACTGTGCTGGATGGAATGTCCCTTTGGTCGGTTGGGGTCAGCTGTCCCAACTATGTTCCCTCCCCTGCCTACTCATCGTCAGGACAGCTGGAGAAACAGAAAAGACCCCAACTCTATGCAAACACGGCCCTGTTGGAAGTGCTAAAAGGAAAATTAATTTTATCCCTGCCAAAACCAGTTCAAGGGGACATCAGAAGTAATTCACTAAACAGTTTTGGTGGTACAGAAATAGGTTTGTCTGAACTGAAGCTGCAAGAAGGTAGAAGTAAAAACCAGCAGCTTAGAATGGCAGGGCACAATATGGAAAGACTCCTTTTCCAGACATGCCATTAACCCCAGTCAGTTCTTTATCTTTTCAAAGGAGTTAATTATCTAATCATTCAGTCTAGGCTTTTGCTAGTCCCAGCTGCACCCACCATATATTACCAAAACATTTCTGCAAGCAGGTGTAAGTGCTTGCAAAGACACAATCATAAAGGATAAAAGAAAAAAGTTTTTTATGTTGACTAGAGAAATGTGAATTTTCATTACTGCTTTTAATTTTTCTCAAATGCTTTTTCCTTATTTGTTAAACCATGAAAAAAGTCGGGCTGTTTGTGTTCCAGATCAACACTAGCACCTGACTCCAGCAGGTTGTACAACATGACAGTCTGGACTTTCAAGGTAGATGAGTGAAATGAGAAGCACAGATTATAATAACTTTTAATTCTATCTCTGCTTCTGATGCATTTAAACACTCCTGAAGATCTCCCAAGAATTTTATTTCCTACCTTTCCTCTTCAAAGTATTGAATGAGATGGAGTCACGTATATGGGAGCTGGAATTTGTCAATATTTCTAATCTAGGTATGACATGGAGATTTAACCATCTTTTTAGCAGCACCTGGCAGCGCAGCTGGATCAAGAGGAAAGCGACTCATGGAAGCATTGGGAAACTCTCCTGAGGTCAGGCGGTAAAGGCAGCATCCACATGACAGTGTGTCCTTCCCTCCTTCGTTCCTTTTCTAGTGGCAAGCAAAACATGTAAAAGAGGGTGAAGAAGAGACTGGTGTAAATGTGGATTTTTTGGATTTTGCTGGGAGCACAGTGGGTGCTGGGCTGGGGCTGCAGGCACAATGAGAAAGGCAGGGAAGTGGGAAGAGGTGCAGTTCCTCTCCCTTGTGCTTTGATTCAATATCAGTGACTTGTGGCTCCATCCAGAAATGTTCTTCAAAACACTAAAACAAGAACCAAGCAATCTGACATGCCAAAGTCAGCTGAAAACAGTTTTAGGCAAGTATTTCCTTCATTTAGAGTTTTGAATCTTTTCTTTATAGTGTATTTCATTCCCTTTAACTTGCACCTATTGATGTTACTGAAATAATGGCTGAATAGCCAAAAGGAGGAAAAGACCCTTCCTGCAGCTGTGTTTTTTAATCTAAATTTAGAAGGAGCAGGACATAGATTCCACTTGGACCCTGAATATTCTTTAATTCTGGCTATGTGTTATGGCTGTTTGAATTTCACAGTAGAAAAGAGGAAAGTCATAAACTACTGGGAAGATAGTTGTTCCTCCTTCCTCAGAAAATATAAATATAAAATGGTAAATTTTATTTTATTTTTAAATGGAGATGTCTTGTTCACTATATTAATAGATCTAAGAGTTATCATTTGCTTGATGACATTATGGGCACAACAAATGTGTGATTTAACAGTCGCCCACATGGTCTAAAGACCAATGATTGCAACTGATTTCTCTAAAATGTAGTGCATAGCAGTCCATTTAAGAAAAAAAAATAGAATCAGTAAAAATATGAAGCATGGAGAAAATAAAAGGCAACAAAAATTGAATATGCATATAGCTATTTTTCCAAATTCCTTTCAAAACTATTCATATAATTTAAAAGCATTCAGAAATGAGGTCAGCTTCTGGCAGATCATGTGGTCCTGACTTTACTGAACCACTGTTCTGTGATCAGCTCCGTATGTGTCATCCTTCTGCTGTGTAATTTTGTTTCCAAAGTCTAAAGATATCATTAAAGTGACGTGTCTGCAGCCTGGTATAATAGACTGACCACTTCGCACTTTGAAAAAAAGTCACAAATTTGTCAATCATTAAAGATATACTGAACAGAATTTCTCTGTAATTATTCTGTAGTCATCAGAAACATCTTATTTATTCTTTGAGAGAATAAAGTTACCAAGAAGACAAGAAAAATATTGCTGTAGACACAGAACTTCAGTTTTTACCAAATCATATCAAGAGCCCTCAAGTTTTGTACACTTTTCTCTTTTCTTAATATCCTTCTCCTTCAAACACCTTGCTTCCTCATCTCTTAAGAGAAGGCAAGATCTGGAACTGTGTCTTTCATATTGTTGTCTTAAAGCAAGAGCAAGAACTTAAGCTAAATATTGAGGAAATAATATTGGTCTATAACAGAAATCAATTAAATAGTTGATGCAAAGCCAGCATTACCTGGATGTTTGAGAAAGTTTCAGAGAAGAGGGAAACATTGAAAATAACTTGGTTTTGTAGCCTGAATTTCCCTGAAATAAGTTTAGTGGTCCAGGGAGGCTTTTCTATCATTTTGGTATGTTATGTCTTTCTGAGCATAAGGAGTAATCAGACAGTACTCAAGAACTTAAAAAATAATAAGAGGAAGTGGAAATATTTCTGAAAAATAAATGGCTTCCAAAATATTTTTCATTATCAAAACTAATAAAAAATTATTGCCCAGATAGGAGCAAGAAAATTAACTGATTTTAGAAAGTTAGAGCTCAGGTTATTCAAACAATACTATATTTTTATAAATACTGAGTTCAGTTAAAGTACTCATCCTTACAAATTACTGAAAAGTAAATTCTTATTGCTATAGGAGCAATGTAAAAAGTAAGGAAACACTGAGACTCTTTCATACCATCTAAACCTAGTGGCATAAAAATATAAAGGGTTTCAATCAAAATATTAGCATGCAGATCTAACAAGCTGAGGAAACCTGATGAACAAAGATCTTCAAGCAATCAGGCAGAAGATAATTTCATCCTTGTTTAGAGTTTGAAGAGGCAAAGCTCTTTTAGACTATCATGCAACACATTTTGAAAAACAGAGGTTTCCTGGCAAATGTAAAGTGCAATTTAGAAATTATCTAAATTCCACACTAGCAGCAATTTCTTTATTTGTCTTCCTTCCATAGGGATGTACTACACAGGTCAAATCAACACATTTTTATTCATCTATGGTATCTCCTTTTAATAGGAGTTTATACCACTTACACCGTAGATAAATTCCAGAATTTTTTTAGACCACACACAACATAAATCCCTTTGCTCTGTCATGCATACTTTAATAAACACTTTAAATAGTCCTTTTGCTACTGCATGTGACTCTTAATGTTTCACATAGCCACAGAAAATGCAAAAGAATTGAATTAAGTAAAATTTCAGAAATGCAAATCTTGAAGGCTCAACACAGAACTTTTATCACAGGTGGCAAATTTCATCCCTTCCAACTGTGTAGGCATACCTTTCTTTTACACTTTTCTGTCTTAAAAAAGCAACTTTTAAAGTTTTTAAGAAACTGTCTTAATCTTCCAGCTTAGGGTCAGCTTCTGCAGGTGTATTAAGGGTTCTTAAACCCTGTGACAAACGGCTGCAAAAATTATTACCAAATCTGCACATCATATTCTGGTGGCCTTGCCATGTGTGAACTGTTTCATCCTGTGAACAAGGATTCACAAGTATTTTATTTTAACCAGTGTTTATCATTACCAGCTCATCAAGTCATAACTCACCACAGTGGAATTCTTACCAAGGAATTATCCCATATTGTTGTTTTAAACAATAATACAGTGAAATGTCCTGTGTCCTCTGCTTCCATAAACTTGAACAATTACATTAGGAAATGTTTTATGTTTTTTGCAAATTTGAGCTGGCTAGTACCTCTTAGAAAAATGATTATAACAAATATTTCTGTCCAAAAAAACTGCTTAATGCTAAGTAGAAATGAAAAAAATGAATTTGAAAGATTGAATTAATAAGAAAGGATTAGAAAACAGAGAGATTATTCAACCGATTTATAAATTAATGATTCACATCATTAATGGATTCTGTGCCATTGTCCTATGTAGAAAAAGAGGGTAGAAGGACTGGTAAAGGTATAGAGAAAATCAAATAGATGGATCAAAAGAGGACAAGCAACCAAACATAACAGCTTCTCTATGAGGAAAAAGTGGATTAAGGCTCCACAGATTCTAAAAAAGAAAATTAAAAGAGAAATGACTGAAGGGTAAGAAATTATGAACAATCTAAGTGAATTGGGAACAGTGGGGATTTGCCTTTTTCAATTAAAAAGCATCACACAAAATCACAGCTAGCAAATTCAAAACAAAAAGATCTTTACAAGATGAACTCTTAAGCTATGGAAATCCCTGTTGCAAGATGCAATTTAGCAATTTAGAATAATAAATCCATCAATCAAATCCATTTAGAGACATTTATGATTTACTCTTAAATGTTATTTCTGGGTTTCTGGCATTCTCTGAACTACAAACCACTGAAGAATGGAGAATTCCATGGGACAATAATACTGTACCCTATTTCCTCACCCTCTTAACCAGACATACTACAGCTGAAAAGAACTATGTAAATGGATCTTTGCTCTGACCCAGTGGAGAGTTTTTATGCTCTGAGAGGCTGACAGGCTAAGATATGCACTGCAGATTGACAGCTCAAATGTAGGAATGTGCTTCCTGTTGGCAGAGTGACAAAACTATCTTTTGTCTTTTTAAAAAGGAGAAAAGCTCAGAAGTTTCTTTCTTCAATTAGCAAAGAAGACACTTCATAGGACTTGAGGGACTTTACCTCAAACTTAAGGATAGCTAATTGGAAAGGAGCTAAAAAATTTTAGCTGAGAAATTTACTAGAAAAAGAAGAGAACAAAGAAACTAATGGTTTTTGTGGGGTGTTTTATCAGGAGCAAGAACCTCTTGCACCTAACTCAGGTTTTCTCTGCAAAGGGTTTTGTTATTTTGCCTTTTATTAAAACTTTTCTGTTTCCAACACTACCACAAAAGCCATCCTGCTGGTTTTATGCCTTCTAAGGTAGCTGAGCTGTCTTGGGTGTGATATAAATCTCCAAGAGCTTATACGACCTGGCTCGAGGAGACCATATATCACTCAAACAGTAAGTTGCTTTGGGGGCACCATCCTTTGCACAGGAGTTTTGAAGCTGCCAAGAGTTCAGTAATTTTCACAGCACCTGCTTGGCCATCATGGATCCATCCAACACTATTGGGTGTTCAGAGCTCAATTTACTGGCCACAAGCACCAAAGTATTCAACACCTACATCAGATATGGAAGGCAGTGGACACTCTCATGCAGAGGTTTCCCCCCAGTCTTAGCCAGGGAGAAGACAGGGAGACACTTCTGGCCTCTGAAATGTGTGGCTTGTCTTCACATGCAGCTGCTGATGCAGTCAATGAAAACGACCTGGCCTTGCAATGACAAATATTGCTATATCTAAATTGGAAAAGAAGACATAATGTTTCCTGGCCTGAAGCTATGATAAAATTTTTTTAAAAAATTAAAAAAAAAAAAAAGAAGTTTTCAATTGTTTCTTGAGGGAAAATAAAATTTTGGGAGAAGCATTACCCTGTACTTACACTCTTACCACAGTACCCTCTGTTGTTACTCTCATAAACAGGGCACTAACTATAGAAACACAGCTGCTCCCATGTTCTTTTACAGAACTTGCCCATTTTTATCTGGCTGTATTTAGCAAAATATCAAACAGTCTTCAAAAAAGCCTGATAATCAGCATATTTTAAAAGGAAGGAAAAGGGGGGAAAAAAGTGAGACTGTGGCATAGCTACATAGTTTATTCTTCAGAAAATAAAAAAAAATTTAAAAACAGAAAATAAGAAAATAAGAAATATGAAAAATAAAATTCTTTCTTTATTAACCATAAAGAGAAGCATATCTTCATTGCTCTTGAGCCCGCTGACCCGGGTGTTTTCTGTTCAAGAATTGCTTTCTTACAGACACAATGTGCTCCTGCCAGTGACAGCAGTTGCAATGGTGATGAAAGAATTGTGCAGGTCACCTGCTGCAGTTGGTAACTACACCATGCTTCCTGCTTTTTCCTGAGGTAGTGGAGTCAAGGAAATACAGATCCCTACAGAAATCTGTGGGTAGGGGTGTTCAGAGAGAAGAGACAGGGGCCTACAGCTGGTCTGTGACTACCTGCTCTCACCAGGTCATTACCAGTGTAGAAATTGCCTGTCAGCCACAGCTACTGAGAGCTCTGGAAGCTGAGATATGGGCAAGGAGTTTTTCAGCTAACCCTGAGCAGGAGGAACCAGGGACATTGTTCAGAGGACCAGAAATGGCATTCCTACCACACCCAAATCCACTAAGCCAATTCAGTAGCCTGAGACATTACTGCTGAGACATTTCCTTCAGCTTATATATTTGATATAGATTTATTTACTTTTAAATAACATTAATCAGAAACTATCACCAAACACCTCTCTCATTCTTCATTTCTGAAAGCTTCAGTTGCTTACAAAGTCCTTTATAATCCAAGCTGTTTAGAAATTCCTATATGACAAGAAAGTAGCTGACCTGCTGAGACAGCTTTCTTAAATATCTGTTGTTTTTCAGGTGCACAACATATGTTTTTGAAAAAAAGAAAAAATCAGACAACTCAATAGTTAACTGATTAAAGCAAGAGAATTTCACATAACAGATTTGTTTCTTTGAAGCAGATCCTTATCTCATTCTTAGTCCAAATTACAGCCAAACACTTTAGGGTTCCTTAGACACTTATTTTCCTACTGAGCCTCACTTTCCCAAATTAAGGTTTGTAAGACTGAAGTAGGTAATGTATGATAATAGGCATTACATTTTGCTGCTGCACTTTTTTAACTAGGACATCAACAACTATGAGCTGCATACTGGCTTGAGATAAGTTTCACTGTTGTTCTTGTTTGCCAGGGACTCCTTTAGTCACTTCACTCTTGTTTTGTCCATTCATCCAACAGCTCAAATCTATTCATACTCAAAATCTAAATTTTGTTTTGAAGGTGATATGAGGAAGTTTTCCAAAGAATTACAGTGAACTAGAACCATGGCAGGGGTGGAGATTTTAGTATCCATAAATAGACCCTGAATTTATAATGCCCCCTGTACTGAGAAAGTAGAGAAGAATATTATTTACACATACTTTCTGTGAACCCTGGTATGTGACAAATGTGGAAACTGGAATGTTGTTTTGATTTTGCATGAGTACCAGGTGTTTAGGTAAGCAGCTGAAGGATGACAGATAAATTAAAATGTATATGTGGCTGGTAGATTGACCCATGCAGAATTACAGAAACCAAAATGAATAAATAAACTGATAAACCTGAAGTACTTAACCTACACATTAAGCATCATAATCCATATTTTGCTCTTGCTAGCAGGTCTCCTAGGAAAACAGCAGTGCTCTGTGTTAGGTAAGTAACTACTTACATGCAAAAAACCCAACAGTAATAACTGAAAGACAAATTCACCTATCTGATATTTCACTAGGCATTTCTTAGACCTTTTCCACCCACCCTTCAGTCTACAAAGCACTCTAAATAACCTTTGAAAATGGCTTTGAACATGCTGCTTCTACAAGCCCTATTCCTGACTTTAATTGAAAACTATTAGAATTATTCAGTAATGTCAACAACAGACCTGCAAAAATATGCTTACTTTCAACAAACTCAGGTGAGTTACCTGAATTTTATTTTAAATATTCTCTTTATTTTATATCATATACTTGACTTTTATTTTACTATAATCGTCTCTCTTCAGCCAACAGCTGAAGTACCATTGGCAGTAAGACATTTTTGTTGTTTCTTAGTTAAAAATCACATTTACAGTAATTATTTGAAAACACCTACATATTTTGTGACTAATTCTAATTTTCGACGTTCTGAGTATCTAAGGTATAAATTATACTCTTAGAGTTGGCAATGCAAGTTTTAGAGACAATGAGACAATATGCAAAAAATAGTATATGATATTATAGGTGTGATGTGTCTGGATGTACATCTAGTTAAAATTATTTATCACTGGAATGTGAATATACTGAAAAGATAATGCTTTTATTTCATTTCCTATCTAGGTAACTGAACAACAACTTTGCCATTTCACTCTGATGTAAGTTCATTGGGATAAGATGTAAGTTTATTATGAATTGTTCTTTGAAAGCACTGAAAGATTAAAAAACTTTCTCTTCTATAGAAATCCGTAAAATATACCTAATGTATTAATATTTTTGGAATAATACTCTGAAATTAATGGAAAAATTACAGACCTCCTGTATTCATATATGCTAGAAGGTATTTTATAACTTACCATCAAAAACTTTGCAATGAGAGGCTGGGTCAACCAAATAGATTAACCAAATAAAACACACACAACTTCTCCAGTTTTAAAGCTATCGTATAGTTGAAAGTAATTGTCTTTATTTAAATTTTTACAGTTCAAGAAAGTTTTGGAAATATTTACTGTAAGGACAGTGCAGTAATGCTTCTTCTGAAATGCATTGATAAGAAAACAAAGCTTTTATGCCTGAATTATTCTTATTCAATAGCAGTATTTCTCTGACTATGAATAAATAAATATTAGTAGATAAAAAAGAATGATTATACATCAAACCAAACACTGAAGCAATGTATGCACACTTGTGCATATTAAATATATTTTCAGTTGCTGTTTTCAGTAACTGGAACAGTTTTAACAGTCTTCAACTTAGATATTTAAATATTTAAAAATAAAATACCTATGGTTTTTCAGTCAAATATTTTATTAAAATATTTCCACATAACACTAAAATATATGGTAACTAATTTTCCTCATTTATGCCAAATATCTGATTCAACTTTTCAACAAAATTTCACCTTTTATTATCATTAACTAATCAATATTTGTAATTCAAATACAACAACATACTCTCAGGAGTAACAAAATACTGCTGAAAAGAAACTTCAGAGAATATTTTTAAACACAACAATATTTAAAATATTGACAATTTGCATAGCTACACCATGGAATTATAAACATTTTTACCACTTGTCAACCAGTCTTAAGAAATAAATACTTTGACATTTTATTCAGATATGGAAAACAGGTAATGATTCAATATCACTACATTTCACTAGTTCCAAAAATGGGACAATTAGAATAGAAAAGCGACACAGTGGTGTACAGGAAAAATGTGTACTCTTTTTCCAATAGAATGCAAATTATAGGTAGCCTGAGCAATAAACAGACATACTAAAAATATTTTAGACATTAAAATGTTATATTTAAAATTAACTATCTCTAGTTCCATAACTGAAACATAATATTTGGTAATTATGTGATTTAAAATAGTTTAAATTTTAAAACATTGCTTGTTTTTACCCAGTCTATTATTTTCTATTCAGTCATCACTCAAATATACTCCATAATAATGTCTATAAGCAAATATGTCTTCTTAGTAAAGAACAAAACACAGCACCTAAACCAGTATTTTGCACAGGACCAAACAACATTATTAATTTAGGTTCTAGTGGGTCCTTGTCTCTAGCTTACCTCAGAAATAAGTTCTCCGGCATATGTGAGTCTTGGAAGTCTTTGCAGCACATTTCTACTCTGCTGAGAGCATACAAACATGCATATGCTTTATATTTATGCATATCATTCACACAGAAATATGCTATGTTAAAGAGCCTCAACACCACAATGTTAGAGAATTGTGGATGGTTGTGAGAGTATCATGCTCTTGAAGAGCTTCATAAAGCATAAGTTATTAAGTAAGCACTGTCTTGAGCCTGAATTCAGCTAAATAAAGATGAAAGCCTGTCAAAAAGTTGAAATGATACCCTAACAAATTGACAAAATTAATATATTATTATAAGTCATGAATAGTTTAACCACAAAATTAGATGGGCAGATATGCTGTTATTCTCTCTTTAATCAAATTACAGAATCTCTTCATTGTAGGCACAGACATGCAATTATATTTCCATAAATAATTATTTAAATTATAATCGAAACATTCAACTACTGTGAATATTTAAAATATATTCATTGATGTTGTGCAATAGTGTAAAAGGAAAAAAATATAAATGCTGCCACAGGTAATTATTAGTGGCTTGGCTGTCAGTTAGTCAAATCAACTAAAAGACCAATTACTCTGACGATACACAGGTTGAAAGGCTGGTTAAAGTAGAGTTCACTGCTGACATTAGGCTGTGTTTGTGAGTTCTGATTCTACAGCAGTGGGGGTGAATTTCCTGGGAATTATCATAATGAGGATATTTTGCATTTGAATTCACACACAGTAACTTGTTCTCAACTTCAATCTCTTGATCTTGCTTAAACCTATAAAACACACAGGCCACACTTCCCATGATGCAAGCACTGAATTACATTTCTTACTAGAAAAACTAAGGTTTAAATAAAGACACAGATAATGACACAAAATGTTTCCTGCAAACCTCTTTTTCTTTCAAGCACATCTGTAGAGACCTGAGTAGGTCATGTAGGAAATTCTGCTTCCAAAAGAAGGCAAATTGCTCCTGAAAATTCTACATACATAATACAACCATATCCTCCTTATGGAATATGTTTCCCTTCAGAAACATCAAATCCAAGGTGATTTTTTAGATGACTATAAGCACCCTGGAAGGACTTATCAGTCAAATGAGGCAGCCTGCACACCTGACATCTATGGTCTGCTGCTGTTGATTCACTTTCAGAGAGCAGTGACTATAGCACTAATTACTTTCCAAGACCTGTAGTACTTTACTTCTTTGCTTTCATTTAAAAAAGAAATTTGGCACATAATTAATAAATTTAGGGAAGTAAATTAGAGAAGGAAGGCAAAGTTCTTAAAAATGCCTCCCCAATCACTCTGAAGAATATTTTTAATTTGTTCACGTATGCTAAGAATAAAACCAGACACCCTAAGAGATCTCAAGGTTTACCTTCCACTGCTCAAAATTTTTCATAGTTTTATTAAAAAAAAAAAAAAAAAGTCTACTTGTCTTCTTTGGTCACTACAGAATTTTAGTACTACATTTGCTGAAAAGATATATTAAACCAGCCACTAAAGTGCTGGGAGAAAAAGCATCTAGGTGTTTCAAACCAAATTCAAGTATTAAGCACCACAATGCTGTGTTGATACTCAGGGTACTACATCAATAATTGTATCTCACCTTACACAAAAACAGACTTATCAATTGATTGCTATTTATGAATTTTATTCCTGCTGTAAAAAAAAAAATAGGACATATGAATTCTATAGTTTTATTACACATTGCTAACTGGTAAAAAGAAAAAATGAGCAGACTTCTTTTTAATACAACGAGATCCTTCATCCACTAAACAAAAAATAATTACTGAGTGAATTCTATTTAAAACAATTTAAAGACTAAAAATATCACAGAAATTATATGGAAATGAATCAAAGTCACTCATGCATTTGTAAGTAAATAAGGCAGACACACTTTTTTGCCTCTTTAGATGCCATGTATGCAAATAAAAATGAAAACTTTTTAAATAGCCATCTTGTGCTACATAATAATTGGCAAAATTACCAATTCTTTTATTGTTGACTGTAAGCACTTGCAGCTCCCCTTGTCCATTACTGAGCTCCTGAATTGTAAATGAAGAGCATCATTATTTAGCTGCATTATTAGCTAATTTTAGTAAATCCAATTAGTTTTAAGTACCTGATACGTTAATGTATTTAGCTTACCTCGTGTCCTGCTATTGGATTTCTTGAGACTAAAAATTATTTCAACAAAATGTGAGCAGACTTATATAAAACCCTATTTGTCTTCCTTTATAATGAAATATCATTATTAATGATGGAGCACTGTATGATGTGATTTGACTTAGAATACAAGCTTAGATAGGCTAGTACTTGCAGTTAGAAATAGCAGAGATTTTATTTGGGTTTTTTTGTTGCATTAGTATTTATTTGAATGAGATAGTAAAAAGGGAAAATGCTGAGGTGTATTTCCACCTCGGCAGAAGACGAATATTGGTTCAAACTTCACTGTACTAAGATCACTATTAAATGTTGCCTTTTATTAATCAATTTATCTTTAGAAACTGTCCATGGTGCAGTTTGAAGGAGGAAGAAACTTAAACCACAACAGCTTAATTAACACATGAGATTTGTTTTGCTTTGTATCACCCTTAAATGTAAAATGTTAGCATTCTACAACACTCTCCAAATAAAAAAAAAAGAACATAAGGAATATATATTTATAGAAATCCTTACTAGAAGTATATATCTCTTTATAGCAATTACCTTATTAAAAGAGGTGAAATTTTATAAAATTTAATTGCAGAAGTGTTATTTAAAAATAAATATATAAGGTCTGTTAAGTAACATGAAAGGGAAAATATACATTTTTCAAATTCTACAGCCACTTGATCTGAGATTAGCAGATCTTAGGCAATACTGCATTTCCTTAGACTGCAAACCCTCAGGAGGTTTAAACAAATTTTTTTTTTACCATTTCAGGATACAGTCTCTCCCGGGAAAAAAATTACCGAGCCTTTTTCTCCTAACATTTTATACCAAAAAAATAATTGGCAAATAAGAAGAATTTAAATTCTAAGAAACGAACAGTAATGAACTGATAACTAAAATATTGCTTAAAGGTTCAAATACAGAGAGATTGCAATAATAGTGCTATTCTGTTAAGCTATGTATACTTCATCGAAGCCAGCGGAAAGGAAAACATACCATATCACCACCATACCGCAGGCATTTTCATACAGCCTAGTGCAAATTCAAAGCTTTCTCTGACTGTGCCCAATAAAACAGCCACAACTATTTTTAAATACATCAGGAGTCCATGACCCCATAAGTAGTAACTTCCCTTTCTTGATGGAGTGCGCATCTCACTTTTGTAAGTGTCAACGGTTTCTGGCTGGCTGGCCAGAGACCACGGCGTACTCTGCTTTTCTCCCAAAAAGGCCATGTCATTCTTACACAACTTAATCAGTGGCTACATACAAGAAAGCAACACTGCAGCCTTTCTGATCATTTTAATGAGGACCCCTGGCTATTCAGTCATTGAAATATAATTGACTTGCTCTTCTCTTATTTTCATAATAGACACTCCAACCTAGACCACATTTATTTTGCTATAAGAAATGTCAAGAAAGATTGGAAGTTTTCTGAGTGTCCCCATTAAAACTGAAAACATGCCACCCTGTCTTTTGCATTAGCTGCAATCATTTTGTATAGAACTCATTATGCAGATAGAAGATGCAAATGTTTCATCTATCTCACATCTAACCAAGCTGCAAGTGCCAAGAAAATAAGCAGGAGAAGAATAATTTTCTTTCTATGTCTGTGCCTGCGCCTGTGGTGTTTGCATTGTTTCACAATGCCAGCACCCATGTTTGCATGTGCATGCATGTGCTCACAGACAACATACACACAGCTCAAAATCCTAATAGCTTATTTCAGATAAAACCTAAAAGTTGCTTGGCACACATCACCACAGCCAAGAAGGAGCATTTTTCTCAACAGAAGCTGCTCTATGTAAAAATAAATACTACTTTAAAATCAACTGAGTAGCAGAAACCATTTGAATGAGAAGATACCATCATGCACAGGAATGCATTCAGTGTTGGTTTTTAAACAGAATAACGAGCATGTGCATGTCAAAGGTGTTATTTTGAATAAGTCCTAGTCACTTCCTATGACCACCCAGTTCAGTAAACAAAATATCAGGTAAGGAACTGCATCTACCATATGCTAACTAAGTTCTGTTCATTTCTGGCAGGACTGTGACACACATTTCCCAGCTGAACACATTATACGGGATGTCTACCATGAAAACTCATTCACTGTTGACTTAACTGTGCAATTTGCAGTGCAAGACAGAAGATATCACTTCCTGTCAATTATTAACACATACAGCATCTTACTGATCCTACCAGTAAATGTTATCCCTACTACATCACTTCTTTAGTAATTTCATGCAAGTTCATTACTTAGCATGCTACTAAACACTCAAAATAAAAACCTCACATCTCACAATTTTCCAATCAGGTTTTCAGCCTGAAAAATATTTCCAAAAAACTTCTATGACATAGACAATCAACAATGAAAACATCAGAAATATAATTGCTAAGAGATCTGAAATATTTAATCTGCATTTGAATAGGAAAAGTAGATTGATTTTTACAAGACTTAGAAAATTCTGTTTGATGTATTATATATTATTACAGAGGGGACAGAAAAATCATACTTTACCTTCAAGCAACTGCATACTGAAATAACAGAAAGGGGTGGCAAAACAGATATTTTAAGTCAATATTTAATGTCATACATTATCATTTTTGCTCACAAGAGTCCTGACAATTCCCTTACCCATTTTTAGCATAAAAACATGAAAGTATCATTCTTTCTGGCATATTTACACAGTTTATTTTTGACGGCCTTACATACAGGGCTTGAGATGGAGTGTTTGTGGGCCTCATTTTAGCGGGGCACTGTGCACCAAGCAGGCCCAGCCCTAGAGCAACGGGGCCGGGTCCTTCCCATCCACCCCATGCTTGTCTTCTCCTACAACTCAAAGATGCTGCTGCACAGCACCTTCAGGAAAAAAAGCATCATGGAAGCTATCTGTTTGCATGTGCATCCTGTCACCAAGCCAAGGCCCCCGCATGCTCGCAGAGATTTCCCTGGCCTGGCAGAAATAATCAGCGTACAAGAGGGAAAGGAGGAACCCCTAGGCTTCCTCTGGATCGACATCAGTGCACACGTTCGTGCTACTTTGGCAACATATGGGTGTACCTCTCAGACTACTTCATGCACAGCAGCAGTACTTGGATTTTAACAGATAAAGGTCTCAGTAATGCCAGCATGTGCAAATACTGCTTTTCACACACGGATAATGTTATATAATTTAAACATCTGGAACTGAAACTATTAAAGAGACTTTTGTTTACTCTTTTGCTGCAGCTACTTTACTAATTTTATGTACAAAACTTCTAGATAATCAGATTTCCACCAGTTTGCATTTTTTTATGGAAATCATGAAAAATTTTTTCAGTCTACTCATGAGAATTTAATCTTTAATTTGGAATTTTAAATAAATATATAAATAAGTGACTCCTTGCTTCTAGCCCAGCTGTGTGTTCAACAAGAACTGTAACAAATGTCATTCTTAGAGAGAAACCAAGAAAATGTAAAAACTTTGCAGCTGGTTTCACAATCTCTCACACTTTATCACGCCTTTAAAGTGAAAATATTTCATAAGAAAAAATAAAAGGGCTTCTTTTTGAGAGCTCCTTGGCTGCCTGATGTCTGCCAGGCTCCAGCAGGTGAGATGGAATTCAGCTGGCAGCAAACACGAACTCTTCCCCCTCACGCTTCTTGTCCCATGACATTCTTCCCACTTTCAGGATGTGACCAGGCATCAAAGGTATCTGACTTCTCTGGCTCCCAAACTACTGCATGACCCTTTGGCCATCCATGTAAAGGAGTCCAATTCTTGTCCCCTTCTTGTTACAATCCACTTTAGGGTACCATTTAGTGTCTTTTTCCATAGGTTCTCATCTTGCTTCTTGTCTGTTGTTAAGAGGTCAACAACACCCTCCCCTCTGGTCTCAGAAGCACTCCTGTTTCCCCCAGACTGGAATAAGTAAGATCTCATTCCATGCCATATAGGTCAGGAAGCTCCAACCCTCACAAGTGTTGTCCATGAACTGTCTCAATAAATATGCACTTGGTCTGGCAAAGCAGATTCACAGGGACAAAAAGAAGAAAGAAGGACTATCACATAGGCAAGCAACCAGTTTTGGAACTCAGTGGGTTTGATTCTGTTTCTGATTCATCTTTTCTCCTGTGAGCTGGAGAAGGAAAAGATGCTCATCTTCATCTTTCTCTCTGTGTAAGAGAAGACCCTTTCAGTCAGGAGATTATCACAACCTCCTTAAAATGATGGTATCAGGATCAAGTCTGCCTTGCAGGGCTGGGGGCTTGTACTGCAGTCCAGAGGGATGTGATTTGGAAAGGTTCTTGTGCCAGCCCATGTAGATAAGTGCTTCCTGTGACAAAGAGAAAATCCTGTTCAGCCACAGCACAACAACATCCCTCTATTGCCATTCTTAGCAAAGCTTCCAGTCCTCTCTCATTAGCCTTGAAGACCCTACATACCCTGTCATACATGTCTTCTCCTTCACTTCTCCCTAAACCAATTCTTTGCTATTTTTCAGACTGTTCTCTATTCCAGGAAACCAGTACTGCTGTTCCACCTTGACATTTCTGAGGAGCCTCTTCTACAATCTCTATACACAACCTACAAGTGAACTACTTATGCACAAAAGGATGACTTCAAGAGCAGAAATTATGTGAAATGAAAAAAAAAAGCGGAGATAGAGGAAAGGTTGCAGGAGGAGAAACTTACTGTATTTAACCTCAAGGAAAGTGATGTTTATCTTCTTCAATTTGCATTTCACTCTAATTAAAATTTAGTTTTAAATGGTAATAAAAAAGTACTTCTACAAAAAAGACATAGAATTATTTGCAGGGCGGGTGGTGTTTGTGATAACAGAGTGGCAGAATTCAGATGCTCTGTTTTGTACGCTCTTATCAAAAGCCAGCAGCATTTCTTTCTACTTGCTTTAGAAAAAAAAAATCTATCAAAGCCACAATGCAATGGGAAAACAATAGAATCATAGAATCATACAATGGGTTGGAAGGAACATCCAAGATCATGTAGTTCCAAGCTCCCTGCCACAAGCAGGGATACATTTCACTAAACCAGGTTGCTCAGAGCTCCATCCAACCTGGTCTTGAACACCCCTACGCTTCTCTGAGCAGCCTGTTCCAGTGCCTCACCATCCTTACAGCAAAGAACTTCCTCCTAATACCTAAACCTACTGTCTTTTACTTTGAAGCCATTCTCCCTTGTCTTGTCACTGCTTGTCCTTGTAAAAATCATGGGAAAATAGCAGGGTGTAAAATTTTATACTGTACAAAAAGCAGCTTTGAGAACATCTTTTCCCTGAAAACGTTTCCATGCCCCAAGTGGTCATTTCACTCTTTTGTTTTCCCTGATCAGAGGAGACCAGCTGTCACCCACAGCAGCAGTGTGTCTTGATCAGAGTTTGATTTATTGGAAAAAAACCAAAAAGTTCTGACTAATTCCATGTAAATCCTTTGGAAACCCCAAAGGAAAAATAGGCCACTGGGTAAAAGAAGGAGATTTATGGTCACTTTCCCACTAAACCTCTCTGGACCAAAGTAAGAATACAGCCATGAGTAAGAACTCTAGTTCTCTCAGGTAGGCTGATAGAGAGGAGAAGCTGTGTTGCTGCTGGAGTATAAATAAGAAATCTAACAGCTAAGATAGCTCTGCTGTGTTTCAAATAGATATAATAGATTCTATCAGGAATTTGGCATGAAATTCCTTGTTAGAGTCTGAGTCCTACTATCTACTCAATACCATTTTTAACAATAAACCAGCAAAGGCATTAGGAATTTATAGATCTTTAAAAATGGTCATGGAGCCTGGAAACAGGAATAGCCACATGGTCGTCATATTGTGACATGTTTTCCACACTTGCTACCTTCCACAAGTTACCAACAACGGTGGTAAGACCTGTTAAACCTGCCTTCCCTGGCTTCTGTATTTATCAGGAATTAACTGGAGTCAATGCAATACTATCCTTCTCTTCTTATCATTTATAATGTGCTTAGCATTTGGAAATATTTGCAGGTTTTATATGTATATGTAGATATGCAGATATGTGTGGGCATGCATCGAATGCCATTGTAGCTAAAATACAATATATTCAGCGTCCTATATAAATAAAGAGTTATTCTTTTTTCCTTACATGGTGAAAGCATGCACTTCAACAAAATGAGCCATAGCCAAAATATCACCCCAAAATTCTACTTTTGAGGAATATCCAGTCAAACAAAAAAAATTAAATTATTTAAAAATCAAAAAAACCTCTGTCTCTGGATTTTCAGACAATATTTTATCTGTCTTTGCCTATACTGTGTAATACTTCAGAGCTACACTCTGTCCTGACTGATTTTTTTTTTGCTTTTTTTCTTCATTTGAACAGGGGAAGCCTAGGGCACTGAATGTCACTGAGAGTCAAGGTGCCTCACAGACAGGCATGCTTGCCTTCAGCAAATCTAGAGATTTGGTCCTCAGGAACTCTTGGTATCTCCAAGGAGAAGTGGCAACTAAAAAAGCATTCTGAGTATCTACATTTCAGATGTAAACACCTAAATCCTTCTGTAATCTTTAATCTCCCTGAGTAGGATAGCTGTTTAATTGTAAAGTAAACATCTCAGCTGCTCACCCTGAACTCTGGGCAATCAATAGCACATTAAGAAAAAGTCTTATTTTATACAAAAGTCTGATATTTTACAAATATCTAAAAAAAACAAAATAAATCACTTCTGGAAAAGCTTATCTTTCCCAACTGACCCTTAACAGCAGAGGATGCTTAACTGGGATTTGGAGACCTACAGCTCAGATGAACCCCACTGCCAGTTGTCTTTTTTTTCAGTGAGAAATTACTGTGGATCCTATCCTAATAGGGAAACAGTGATCATAAATGCATCAATGATTCTGCGATATGAGAAACCCTGACCTTGGTGGTGTATCATATAAATCTCTATTAACATAAGGAAAAAAGCACTGGTCTATCCCTAAGGATGGCTATGTTCAAATACAAATGAAAGTTTCTTCCAGATAGTTAAAGCTATACAATATGTGATGCAAATACAAGTTCATAGTAAAGGGCTCACCATCAGGGCTTTATTTTGGCTGCCTATTTGAATATATCACCTCTGGGATTTAATCATGATCCTGGTAGTCACACCGAGTAATGTCTTGCTTTACCAGTTATTGCACAGAAAGCATTTTTGGAAAGTGGCCCTTTGCCTCCAAAGTTCTGGAAAATGTAAAAATGCAAAAAGAGATAAGCAAGTAGAAGCAAGTTTCCTTAGCTAAAGGTACTGTTCCAAGCCAGCAAGCTTGGGAGTGTGTCTCTCCTACACTGAGGTCCAAGACACGTACCAATATAGTTTTTCTCAAGTGTAATCAAGTTGACATCTATCTACACTGATTATATTTCAGAAGGGGAGAGGAAATTCGGGAGGTGGGAGAAAGGTTCTCTTCTCTCTGGTGGTTTCAGAAGTATCCTCCACAGGGTAGTTTGGGCCTCTGGGCATAGCCCTGAGAGATGGGTGGTGCATAAGGAATCATGCTGGAGGTCTTATGCCTCAGAGATGCTCTTCCCTATTCCTGCTTGTTCCTCAGGGGAGTAATTTGTTGCTGGTCTATACCAGCAGCAAATTATAGCAACCCCCGTGCCAGTTCAACTTGCATCTGGGAACTGGAAGAGGCAGGGGAGTGAGGGACAGAGGGCTTTGGCCTTTGCCTGACCATCTGCCTGGTGAAACACTGGTACTATTTAGTCAGTTTTCTGCCCATTCTCCAGTGCATGATGCAGGGGAAGCTACAGTGACTCTGAAGCTTCATAGTCCTGACTGTGCTGTCTGTCAAACACAACTCAATTTGCTCTTTTCTTTTGACTCTTGCAATTCATAACAATACAAGAATTTCTAAAAATGCAGTGGTTGGACCCTGCTTCACTGAAAGCCTTTTTGCGTCAGGGAGACTGTGTATGCCTCAATTCTAAACACTTCAAAAGCCAGTCAAAGAATAAACGCTGACTATTTTTATTGTATTGTGTAGCATCCCAAATGCAAAATAACACTGCTCTTCATGCCTTTATTACCTTGCAAATGATAAAACCCTGCTATTGCAGGATGCACCAAGTGAGTCTGGCAAGTAACTAGCTGACCTTTATACAGATTGCATTTTTATTCTCCCTTTATGGTGGCAGTTTATCTTGATCCTCATTTTCAGCTCCTTGCATGATAGTTCAGCTGGTTTCTACCACTGTTTGGTTATCACCTGTGTTTAAAATCATTGTTACAAACACAAGTCTGTCCTCATTGCCAACAGCATTAAACAAAGATCAGCTTATTAAGAGTGGGAGTGCTAAAAGATTGGTCTTCTTTTACTGGTCTTGTGTCCTAGGCAGAAGACAGTCAGGAAATCAGGCTCTTTTCATTAATATGTTACAGACAGACCCTATGACCTTGGATGCATCTCCTCTGTAGAGAGCTAGTCCTTCCCCTGCCAGCCTAGTTCTCACAGTGGTTTTAGAAGACAACTCACTTTTTAAAATATAATTCCACACACCACAGCTACTGTTGGTGTAATCCACACAGAAATCACTCCTCATATCCTCCTGTTTCTGCTTCTCTTGCTAAAGCCATGTTCTTGATCTTTGTCTTGTCCCAGTGCGCGAATATGGGATTACCAGGATGTTCCTGTCTGGGAATCCTGCCGTTAGCTAGCACACTCTGTGAGCAGTTCGTGCATGGTCTCTTGGCTGACTTCACTGACCTCCATCTGTTAGACTGGCTGTGTGCCTGCTCACAAGCCACTCAGACTGTTTCACTAGGACACAGGTTCCAGCAAGGATGCACTTGGATGGACATCATGCACAGTACTGCAATATGTCCTGCCTTCTTTTTTTAAAAAAATCTATTTTTTTACATGGTATGGCACTACAGCTTTCGCACTGTTGTCTCATGCTGCACTTCAATTTTCAGGGAAGTCACTGAAGAAGGGGAGGAAGGCTCATTATCAAAACACTAATTGAGAGGGGTTCACATGCCCCTCTGTTTGTATCCACAAGTGCAATCCTTCTCCCTGTTCTTCATTAGAAAGGGAAGCTGGCATGCAGCACTTCTGTTTCCTCCTTGGTGGCTCCAGTGGTTCCACAAACACTAAGTATGGTATGTTAGAAGAAGCCAGCAAATCCAAAGTTCTTGCCTGAACATGTGGATTTGAGCTTCACTTTCTTCAGTGCATAAGAGTAAAATAAAGATTTGCACCATCAAGATATATACATTTCACTTTCTTCAGTGCATAAGAGATATTCAGTGCATAAGAGTAAAATAAAGATTTGCACCATCAAGATATATACAAGACTACTAGCCAGTAAAAAATTGTCACCAAATCTGAAAACCTTGATAAATCTGCTATCAGCTCACACAGACTGTGGATAGATTAATTTCTAACACACTAGGTCTCATCTTTTTAAACCAGAAAGTCACAAAATAAGGTTCAAACACTTACCTGTGTATTAAAGAATGAAAACAGAACATATTTGTCAACAAGAGGTATTAGCAGTTTTTCATTGACTTTTGGTGTGTTCTGAGCTCTTTGTGGGGTTACAAAGAGATATGCAGACCAAGCAAGGTTTAGAAAAAGCCCCACTTTGCAACCAGTCCCTCACACACTGTCTACACTCTAGCTCAGCATCACATTCCTGCAGCAGCTCATTCCAAGCCCTTCATCTCTGCAACCAAAGCCCTCAAACATGTCATTTATAACACGACCAACACCTTTAAACCTTGGGTACAAGCTTATCCAAACTGAAAAAAGCCTCCAGCAAGCTCACTGGATCGTTGCTTAAGATAAGGTTATAATCATTACAACCCTGACAAAAAATAGTTGGTATTCAAGAGCAGAATGACTATTCTCCTTGTCTCCCAGTTCTTGCTTTATATGACACTAAACTTTAGTAATATTTTCTGTAGAATTAGAAGAAAAAAGCAGCAATCACAATTACCTTATCTACTCTTAAATTTTATACTTATCCAACCAAAGAGTTCACACTTTAAAGTATCAATATGATCTAAGGCAATTTACTGTGATTACACCAAAGCACATTACTCCCCACTATTCTCTCATTGCACTTGCGACTAAATACATGTGCATAATTTTTAGAAAAGTTGCATTGAAATTTTAAGTCAACCGGTTTTACTTTGTCACCTCCCACATACACAAAGGTAAAAAACAGTGCTGTTAGCACTGAGCAACAAACTGAAGACTTCAATGATCAAGTAAAGCCCAGCTCTGCACTTGCCCTAAATTACTTAAATAGAGAGAGCCTGTGTAAAATCTGTTTCTCTTTTTGTGAGACTTTTGATCTCTAACCGTTAAATAGTAATTCCTCTGAAAATTTATTGCTCTTAATTTCAGTATTGTGTGGCAAACATACTTATTCAGATGAGATTTCCTGTTGGTACATTTGGTGTTATTAGCTGTAGAAATATTGAAATTAGTACAGAGCTCATTTTTATGTGAAGCATTTATTCCAGTGGCTCTAGTAGATGGGATTTTTTTTATTTTTTTTTTTTTAAGACAGAACAGGACAAAACATATCCACTACGGGTCAGATTGCAATTGATTAAAATACAGTTGTTAATATAAAGGGCTTCTCCTCTGCCTTGTGGGGGAATTTAAAAAAAAAAAAAAAAAGGAAGAAAGAAAGGGGGGGAAATCAAGGTTTCAGGCAGCAAAGTGGTAACAGAAACTTGGTGATATTCTCCTCCTTTCTATGTACCTATCTCAACCCATTTGCAAACCATAGCGTCGGCTCCACACTGCCCCAGGGATGGAAGACCAGAAGTGCTGCAAACCAGGGCTGATGTGCCTGACAGAACTGCACAGCAAAGTCTGAATGATGGCCTGAACCATGCCCAGCAGTAGCCAAAATTATGAGTGGGTTTTCTTTCCTGGAGCGCTACATTCGACTACAATCACAAATGTCGCATATGAAGTAGCCAGTCAGCTGCCAGTTGATTCTATATATATTTTTACATTAAGTTTTTGAAAACTGTGCAAGAAAAAAGGTTCTGCATGCAAAGAAATACACTGCAGCTTGGTGACTTACAAAAAGCTTTTGGGGAACTTTGGGAGATCTTGCTTAGCAGGCACCTGAGTGCTTTCACTTCGAAGAAACATTCAAATCTGAGACATCTCTGTGTAACTACTGTAGCTTGTCCCAGGGTAGATGGAATTCCTTTAATGTCTTATTGTGTCCCAAATCAGCAGCTGCAAAAGATGGCATTCAGCTAATGAGGAAAATTAATCACAACTACTTATATCTGCATTTTGCTCTAAAGGAGTTCAAATGTGAGCATAGAAACAGCTCAGCTCCTTAAAAAATGAAGAGGCCAAGGAAGACAAAAAGACAAAATAACCTAATGATTGAAATAATTGAAAAACCTTAATGCCTTTTTTTAAAATAGTTTCTAAGTTGCTAGATAAGTGGAAGAGAATTTAGTTAGAGCGCAAATCTTAGATTATACTGAAAATTAGTCATAAAAGAGTCATACCCTTCAATGACAGCTTTGAAACTTGGGGCTTTTGACTCTACGTTCCCCATTGTTTTGTAAAAACATGCAGCAGTCATTCTCGGATCCCATTTTATTGTCTGTTACTATGTTCACATTCACAGATGAGTAAGCACTTTGAAAGTGTGTCTAACTTGTGGTTTAACAGATAGTTTTCACAAGTGCCCACTGAACATCACCTCTAAAAGATGTGAATCTGCACTATCTCCAGACTTAAACTCGGATGTTTAGATTTACAGCACCAAATAATTTATTTTGTTACTAAAGATAGTAGAATGCTTGAGAGCTGATGACTTCTGTAGCTTAACCACCTATAAGAACTAAGTGTTTCTCCTTAAAAAAAATTATCTCCTTCTTGACATACACACAAGCACACACAGAAAGAAAATCAACAACTCCATTAAGAAAGGGTTGGCAAGTCACTTCCCAAGATCTCCCATGTGTGTTCACCAAGAGCTCTAGGAACAAAGCACTTGGAAGACTACGCAGAAACAGCCAATAGAAAAAAAAAATTGTTTTGCTTCTGTGTTGATCAGAGTTCTGTTTAGATACAAATGATCTGGGAAGTCGTATCTGAAATCCTACATTAAAACAAAAACCAAACTGGGAACAATTTTGCACCCTCTCTGGCAAAGGAAATCAAATCAAATCTACAAGCCTTTCTGCTGCAATTCATCCTGACAGAATTTGTAACAGCCAGGAAATTAAGTCTAAACAATGAAGCTGGTAATGAAAACCTTGTGAGTGACAACATTAACATAATGCAGAGAGAGCCTCGCTGACCATCTACCAACAGTTAAGGTCCATCCCCCACTGGCAGGATGCTCAAGTAAGAAAAAAGCAGGCCAGGTTTCTAGCTGCTAATCAGTGTTGATACAAGAGCAGTGTGCAGCAGCAGAAGAAAAAGATGAGATTAAAGTGAATATTGCACTAATGAGCATGTTCTTCCTGATGAAAGATTTTAATGTAGACTGTAAATCTCTCTTTCACATGCTTATCACAAATGTTTCCATTTGGTAAACTGAATAGCAGAATTATATGGGTAGGTGCCAATGAACATATACTTAGGTCTGCAGCTAAAAAGGATTGAGGTGTTTTGACACTAAATTCTGCAAGGTGCACCTTCAAGGCACCTGAATTTCTCCCATTCCTGTGCAAGGTCTATAGTATTCCACACAGTTAAAAGGTCTCATTAGCTGTGTCTGTATTAGCTATGTCTGTATTTCAATCCAATAGAAGCCAGTCTGCAGTCTGGAAGAGTTGATGCTGGGAGCCCAGTCACTGCAGAATGTGCATTTTGTGGGCTTACGTCACAGCATCCCAGCCTGGTCTGAGGAGAACACCATGTGTCCTCCTGGAGCAAGTTCCTGATTTCATTTCTTGCAAAGAAACCAGATTGAGCACTTTGAGAGCATTCTGCAATGCAAAGCAACTGCTGTCAATGGAGATGAGGAGGGGATTCTGCTCAAGAGCACCCTCCTGATAAAAATGAAAACATTTCTGCACATAGTCTTTGCTACCTCAATTCATGCTGTTCAAACAGATTGCTCCACAAGCAGCAAACTGTCAGGACAAACTGAAAATACCAGCTTATGCCTAATTTATCCCACACTGGAGATGAAGTGCTATATTCACAAACAGGCTGATGTTCCTCATTCAATTCACAGCCAAGGGCCTCCACAGAGCATTGCTATGAGGACTTGTAGAGAAGCACCTCAACCTTTGTATCCAGTCAGTGAGCTAAGCAGGATTAGGCAAAACAGGAAGAGACAGGACTGATTAGAAATGTTAAATCCTTATATCAGCAGATAAAAGAAGAAGCCGTTAGACATAGGTCCTCTCCAGTCTGCCTGAGCACTCTGTAAACTGAGCACCTCTGCCTAAAGGAAGAACCACAGCTTCTGTTTTGCTGTACTTCAAAGCCAGCTGCTGCTGGATTAATGTGGGACTCATGTTGGTGCTGTTGCCTGTGCTCTGGGAAACCTCCATGAGCTCTAGCACTTGGTCTGTGCACTGGGCTATGGGTTTGCAGATCCCAAGAGGGATTAGGAATAAAGTGAGATCCAAAATATAAGCCTCTACATGCTGATGTTCAGTACAGGGGGAAAAAAACAAAACAAACAAAAAACCAGAATTTAATAAGCTCCAGAAGAGATTAAGGGTTCCTAGTATTAGACATGCACATTCAGGAGCAGAAGACTCCAGCATCACTGAACCACTTTTAGAAGCTGACATAGGTATTCACTGGGATTTTTTAAATGAAAGCACTCAAGTATATCATAACTTAAATTATTTTTATGCTCAAGATGTAATTTTAATATCTGTACCCTTCTTATTTCTGCCTTCATCATGGTTTGCAAAGACTCCACAAAGGCTACTTGATATTTTACATGCATAAATCTTATCCACAACCTGTTGAACAAACCTGAGATGTTTTTGACGAGAAGCAAAAAAGGGAGGAGAAAGTCAGTTTCCAGATCTCTTGGACTCTCTTAGTATCAGACAGCATCTATCCAATGTAGTTTTATCCAAATTAGAATAGACTGATGTAAAATTGGGTGAAACTTCACATTCCAAACTGCAGGGAGCATATAGGAATGCAGTAGCAGCTATGTTTTTATGGGTTATTTTAAATTTAAATTTAAACTAAATTTGAACTAAGAACATTAAGCTCCTTTTCTACTCTATTTTTTAAATTGTGTAACTAATATTATATAACAGAACAACTTGAAACATCCTGTAATCATGCTGCAAAATTATTTTGTTTACAGATCATTCAGTAATAAAGACTGAACTTCGGCCATGGTAAAAATAGCAATTAATTGACTCTTATTTTGAGTCACATGGTAGCTTATGGAGAAAATTATATGTTTGTGTGACTGAAAATAATGAATAATACACAAAGGAATTCATGCAATTATATGTCTAGTGTCCTGTACAAAGAACCAGTGAAGCCACCTAAAATGCCATCTGCATTTGCCAAATGCTGGGGGAAAATATTATTGCAGCCAGAAACTCCAAAAACAAACCTATCTGAACTAGCCCTGAAGCCTGAGTGCAAAAGTGAAACAAACCAGACATTGCTTGTTGGAAGCATGGGTAATTTTAAGTGAAATGTTGATACAAATGTCCAACTTTGCAGAATGAAATTAAGATGGGAACACTGTGTGAACACTCTTCCAATCCCATCCAGACACGCAGTGAATCCAACTGCAGTATGTTGTATTGTTCTTCTTTCCCCATCTCAGGCCTGACCAGGCTCTGGCTACTTATTCCAACCTATCCATCTTGAACCAGATAGCTGATCTGGCTGCAAACTTATTTTCTCCACATACTTACAGAGGTTAGTCTGCAGCTGTTCAGTGATTTTTTACACCACCTAAATCACCCTGTCCCCAGATACTAATTTCAGTATTATTTTCTAACACCTTCTGTCCTTCCTAGATCTGGTGATGGAGCCCCACATCTACTAATCTGACAATAAACTGGCAATTTGAAGCCACCACAAGATGGCCAAACACTGGGTAATCAGTGACAAGGGAAACCTTTAATTCAGAGCAGTTGATGCTAGAGGTCTCAGGCTGTCTCTCCTACCACCATGCTGCTCATTTTGGCACTGAATGGAAAAAGGTCCAGGCTTCACTCTCTCAACAAAGGGAACCAAGAGTTACATCACAAAGGCTCAAAAAAAGAAGGCTACACAATTTCAAGCTATGTTTTGAAGATCTTGTTTGCTATAACAAAGGGTTGGACACAAAAGTGCTCCCACTCTGCTCCCAGTATTCTTCATGCAAAGTCAAAGACATAAGTCCACCAGGGCCATAGAATGGTCCAGATTTTGACTGAGGTAGTCCTTACACTAGTATCTTCTGCAAGTTTGGAGGATGTACAAAAGATGGGATCAGACTGCTATAAGAACTCTAGTATTTCGGGTATGTTTTTCCTTAAACACCTACTGCTGGCCTAGAGGGTTGTACGGGATTCACTCAGCCTTTCACAGGCTGAGGTGACAGGCCATATGGTGACAATTAAATTTTCATATTTTTGTCTCTACCAAATGCTGCTTAGTGACCAGAGTTATGAAAATATAAAACCAAGTTGGTGACACAGGCTGAAAAGAGCTCTCCGTTGTCTTCATTTCTCCTGTCATACTTATAATAGTGAATATTAGGGATTGTTTCTTAGAACAGGAGCTTGGGAAGAAGCTACAGTAAGTTTTAGAGCTAAAAGAACATTGTAGGATGAGAAGAGAGTATTTTATGAAATTAAAGGCAAATTAAACAATAAAGAACTACTGAGTCATATAAAAAGCATGCTACACAAAGCACAAGATAGGATAGGATATGTAAATAAAGATCTTGTCTATCAGCATAAAAGGATTCCTCTGGGGAATCAAGAAAATATACAGGAAAAGAAAAATTTGGAAGAGGGTTCTTTTCAAAAGCTTTCAGTAAAATTCAGCAACAGAGGGACTGACTATAATTTTAAGATTAACAGCTTGGACATTAGAATTAAAAATGACTGGGAGGATGAAAGAACAGCAAGAGTGAGTATTCTGTAGAACAGGTGACAAATAGACACAATTAAGGCAGGATTGCCTGATACAGAGGAACCCATAGCAGCTGGCAAAGAAAAACAAAAACCGGGGGTCATAAAAGACGCAGACCACATGAGAGCAGTTGGGCTGAAGGCTCATGAGCAAAGAGGCAAAGTTGCAGGTTTGAACCTGCAGCAAGCCCTGCAGCAGCAGCTGTGTGCACACATGCAAGCTGTGCATCGGGAAGCCTGAGAATACAGCAGGTTGTACCTTGAATCTTGAAAAACAGAAAATTGTCCTCAATTCACCCAGGGAATGCTTCTCATGGTTTGGGGAAGGGCTAAGCTGCTTTTAGAGATTGAGATGTGTACTTCCATTCTTTTAAAAAGGTTTATTTTTCCACCAGGTGCAGTTGATGCAGGTGTGATTGGACAGCTGCTAAAAGGCCAAATGCAGCTGGTTCAGGAAACTCACTGTAAGCTTGGAAGGGTTGTGGTGCCATGGAAAGATTTGTGTGCCCTTCCCAACCACTGTGGTCAATGAAAATGTGCAGCTGAGGAACAGCAGAGCTTCGGTCTCCATCCTCACAGAAGCCAGACCATTCAGCTGCATTTGGAAGAACATGAAGTGATAGGAGTGTTGTGACAGACCACCAGTATGTCCTGAACTCACATTCATAGATTTTAATCAGTTTGTTCCTTTCAGAAAACACATACAAAACATGCAGCATTCATGCAAACTGGGTGGTGTCCCTGTCCTCCAGGAGCAGCAGTTCCTGTGTGATTTCCAGCATTTGCTGCAACTGTTCTTGTGTCACTGCCCACAGCTGCAGCCAACCAAGGCCCCTAAACCAATGAAACCCCACAAACTGGAGATCACCTGTACAGGGACCTGAGTGGGACCCAGACCTGGATCACACACCTCCTGTAAAAAAGCAAGCACAAGGTAGGATGCAGAAAGGTTGTCCTAAAAGCATGTCCTGCCTGCTGTACCACACTTGAGAGACAAGAAAATACCACATTCACAACACCTGCCTGAGTCTGGATCAGCATTTAGACTAAAGCTTTTCCCAACCTACATAACAAATTGAATAAACAGTGGGGAAAGAATTCAGCTTCCCAGAAGTCAGACGAACCCTTCTAACTGCTGACATTAAGAACAGACCACCCTACCTTACTGGCTTTCATCCAACAGGTAACCAGTTACAAAAGCAAACAGCTCTGCTGGGAAAGACAGAGAGTTGCCCTGTTCAGAGGGTGCCATAGCAGAGCTGCCAGCATGTTTCACTCCAGCAGCTGGGCATGGCTACTGAACATCCTTTCCCAAGATCACAAAAAAAAATCTGTGGCCAGGTCTAACACAAAGACCAATTGTCCCCCACATGATCCCATGGGAGAATAGTCAGAAGCACATTTGGGGATGCTCTCAGCTTGGTTTAAGTTTCATTTTTCCAGATTTAGGGTTTTGGAAGGCGTTTTTTCCTGATATCAGCCACGGATCGCTTTTCCTACCTAAAAAATCCACTCTGCTAAAAAATCCACTTGCTTTTTATTTCATTTTAATCAGCAGCCAGGAAAATTCAAAGCAAATATTTTTCCTTTGAATCAAGTTTCTAAACAGCTTTCCTAAACTGCTCCTCCATCATCATATCCCAGCTAATAATCATGCTATCAGCCCCTCATTTTTTATTTTTTCCCTTGGCTCCAAACTCAATTTTCCTTTATTCATTCTTCCACCCAGCCAGGAGACCTCTGTGGTAACACTTCCCAGATCTCCAAAAACACTTTTCATAACTTGTTCTCGGATGGCTTGTACCAGGGGGAGGGAATCTTGTGACCAAGGCTCCCCTCCTGCCGTGCTTCTTCTCTGGCACACCAAGGTGCTCCAGGTCCCTCCATCCCAAACCCACTCATCTTCAACTCCCCCATCACCACCTTCCCAGTTGTCACTTTGTCTGCTACATGGACTAAACTGAGTCTGGTAAACGTTCTAATCCCAAGCAAAGCAAAACAAAATCTTCCTCCTCCTTAGTGTTGGAGGGGTTTAAATAGCTCATTTGGCAGATCCAGCTGAGAGCTGGGATGGGAAAACAATGGGAGGAGCAGGGCTGAAGGGGGGCAGCAGCCTCCCGTGGAGGAGGGTGAGAACGCACAGCTGGGGATGGCAGAAAAGAGGTGGAAAGCTCTGCAGCCCTGCCGAGGAAATGCAAGGGAGGATTGCAGGTGTATCTTACAGGCTGAGTGAAATAAGTTAAATTCTATTAGTGGGTAGGTCAATTTAAATTAAGAGTGGAGTGCTAAAGAAAACAATGGAACAGCAAGTGAATAGAGGGTAAGTGTTTTCATGGAGTAATGGTTCATATGGTACATTGTTTTCTGGCAGGAAAAGAGGAGGGAATTTTTATTTCGTGTGTGCTTTGGGTTTGAGTAGCTAGATGCCTCATATGTCTAAATGGGAGATAAAATGTGTTCTCTTTTTTGGTTCTTTTTTTACAACTTCTTCCAGTAGTCTCTCCATTTTTTTAAGTCCTATAAAGCTAGGAAAAGATAAAAAGGAAAACACATATGCCCATATAAGAGTGGATGTTGACATTAGTAATTGAATCTGAATATTCTTCACACAGAAAAAAAATACAATTGGGTAATCAAATCCTTATCAAATAGGAATAAATTTTAATGCAATTTTGCATCAGAATATTTGTTTTTCTGTTTTAATTTTGTTGCATGTTCTGAGCATTTTGTTCTTCACTACAGCAAAACACTGTATTAACAGAAAAGGAATCAACCTAAAAAACTCTCCAGATTTTTAGCAAATACAACACATGAAAATGTGATATATTAGATTAAAACTTATAGTGAGTTGCAGGACTGCAATTAGAGTTTCCTTCTTTCAAAAGCTTTGTCATATAAGGGCAGGAGAACTCTGATTCTCGTGTGATTAGTACCCATAGCAACCCACAGGCAAAATTAGTGTAAGGTAAGAAAGAATGCTCATAAAAGTAGTGAAAACGTTATTGTAGAGTCTCCCTGGGATCCAAAGGCAAATTGTGAAAGTAGCTACAGAACTTTTAGCCCAAAAAGTTTTACAGGTGGCCAGTTTGTCTGTACCATATATGAGGAAGAAGACTGCAAAACAAGGCAATAAAAGCCACTCTTTTTTCTCTACCTGCAGACTGGCCTGCAAACATAAATCAGCCACCTGAATGCAACCAGAAGAGTTAATTCCAACAAAATGTTTACTCTGCCACGTGGCTAGAGGAACTGTGCTGCTCAAGATGCACAAAGTTTTTCACTGCATGCTGTGGTGACTCTCCCAAAGGGAGAAGAGCTTGCTGCCACTTGCCCCCTGCCACACACAAAAAAAAAGCAGCCCTTGCTCCCCACAGCACAATTGCTCCAATAAACAAGCGTTAATCATGCACATTATGCACAACATAATACGTGTGAGCTTGTCAGCAGGCAAACAGCTCCATCTCTGAATAAAAACCCTTTCCAAATTAGGAGGACCAAATTACACAAGCAGACAGCTGTTTGCTGACCTACCTAAAACAATTTGGTGGTCTCAGCCCAGTTCCTCACAGGCAGGTGTCTGCTTCACAGCAAACATCAGCACCGTTTGCATTACTGACAAGCTCGCTAGCACACTCAGCAGGCAAGCTGCGGCTGGCCTTGTAGGGGCTTTTTCCCTCCTTGGCCCCAGGGCTGATCCCCCCAGGCAGGGAAGACAGACAGGGAATGCCTGGAATGACAGTCAGCCCCCAGCCAGAGACCAAAAGGAGAGTATGAATTTCCAGCCATCTCAGTCTAGCCCACAAGGAAAGCAAGTACAGTGTGGATTAACACAATAAAAATCATCAAAAACTGATGGATTTTTAGAAAGAAAATCTAGGACATCATGGCTTTGTTTAGTAGGAACCTTGCTTTTCTATGCCTAGAAATCCCATCCTGAATTCAGTGATTATGGGTTTGATTTTCCACAGCCCACTAACTTTCAGTGTCTTCCAGCAAAACATGACTAAGAATTAAATATCATGGGCTTTTAAAAGTTTGCTTTTCAGTCATTGGTTGAGGATTTCATTGAGTAAAATAATAATGTGCTTTTGTAGGGAATTTAGTCCATTGCTTTATTCCAATTCTGCCAACCTCATGCAGAAAGAACTTATATATTTGTCAGAAGCCAATTACTTATTTCAGATAAGTAGAGAAATAGAACTAAGATATTCTAAATGTCAGCACATACATTTAAGCTGTCAGTGTGAAAACTCAGACATTTTTCCATACCACACTTTAAGATGTCAGGCATCAAAATCATCCAGTTCTCCATTCAGTCTAATTGTATCAAGTATCTTGGTGATGAATTTCAGAAGTTTCCCTTTTCCTTCCAGTTTAAGACCGAGCACAGAAAAGAAATAAAACTGATATATCTGGAGTAGATTCTCCACTCTTGGTCTTTTTGCTGCCTGAAAAGAGCATCAGGACCACTGACACCCCAAAATTATAGAATGGCTTGGGTACCTTGTCCTGAGATTCAATGTCTAAGGAGGCAACTCTGCAGGCATTAACATAAAATTCAAGTTTGAATTCTTGTTTTAGTGTTTTTGTGTGGGGTTAACCAGCATCACTATCACCTTCACTTGCTCCAGAAACTCTGAATTTGAATGTCAGGAGCTTTTGTGATGGGTGCATCTGTAAATAATTAGCACTGCTTTGTTGAACAATAATTGAGCAGCTGTGCTGGATGAAGTCTCAAAATAGATGTTACATACTGAAAAGGACAAAATTTTCTTCTTACTCCAGCCTGATCCCAGAACACCAGAGCTGTGAAATCAGAGTATGGCATAGCCTCAAGGGCCAAATTCACCTCTGGGTAAATCCTTTATGAGTCATGTGCCCATAAACCGGCCTCACAGGGTAAAAAGCTGCTTTTTGTCAGGAACAATGATGATAACTGGTAGTCTCCTTATCCTGCCTTGGATTTGCCATGTGGCTTACCAAGAAAAAAAGCCAAGGGGGGCATGGATAGAAGACACACAGAGTCCACTCAAACAGCAACAGTATTGTTTTGAGTTTCTCTTCTGAAAAAGAGCATATCTGTGGATTCCATTGCAATGCTCCTTACTCTTTCAACACTGGGATTTTATGATGCTGTACACAAGTAGGCCATCTTTTCTCCACCAATTTATATCTCTTTACGCAAGAAAGAGCACCCACCACCTTGAGGGGTGGGAGAGGACACTTGCTACTCTCATAACACTCTCTTTGCACCTATTTCTGAGATTTTCCAACTTCCAACCCCTCCAGCTGCCCTATCAATATCAGTTGTCAATGGCATTCTTGTGCCCTTCTTCCTTCATTGTCTTAGTATTGATCCTCAGTTACTCTCCAGTTTCCCAAAATATCAACCACATACATCTACAACACCAATGCTTCCCCTGTGTTCCTCCTAAGAACAATCACTGCACACAAAGCTGCATGCATATAGCCACTGTTTTTCTCCCTTCTCTAATCTCAACTCCCTCTAACACACAATCATGTTTTCAAACGAGATGGATCATTTTTGCTTCTGAACTATGAAAACAAAGAGCAAGATCAGCCTCCTACTTCAGCTTCCTGAGACTAGCTTCTGACTTCCTTCCTGACAAGTGTCCAAACATGGAGCATTCAAGGAATTTCCAAGCAGTTTTTCATGTTCTAAATACCTTTCCAAGCTTCTTTTGGCTGAAAAGACTATAAATTCATGAAGATGTTAGCCATCCCATGGCTTCATTTGTCAGTTAATAGTTATTTGTGAAAGCAAATCCCATTATCATGTACTGTTCATTACTGCGGACTTCTATACTTCCTCCAGCACTTACCAGCAATTTCACTTCCTCAACATTGGATTTCCCTCAAACTTTCAAACATACCTTCTCTTACTTCACCACATCACACAGAGCAGCAGTTATTGGAGTATCTCATCTGCTGTATCCCTTTTTTTCTCCCTCAATCCATGAGATTTCCCTCCAGGTTTTATTGATTTTTTTCTTCATTGTTTTCTACTTTTCTTCAGGAAATTATCACCATATGGTTGCTCTGTTGCAATTCTTTTTTCCCAAGCATCTTCTTTTGGCCACTGTTACAACCAGTATAGCTGGCTAGGACTGACTTAGTACGGCCTTTCTCATGTTAATCTAAACTGAAAGTACAGCCGCAATCTCTGCATCTGTCTTCTTCCAGCCAGTACAATATCCTAGCCAGGTGCTATGGCATTGTGTCTGAAATATTTAATCTTTGTCCTAAATATTACACAGCAGGAACTCAATTCTTGGACTTGATTTCTTGACCACAGAATGACAATGCACAGATAAATGGCACTTGGGTTTTATATCTTATTCAGGTTCTAATGATTTCATAGCCTGGTCCTTACAGCTTTCTCCTGACTATACTAGATGCTTTCAGATTTGCGGGAAACTGTAAGTGAAATTAATCCTGAGATATTTTGACTGTCATTCCCATGTGTTAACTTGCTGCTGCTATTTCTTCTGCCACGTGAAACTTCATTCTTAGTCTTCATTCTTTGACTTTCATTGATTTAGGGACTGAGATAATTTCACTTCTCTCAGCCTTGCTGCTTCACACCTGTTTCCTTAATGATGCCAGTGAGGACAGTCTGAGGGCAACGGCTCATTTCCCACCCTTTGCCTCATTCTGCCCACTGGTGGCACAATGGCCTGATCAATGATATTGCCCCATTCTAACCCCTGCTCAAAATTGATTTATTTCATGGCACTCACTTTCAACAGTTCAATTTGTTCATATTAGAAGTACTGAAAGAAGAGGACTGCTGGGGAAGGGGGGGAGGTGGAGAAGCTAATGCTGTTTAACCAACAAGTGGGGAAGGGGAGGCATCTCACATGAACCCATTGATGATTTCTGAGCTGAAGCCTCAGGTATTCCCTTCTCTCAATTCATACATGTTTTTTAGACGTGTTCCCATAAGAAGAGAGAGCATACTATACTCTACCCACAGGTAAATGCACAGCCAACAACCTGGCTGTGTTTATTACAAAAAGATGTGCCCACATGGGCACATAAAGAAAGAATGCTGTGTCATTAAGACTACCATTATCCACCCTGTGCTGGATACCCTAAAGTGGCCAACCTTCATGTGGCCACAGCAGCTGATGGCTGTCACCCTTGCTGCAGTGCATGCTGTGGAGTCTGGAGCAGGCACACCCTGGAGCCTCTCCACCTGTGGGGTTTGAGCCATGCCCACTTAGAGTCACGGGGCTGTTTCTGGAAAAAAAAATCAGAATAAATGTTGCTCCTGAGGATATCTAATGATGTAGCTCAGGCAGAGCTACATCAGCAGCCCAATGCTAGCTAACAAAAGGCAGAGAAGTTTGCTGGGGTTTCATTCAAAAGATCATCTTTTAGTAATAAACTCAGGAGCTGGAGGAGATAGCTGCATGAGTGACAAATAAGAAAGCAATGTTATACAAAACAAAAAAATCTTTGTAGTGAGAATTTGGGAGCAACAAGCCTCTTCAGCATCTCAAACTGTGCAGAATGCACTAAAGCATTTACCAGTTTAGAAAGCAAGTACCACTAGAAAGCTGATTTGCTAGGCAATATGTTGCGTCTTCTGTAGAACCCAGCTGAGATAATTAAGAAGACCATAGTCAAAGATTTTTTTCCCAAATTGGAATTAGTATGCCTATTCTCTTTCATTTCACAGACCTGAAATGACCAGCAGCTCTTCATTATTTTTATTCCTATTCTTATCTTTGTTGTCATCTTCAGATGTCTCCTCATCTGCACAATACCAAACTACAAATTAGCTTTATTTTTGAGACAGAAATGTTCCTAAGCTGACAGTGCAAAAATCTATACCACAACATTATACATTTTAGAAAAAGATCACTTATCCCATTAAATGATATCATATTTTGTACATCTGAAGGAAATAAAAAATATCAATCCATTCTACTTTCTTTCCATGTAAGAAAAGAGTAAGTGAAGAATTTCTTACCAACATGTAATCTAAACATGTCCTCTTTCAGTTTAAAACCATAGGTCTTTGTCCTAACACTATCTGACTGTATAAAAAGCTGCTCTCCCTCCTATTTATAAGCCCCCTTTAAGTACTGGAGGACAACAGTGAAGTCTCCTTAAAGTCATTTCTTCTCTAGGCTGAGCAACCCCAACTCTCTCAGCCTGTCTTTGTAGGGAGAGGTGCTCCAGCCCTCTGATCATCTTCACAGTCCTCCTCTGGACTTTCTGTAAGAGTTCACATCTTTCCTGTGTTGAGGAGCCCAGATCTGGGTGCAGCACTCCAGGTGGGGTCTCACAAGGGCAGAGTAGAGGGGCAGAATCACCTCTCTCAATCTGCTGGCCACCCTCTATTGACACAGCCCAGGGGGTGGCTGGGCATCTCACAGCTCTTCTGGGCTGTGATAGCACTCTATTAGATAAATTCAGCAGTGCTGGGGTGGGTAGAAGGGCAAAAAGCATCCAAAATAAAAATTACCTGACTAAATATCCATCTCTAAATTTCCTTCTTTGGTGATATTCTCCAAATGCATTTACAAATTTCTTTTATACACTTATTAGTTTTATAATTTCTTTTTTTCAAGACTTAGGAGGAATAACCAATCCTAAATTTTCACATCAGTAGCATGAAGTCCCAGCCACACTTGCAATCATGGATGCCTCCTTTCTCAGTTCTGTTTGAGTGTCTTGCAAAGTAATCTCAACAGAATCACCACTTGAACATTCTGAAACAAATCTGTGGGAGATAAATCTGAGCATCCTCAATTGCACATGTATGAGGGTCCAAAAGGAATATTTTAAACCTGAAGAATTGCAACATACAGTTAGAATTTTTTCAACTGCAGCATATTTTGTTGATGTGATTCCTAGCTTGCAGGACAGAAAGCAAAGATGTTAGCAAGAAAAGTAAACAAGTCTAGAGCATGTATTTCAGTCAAAAAAACTTTCAAAGCAGAGGCATGCAATTTTCACCCATTCAGAATTTAGAAAAATCCCATTAAATCCTAGTGGCCACAAATTCCTTCAAATTTGACTTCTTAGTATTTATCCTTGTGAATTTTGTTTAAGGACATACTCATGGACCTTTGTAGTTAGACCAGCTTTACACTTTTTTGTTCTGTAGTCAAATAAATGTCAGTCAGCTTTAGCAGCTGCAACCATATAATTACTGGATTGTTGGCTGGACCTGTAAAAATAAGTTAGGGCTCAGAACTGCATTTACAGAGTGGCTTGGGCTGGCAGATTTCTGCTGTAGCCATGCCCACAGCAATCACAGCCCACTTGCTTCTTTCCTTGAGACTTTTAACTAAGCACACATACCAAGGAGCTATTTTTCATAGAGCTGTCATTCAAGAAGTTACTTCACCAGCACTCTTGGTTCCAAGTCATGACATCTACACAAAGCAGGAATACAGTGCCATGTGGAAACATCACAAATGTATGCAAAAATGGTTGTTTACAGATATTTCTGCTTAAAATGTCCCATTTTGTGCATATTATTGTGGCAACTGTGTCTGAAAATAAAACTTGTCCCTACTTCCCTGGAACATCCATCCCTTGATGGGACTGACTGCTGCATTTTACAACTCTTTTTAGATTAATAATGTTCAATAAAGCAATTATTTGTGCTCTTTCACACAGTACTGTATTTTCTCAGTTCAAGACTAATCTTACCACTATAAAGGCCAAGACAAAGCAGGTACTGAGTAACTTAAGTCTTCTCAATGTCATTTTGTCACCAGGTCCCCTGACCCATTCAGCAGTGAACCTAAATTTCCCCCAGTCTTCAATGTACCTGCAGAAACCCATTTTGCTCCTGTCCCTTCCAGATCCAGCTCCACAGGATCTTGGCTTTCCAAACCTCATCTTTGCATGTTTAGACCATGTTTGTATATTCCTTCCAAATCACCTGTCCTTTCTTTCAGCTCTTCCTTACATTTAGCTTGTAAGCTCCAGCAGCTCCTTGTTCATTCATGCAAGCTTCCATTATTGCAAAAGATAAAGTCCAGCAGAGCATCTCCCTTCACTGGCTCCTTGATCATCAGTGTCTGGAAGTCATCACAAGTGCTGTATTATTGTGTCCTGCTGTGCCATCCCTCCTGCAGATCTCAGGGTGATTTTCTTTCTCAGAAATACAACATTGCTCAAGCAAGTGCTATAGTCTTAATTACAGATTACTGTATGTGCATCTTTGAATGTTGTACACGAGGAGCCAGACTACACTATCATTAATAGATATTTGGGATCACCAGGAACGCTGATGGTAACCTTGTATACTACTAAACATATAGAATGAAGTAATTTCCTTGCAATTGAAATTTCTCAACGACTTATATCTTAGAATTTCTCAACCATTTTAACATTCAACACGCATTTATACTCATGGGTATTACAGAGTTGCTGGTACATCTCATGGTACTGCTGTGAGATCCTGGAGGAAAGGATGGCTGGGTTTTGTTGTGTTTTGAACAGATGGCAAAACACATAATAGAGCCATTGACTGCTACTGGATAATATAAATGGACTTCCCCAAAAGATTCCAATGCTGTTTTTGTCCCATTCTAAATTAAAAGAAGACTATTCTACTATGTGCCAAGACAGATCAGGTCCAGACAGTATTGGCCCACATCTGCATACTGAATAGCAGGGAAAACAAGCTGTATAATCAGTAATCTCCTATAAAAAGGGTCCTTAACTTACTTTCTTAACTGATATATTTTTTTTCTTCTTTCCCTATTCATTACTTGAGGCTCTCTGAAGAACACACTGTAAATACATATTGCAAATATTGATATTTTCTACGTGTAAATAATTCCATTATGATGGGCAAATAGTAACTCTTTACTGGCACCAGCACATAATGATGCTTGTACAAAATACTGGACTTAGTGTTGAGCCCTTCAGTTGCCAGACAAGGTCTCAGATCAATATGTGATATCTGTGGAACACATGCTACCTTACTAGAGATGCAACTAATTCCTATTCATTCATAGGCATCATATGTCTGGGAATGAAAACAGAAAATATCTAATGTTGTTATGTAACAGATACGACATAATCTGTCACATAATAAACAACAACAACAAAAAAACAGCCAAGAAAAATCCCCTCTGAATGCCTTAAACATGGTCCAGTATGTGAGGACCAGTAACTCACTGGGAACCACAAACTGTGGACACAGGAGGGGGGTCTGCTCTGCACTTTCTCCCACATGGCACTCTAAATTATACATATGTGTGCATAAATCCATCAAAACTGAAGCTCAGATAAACAAAAAAAAAAATTTCCCAATTATCCTATCCTGGTCAAGATTTTAGTTTCTAAATGCCCTATTCTTTCCAAACAGAATTTTACAAAAATATCTCTGGCTGTAATTCATAAGGAATTATTTTTATAAACACGGAAGCTAATTCAACTTATTCCTCTATTTAAAATAACTTTTAACATTTATAAAATTTCTCCCAAATAACGTTTGAAAGTAGAAGTAAAATAGCACTAAATCTGCTTGATGAGAAGAATTAAGATATTGATAAGCATCTTTTTAAATGGTTACATAAATGTGTATGTTTTTGGTTGGTTTTTCTAGGACTTGATTCTGAAAAACAGCACCTTTAATCCTTCACGAACAAAACTCAAAAATATCTTACTGATATCAACCATGGGGACGAACCCTCTATAACAACCTGTGGCTTGTCTGCGGACCTTAATTAGTCAGAGAGATCATGATATAGAGCCTCTTCAAAGAGGGTAAGAGTGGTATTTCTCTGTGGAGGAACAGAGCAACCTTTTGTACCTGGTAATTTAAGGAGCAGCAACAGGCTAATCCGCCGCCAGCGCGGGGCAGAGCATGTGCTGTGGTTCTCAGCAGAACAGCAGGCCCCTAATGAGGTCTAGGAGTGGATAGCAGCTGGTAAACTCAGCGCTCAAGTAGGAGGCTCAGAGAGCCTTTATTTGATAACAAAAGGCTGCAAATTGCTCAAAGGCCTGAGCAGGCAATGAGAACATGTTCATATGGTCAGCCAATATACAAATTTCCAAAACAAATATTACAATATATGGGTTTTCACTGCAGCAGGACGTGATGGAGTTTGTGAGGGCCGGGCATTTCAGAAATAAGTCATATATTGACTTCTTGCTAAATTGAGCCCTATCCAGAAATTAAACCAATTTTGCTCTCCGTATTGCAGCAACTGGACTACATATATACATCTATGTGTTTGCATTTTCAGCTTAAAATAATCTCAGGTGAGCTATGAATAGAGTTAATAAATCAAAAAATATTTTCTACTAATACTATTTTACTGTGAATATTTCACTGCCACTTGAGTCTAAGAATTCTTGAAGTGTAACATATGGAGAAAGATAAACTATTTATCAATTACAGGATTTTGACAAAGGATATAATAAACCACAAGTTCAGAGATCAACTGTTTAAACAAGGTCAGAAGTTGAAATTTACTTATATTTTTTATGCATCTGACCTTACCCATTGTTTTCTATATAATTCCACAGGTGTCTATATCTATATCTACATCTATATATCTATATCTATATCTACATAGTATAATTCCACAGGTAGACAATTTTGTGGAAGCACATGTTATAAGCATATTTCAGTAGTAGTACATGGCTGACAAGGGACAAGTTGTTAATGCTCCCACAAAATCCCATGGAACTCAGCCCCCACCAGAAGATTACTACTACTTTCTATTATAACAGCAAATATTAAAGTAATTTGTTCATTATTTTCTGAAAACTGTGTAAGCAGGAGCTAGAATCAAATTCTGATAAAAAGTATGTGTTTCTTATCATTATTAAAAAAAAAAAGAATAACACAATTATAGGCAAGTAACTTAAAATAATTTTCAATTAAGCTCCAGTTAATACAGACAAATGCACTTGAGGAAATTTGGTTGGGGTTTTGTGTTAGAATCACAACAGTGAAAAAAAAAATCTTCAATATTTCCTAAAATTATTAACTATTAATAACATTAATCTGCAACAAAAAAATACAGCAAGTTTTTACCTAAAATTTGAGCTTTGGGTTTTTCCTTGGGCTGTGAGATTGAAAATAACATCAAGCAGGGACACAGATATTTTCTTGCACTATTTCCAGTAATTAAAATCTAAAAAGCACCCTATTTCATCAGGTTTGGAGCAGGCGATTCAGCAACTGGCATTGTCATCCATTAAGTATAATATAGGAGCCTCAGGAAATCAATTTCTCCATTAAATTCTCCATAGTGATTACACCATCTTCTCCCAGCCACGTGAGTTACACTAACCATTTTTTAATTACCTCGGATTAATGGTAAATAGAATATTTTTCTAATATTCTTCTTCCCTCAAATGACGAAACTGCGGAGTGCAGCACTCTTCATAAATGAGACATTGAATTCTCAAAAGTAGGAGTCCCCTAGCTCTGCAGCAGATATGAGGACAGTTTAAAAGCTGCCACCCAAAAGCAGTGAATAACCTTGGTCCCTGCACTCAACCTGAGGTGGCAGTTTCAGCCCTGGACACTCACGTCACTGGAGAGCGGCAGCACCACAGCAGGAGTAGAGCTCTCTGCCCTCACCAGCAGGTTGTGTTGCCCCTGCCCTTGGCTTGCAGCAGGCTCAGGGGGCAAGGAGAGCACCCCCAGCAGCTCCCCCAAGAGATAAGGCAGGCTGCTCTCTGTCCTGCTCCTTTTCACTTATCTCTCCCCCAAGAGATAAGGCAGGCTGCTCTCTGTCCTGCTCCTTTTCTCTCAGGAGGTGCCTGCTCTCCACTGGTTTTGGCAGGTGCCATTTAGGACAAGCACATTAAAGGAATAAGTGTACACCAAACAAAAATATTTTAAATCTATGTAATAAATGTGGTTGTTGGGTTCGTTTCTCTTAAGTAGAATCTGCTGGGCAGAAATGTAACATAATAGAGTATCTTACAATCATACTGGTGTAAGAAAAGGAACCCCAAGGCAGAACATAATTTAATTAACTCTATTGCAGGAAATTATGATTATCAGAACTCATTGAAGTTAGACCAGTGTGTAATCATCTACAGCTTTCAGAAAATACATGCTGCTTTAACTTTGATGAACTTGACTCAATAGCACACCGTCTGAATAGGTTCTCATTTGTGAATATTCATTATGTATTCAAAGAGCTTTGGTACAAAATAAATTCTCAGGACTGTAGAACCAGACCCCTGCTAGACTTGTAATAATGTTGTCACAAAAGCAAGATGTTTGTCATGTTTTCCTCCTTATAGCTACTTTTTAAAGCAGAGGCTGGAAAGATTTTATACTGCCTTTAACAACAACAAGTGCCAAGCAATGGATAAATTTGAAATACAAATATCCAAGAATCTATAGATTTTTTAAAAATTACCATTTGGGCCATGTATTTTTTACTTAGTGAATTTCAAAGCCTAAGACTAGGCCACTAAAAAGGCAAAGAAAACATTAACTTGACAGGCTACATTAACATCCACTCACAAATACTGGTAGCCCAATTTGAAATGAAAAGCTGACCCATGAAACCCCTTCAGTAGACAGGATATATGTAAATATCTATGCATGACCACGCAGCATAAAATAAATAAATACAGATTTTGCTGCAGATTACACAGAGGTGAAATTTAAGTCTTTTAAAAGCGCATTATGTAGATTAAATGGGATTAAAAAATTTAAAATTTAAAAAATTAGGGATAAAAAGCTTTGGTTTGTTAAAATGCAGCTAACAATTATTGTTTTGGTTGTCTGAGATATAAAATGCCAAGAAATGTATTGTAATATAGATGATTTTTTTTTTATACACAAGTTAGATACGAAAAGTGAAGTTAGTTTTAGTTCAATTGTTGAGACAATGTAAGCAGAATTTGGCTCAAAAAAAACTGCATGGGAAAAATGAGAAGCAAAATCTACAGATTTTTAAATTAATACATATTTCTGAATATTCTGTCAGTATGAATATAAAGTTTTGCAATTTAAATAAAATTACAGGATGTAAGAAAACACGTATCACACCTGTTATGAAAATACAGTGTTTAAAATTATATGATAGATTATTTTATGGTTATAAATTTGCATTTTTTATTAAAAAGTGTCAGGCAAGTTCTATAGGCAAGCGTAACTCCACAAATGAACTGTGAGTTTTATTTTCATGATGTTGCACATGGAAGTAATTTCAACCACCTCACACTCAAAACTTACAAAAAATCTACAAAAAAAATCTTGAAATACTCTAAGGGGAAAAAAAAAGAAAGACAAGTCCAAGATTATTTTTGTCTTTTAATAATGTATTTATCAGCTTCATTGTTTTATGTGAGTAGTGTGTAGTTCTGACAGACAGCTTGTAGCACTGGATGGGGATAGGAAAATAATGCAAAGAGAAAGGCTCCCTGGAGGAAAGTTTGAGATGGGGCCAATTGCCAAAAAGAGAGTCCAGGTCTGAATAAAAGTGTAGAAACCTGGCCTTATTGACATTAACGGCATACTCCTAATTATTTTAATATGGCAAGATTTCAACCCTGGGGAGAGGGAGCAATCACCATCAATGCAAGGGAAGAGGATTTACTACTTGTTTTATGCCTCATCTTTTTTAAAAAGAGAAATTGTTATCTGTTCCATGTGGGGGTCTCCTCAGCACTGCTGCTTTTTGCTAGACTTGAAAAGTAGGAAAAACCTTGTGCACTTTCTGGCATTATTTTTCTTTTCCAAAACCTTCACCGACGAAGCTACTGAGACCACAAGGCCTGCAGCAGGCCACTGATGATCTCATGTGCTTCTTTTGCCTTTTCAATCGATAAACCAGTTTCAGATCATCTGATGTCAGCAGAAAGCAGCTTTTTTTGTTTGGTTGGTTGGCTTTGCTGCAGGCTAGACCCGAGGACCTGGCTGTGCGAGAGCCTCTTGCGCTCAGAAGGAGCCTCTCAGGCCTGCTGCGGCACCGGCATCTGCTTTGTGCGCGGGGATGTGCAGAGAAGCTTAAGTAAGTGTGGGAAAACAGCAACTGCAGATCAGGATTTGCCATAAGGCAAGACCTAACACATAGCTCTTTCTGGTTCATCACAAACAGATGGAAAAAAACACATAATAGACTCCAGTTAAAAGTCTTCTGTTCTATTATCTTTTGTATGAATATACCACTGAGAAATTAGCAAAGTTGTTCAAGAACACAAGAACACTCACAGAGAAAGTAGCTACATAATTGCAGAGCCTTTTTTGTGTTAACAGTTTTCACACAGATATGGGAGACATAATAATTACAGAATATGTGTCCAGGGTAGTTCACAACGAGCACGGTCATTTTTACAGCCCACAGTTTTTAAGCAATGCGGTGATCTTTAGAGCACAAAGGAAAATTAGGCTCGTCACACTCACAACCCAGGGCATCATATGCTGAACAGGGGGAGGTCCTTCTGCAGCAAGGAGCCCCCTTCTCCTTCCTTTAATTCCCCATGTGACCTTTAAGGGTGGCAGGAAGAGAGCTAAACAGCAGGAAGAGACTCTGTCTATACCTGTGGCTGCTCAGTGCAGCTCAGGTAAAGCCCCTCCAGATACAGGGAATGGCATATAATGGTATATATAATTCATACCAGCTGGGATTTTTCCTTGTGCCAGTTTCAGCACAGTTTCATTTGCTGAGTTTGATACAGAAACCCTTGGAGTTAGAATCTCCCAAAGGCATTGCATGCTGGCAGCCTTTTCTGGTGGGAGGAAGTGTGGGTGAGAGGGAGCAGAGTTTTCCCTACTGTAGGTCAGGCAGGGTGGAAAGATTTGCTGCTTTCAATAAGCTGAGAGGTGTCAGCTGAGAAATAGGTTCCAATAAGCTGGAACGTAACGAGTGTCCCCCGAAAACACTGATTACATAGAGAAGGCAAGTCCCCTCTATCGCCTGTAGTATAGAGCTAGACTTTACAGGGAGACTCAAAATTAATTAAAATAATAGAGGGACTTTAAATTGCAGAATGCAATTATACACTTTTACATGGGTTTATGTCCTCTAACCTGAAACCTCTACACTCTAAACATCCTCATCCCAATCAATCATCCAAACAGAATAATCCACCCATCAATTACAAAGGAAGATTAATAAACTACATCAGGGATAGGTGCCTATATATGACAAATGTACCTGTATCACCTGGCAGGTGACCTCCACATACTGCCACAAGGTAGGATGAGTCTGGCAAAAGTCCTCACCTATTCCCTGTGAATGTTAACCAGCCTGTTGATTGTGCACAGAAGTATCTCCTCCTTCCTTGCTTGCAGAAAGACCTGGCATAGCCTGTCTCTCTGCTGGTGACAAGCAGGAGTCCTCCATGGCACTGTCTAACAGGAACCTTTTCTTCAGCTGTTTAAAACTGAGTATGCCAAGCCACTGTGGACTTCCTCAGACTGCTTCATATGACACTTTGTACATATGTTAAAAGCACATTAGACTATGTTGGAAATCAGTATATTAATTAGCTTTCTCCTAAATATACCCTGCCTTCAGGCTAGCATCCTACACACTGCTTCATACTTGATTCCCCCAGGTGCGCTCCACAAGGCCCCAGGTGTGGATGGAAGACACATTCACTCCTAAGAAAATCCTGTGTTGCATTCTGTATCCTTAATACACATCTAAATTAGCAATCACGTTAAAGGATTTGCCCTCATTTTGTCTTTCCTTGTTTATTTGGAGAAATCAAACATGCATCAGTGCTCCCATACACACAAATGAAGAGCCTCAATGTCCCTCCTCTTGTAACCAACTGCAGCCAGATTAACTGTTTTGTTCCCAGTGAAGTTACTATCACTGCATGTGAGTGGAAAAGAGAATTTGGCCCATTCTCACATTCTCAGAGTCTTAATAAAAATAATTCTCATTCACAGACAAACCAGCCTCCAGTGGCAGTTGGAGAGAAGCAGAGATGTTTGTCTGCCTGGCCTGGTGTCTAGCAAGAGAATACAGACAAAACAGACGTTAAAGTTTGATGCCACACAGAAACTGTTCATTTATTCCCCTACATGCTTATTTTACTGCACTGGAAGCAATTAAAGCAAACCTGCCATGGGAGTGCTGCAGTTGTGATGTAACTCTGTGCCAAGTGGTGGAAATAACAGCACTGGGTGAGCCATCTACTGCTGAGCTACAGAAAGGGCAGTCTTTGGCACGCTTTTGCCTGAGGAAAGGTCCAGCAAGCAGATGGAGAGATGGGCTGAGGCCCTGACACGCTGTTAGCCAGCACTGTGGCAGCAGCCTCATTCAGAGTGGTGTCCTGCTGCTGGCAAGAGCTTCAGAAAGTCCCTGTATAACTCAGCCAAGGCTGAACACCTCACCACCACAGGAGTTAACTCCTGTGGCTCAAGAAAGTTAAAGAAGGAGGATAGTAAGATAACACTGAGTATTTAATAGCAGGCAAAGCACCCCCCAAAAAAATGCCAGGTGAAAGAAGTGAAAACAACAACTTTGAGAGTCTGACTCTACAGGCAAATGAGAAAAACTCAAAAAAAAAAAAAAAAAAAGGGTTGAAAACAGCCTTCATCCCAACAGCCAAGGACAGGCCATCCATGAGGATAACAGAAAGACAGAGTTGTGCTTTCAGCCATCCACTGCCCTGGAGCACAGGCACAGCTGGCAGCATGGGCACAGCACGGGCACAGCTGGCAGCACGGGCACAGCTGGCCTTCCAGCCCAGGCACACACAGCACAGCTGGCTGGCAATAATGCCACCCTGCCAAATAAGAGTCCCACACTCTGCATTCCATGAGCTCTGCTCATTGTCCTCCCACCAATATAACCATTTGTGTGAGCACCAAATCTGGCAAGTCTCCCACAGGGCAGTGTCCCATGGTTGGCATCTTCCAAAGACACCAAGAAAGAAAACAACATCTTTTGTGAAAGTAGGCGGTAGGCTTTTTTTTTTTGCCATCATGAATTCTTCAGAGGAAACAAAAATCTAAGTCATTAATCTCTTATGAATATCAGCACCATTTTATTACTTTGATATATGGCAATAATTCCAGATTCTGGCTGCTATTGGTATTACACCTGAATGTAAAGCCTTAGTACATTTCATTACTGCTTGAAGAATATCCACAGACATCATCTTATGTATATTAATTTCTTTGTAACCGTACATGTCTTGATATTTGGATATTAATTCTATTTTAGTGTAAAACAAATTAACTTTTCGTTATCAACATTTCAAATTATTGCTATGGGTTTTCAAAGAATTGATAGAAAAATTGTAAGGCCATCCACAAGAACTTCTTTATGGTCATGCAAGAGACTCATGGTATGTTCTGATTTCTGATATTTCCTCATAATGTTTTATAATATAATTACACACAGTTACAAAGAGGGGACATCAAGAGAAACTGCTTGAAATAATACAAATTAAAACCCTAAAAATTCAGATCAAGGAAAAAAGTTGCTGGCTGATCCTACAACTGTTGAATTTCCTTAAACCCTTGTCTCCCAAGAGACTGATAGAACCTAATGAAAATAAATTATATGTTGGTCTGATTAAGCTGCAGTTATTAACTGAAATATTATTTATTAGAAAATAATCTAGCTTCTACTGAGAAGTTATACTTGTTTCAGCAGGTGATAAATGAATTTGGTTCTAAGATATAATCTTCTTTCTAAGATATTCCACATCCAGTATGCTAATTTCTAAAATACAAATTAATGTTTGTATTTGCCTGCATGCTCTTTTTGACTTAATAGAAGGTCACCAAGGAATCTAAAGAATAACCCTCCCTATTTGTCCTTTTACTTCTGCCTGTGTGGCAAATAAATGAAGACCCTGAACTTGGCTGGCAAGTTTTCTAACATGCAAAGTAGAACAGAGACACATTGGTACAGAGGTATACATGGGAAAATTCTGCTTTATAGGGGTTCAAGATACTCTTATTTGACTTTCATTTTCATTTTTCTTCTAAATGTGCTATTGAAATTCTTTTGTAAGCACAAGACAAGCTTTTCAGTAAGTATAGAAAGGAAAGTATAACTGAAACAATGAATAATGTTCAACTCACCATCCTTCCTGTAAAGTCAAGCACCAGCTTCTTTAAGCAATTCACAAATTTGCAGAAAACCACCAGTGATAGCAAACTACACAAACACAGAGCTGCACACAGGCCTGTGTATAGCTAAATTTCACAGTAAAATGTGTTCTGAATGTCTTCTTATGCAGCAAGGATGTAAATTTGCAGTGTCCAGTCACTGAATTTCCAAGCACCAATGGCTCTGTGCTGTCAGCAACGCCACTCACAAGTTTTATCTGTATGATTGGAAAGAGGGTAATGTTTAATATGAGCATCAGACCCTTCTGCTTTTGGTAACATACTGTGACCACTGAAACCACACTAGGAATTACTTAAATCTCTTTTTGAAACAAGTGAACCAGAAGTAACATCTGTGAACTTAAAGAATTTCTGTTCTTATCCAAGCATCTGACATTTAATCTTTTTCCTTTTGCTTTGTTAGAAAATATCACCTACTCTGGAATGTCTTTTGCATAAGAAGTCTCTTATAGAGGTTATAACTTAAAGAGGTCATCATTCGTAAACTCTTATTTACAACAGTCTACAATTCTACAATAGTCATTAAAAGTCGTTCTTGGTTTCATTGTGCTTTTCAGCCCCTCTTATGTTAATAAACCTACATTTTGAGGAAACATTTTCTCACATTTTGTCACAATTATTCTGCTAGCATAATATTCATGCAGGGAGATAAAATGCAATCTTTTACATTGGATTTTGGTGTTGTCACATTTAGACGTACCATCCTGGACCTACATCTTGACAACTGATCCCATGAAGTACACAATTTGTTTGGAATTATGGTCTTAAACTTGCAGGTCCCTGGCACAGCCATGAAACACATTCATCTTTGCCTAATAATAGCAGTTCCCCTTACTGCAAGAAGAGCAACCCAAAGACATGTTTTGACTTAAGCAGCTGCACAGCATTAGGGTAGCATTAGTCAGTACCCAAGTTTTCTCTAAGTTAGTCCCTAACTTCAGCCAATATTCCAACAATGGTCAGTGTTTGTGAGTTTATTACATAATTTTGCTACTTTTAGAGGAACTAATGCTACATGTAAGTCTGTTGCACTAGAAATTAATGTTCTTTCTTGTAAAGCAACTGACTTTTTGTAGAATCACAGAATAAGCAGAGTTGGAAGGAATAAACAAGGATTACTGAGTCCAGCTCACAGGCCTTCAGAGAACCATCCCCAAAAGTCACGCCATGTGTCCAAGAGCATTGTCCAAACACTTCTTGAACTCTGTCAGGCTGGTGCTGTGACCACTTCCCTGGGGAGCCTGTTCCAGTGCCCAACCACCCTCTGGGGAAAGAACCTTATCCTAATATCCAGCCTGAACCGCCCCTGACACAGCTTCAGACCATTCTCTTGGGTCCTGTCACTGGTCACCACAGAGAAGAGATCAGTGCCTGCCCCTCCTTTTCCCCTCCTGAGGAAGTTGTAACTGCATGAAGTCTCCCCTCAGCCTCCTCTTCTCCAGGCTGAACAGACCAAGTGACCTCAGCTGCTCCTCACACAGCTTCTCCTCAAGACTTCCCTTCCCATCCTCACCTTGGATACTCTCTGATATTTTTATATCTTTCTTATATTGCAGAGGCCAAAGCTGCACACAATATTCAAGGTAAGGCTGCACCAATGCAGATCACATACAGGTTATAACCATTGAAACTGATCTGATATAAAGATGATCAGGTGCCTGTTCTAATATATTACATGGTACAGTCCCTCAACATATCATAGCAAAAAATAAATAATAAATGAACTATCCATTGAGTTCTAACAGATGCAGTTCTGAATGTCAATATGGACTTCTACCTCTTGGATTTCCTTTGTGGTTACATGACAGAGAAATTAGTTTAACACAGACATATAACAATCTTATTCTCACAGCAGTTCACCTGAGAAGCGGATGAAATTCTTGGTCAGTTATTTTCATTATTAGTTCATTTATTTTATTTTTATTTTCCTGAGGTGCTTACAATAGCTGGGGGCAGGAAGGGGGGGGGGGGGGGAGAGAAAGAGCAAAAAAGATACATTTGCAGAAAGAATTACTCAGATACGTGTAAATTCATAGTACCAAAAGAACCTGATAAATACGTACCTTTTACCTTCACCAAAAGGTTTCATATACAAATACATCTTCATTGTAGAGTCCAATATGTTTCAAATTGAGAAAACAGTGGGTCATTCAACATTTTTTTTTTCTAAAAAGGCTCCAAATTCCAGCGTCATAATCAGTTTTTTTAGTGCTTCCTACAATGTTATGTTGACCTTCTTATCAATACAGAATAGCTGAACATGAGTCTCTACAAACCAGGCCTTCCAATGAAGGAATTTCTATGAAACAGTAAAAGGCAAAATGCTTCTTTTCTCTTTCAATGTCTTGTTTTGTCTCTCCAGCACTCCAGGATTCCTCTTGTTCATTTTAGTATAATCATGTTGTTTTTCAATATATGTACCTCTTAAGCAAAACTAATTTTTGAATGCTCTTCTATCTTCCTTTGGGATATGATTCCGAGAGCATAACATCATTTTGAGTCCAGAATGTGTTACACCTCAAAAATCACCTTGCAGAGCATACATTATTATGGATGGCACCTTCATGTTCTACAGTGAGCAGTGTAATAAAATAACCTGAATAAAATCAACAGTTTTTTACATAAGACTCTTAACGTGAGCCTTTACTACAACCTTTGTCTTAAAAAAAATACTCAGTTTCTCACAAGCCTGTTTTGGATTTATTTTAACCTTGCTGCACATCAAAGTACAAGGATGAAGCTTTGTTCTTGCTGTCAAGACAACCACTGCCTCTTCAGCAGAAGGGGAAAAAAATCAAAGACTTGTAGAATGCCAGTTGAGCTTGAACCTGAAGGCCACAGTCCCTCAGCACACCTGGTACTCCCCACAAGAGCAGGATACTCAAGAAAATTGAGGCTTCAAACGAGCTTCCATATAACAACCTATAATTTCTTTTCATTGAGTGGGGGAAAAACGTTAAAGGAAAATTTGACATGACAGTGCCTTTGCTGAAGCACAAGGAGGGGTTCAAGTTAATCCTCAGAATGCTGCAAGACAAAAGCCTCATTATACATAATAACTGCTTACCAGTACCCCGAATTGATAACAAGCTTCCTTTGCCAATTTTGTTTTATCATTACATGAAGAGGTGATTAAGTTATTTGACAAATCTTTTCCTGTGAAATATGGAGTTATTTACCTCAGGTAGAACCAAGCATAAAAGGTAAAAAAGGGGGCTAACCAGCATGGCAACTTTAAAATGGCTGCACTTGCTCAAAACTTGCCCACAATGGGCAGAAAATATTCAAGGTAACTAGTGGTCTGGTGTGTATTTGAAAACTATCAAATATATGTTGTGACATCATAGGGCATGCCAGCCTTCAGGCACCACCTTGTGCGTATTGCCTGCTTCTCTTTTACAGATTGAAGAATTTTGCCCTATTTGATGGTTCCAAGTCCTTCCTGGGTCTCCAGAGCAGCCTGGTGTGGCATCAGCTGTTGGGATCTGCTCAGAACAGACGAGGCTGCTTGGGCGATTCACAGCAGCCTCTCAGCATGACAATTCTTTTCCCCTCTCTGAGTGTCTGGAACAAGAGTAGCCATGCCACAGGCCACACTAAAAATACAGTACAGATGGTTGCAACAGAGCAGCTGGCCATGTACCCTGGTCCTGTTTGGTTTACTGGTGCAGACATAGCCAATCTTTTCCACTTTATCATTTCAAAAGACATTTCTCCAGTACTCAGGATGTTGTTCTTCCCTTGTTGCTCATTTGCAATCTTTCTCTGGAGGGGCAGAAGGTCTAAGCCAATTACCTGCATTTCTTTGCTGCCGGAAACATTTGCAAATCTCAAATCCTGCGACAGGAAAATCATGACTGAGAGCAAAAGACATATGTCGAGTGACACTAGCTGAATTTTCTGTGCTGAAATGTTCATACGTTAAGCAAATATGACTGAGATTTATTCAGAGTTCAGACACTGCTGAAGTGAAAATGAGGTCATGAGAGAAGGTCACTTGATAAACAGCCCCACTCCCAGTGAATTCAGCAGGAGGTGCTACATAAGAGACAGTTACTACACAGTACCAACCTAGACAGTACTGTGCAGTAAGAAATGAACTACCTGAGTGCCAGCAACTGAAATGGCATCAAGGCGGGTGAAAGCAAAGGTCAGGCTGACGTAGCAGTGCTCTGACAGGGTCCAGCAACAAGGTGTGTAACTCCCTGGTACATCTGTATTCCAAACTAGAAAATAAGAGGTGTGGAAGAAGAATCCTCATCTGACAACTAAGTGGGGCATTGCTCCTTCCACTTGCGAGTGAACATGACCCTGACTGTGGCCAGAGCTGTCTCCTCTAAGCTCAGCGGATGAAATGTACACTTCTCCTTCCCCTACAAAATGCATGTCCAAGCATCCTCAGTGACCTTTCCAAAACTCACCTTTGCCAGCAGGCAACCACCATCTCACCAGGCTGCATAAATGGAATCATAAGTTTTCCGACTCATTTGCATGATCTTTTGGCCAGCTGAAAAAAAACTGCTATCCAAAGCAGGTGCTGGCAATAATTGATTCTTTCTAAACCCCATGGGTTGAGTGTGAAAATGGTACTACATATGCTAATTTCTCACAATAATATGTGCATGAACTATTCTCTTATTTTGCCACATGAGTGCTTTGTTTTGAAAATCCCACGCTGTGTGATTTCACACAGGCTCTGCTGTGCGCTTCTCCGTACGGTGATTCAGGGCTAATCTTTTACAAGTGGCAAATAACTATTTACCCCTCATGAGCCTGTCACAGAGAGGCCATCAATTTCCTGTCCTCTTGATAGCATCCCCATCCTTATCCAGGGGTGACAACTCCCACTACCTGTCTACTTGCCTAACTGATTAAAAGAATTATGTTGACCCCAAACAAATTGTTCTCTAGCAGACTGCTTGCTGTGTTTCTAGAATTACATGCACATCAACAACAGTCATTCCAGCTTTTTCATTATTTCCAATTGTTTAAACTGAAATACTAACTTACCCTATAATTCTCATTTTTATCTTATCTACTGTGTCCAGAATCCATCAAAATATACACTTTTTTCCCAGACTTGTGTTGTGAAAGAATTCCATACATCTTTCTTGTAAATCAGGACTAAAATGTAAAAGATGCACTGCCTGTTTCATGAAAGTGTTTATTTGTTAACTAGTTGTTTCTCAGCTCTCTGTATTAATGACTTCCTGTTTGTTGGGGTTGAATTCTGTAAAAGTATTTGGCTTATTGTGTGAGAGCATTATATGAGCAATACACTCCTGGATTCTTGTGATTCCCTTGTGAAATACATTTACAGTTATTGAAATTATGTGCATGCATAGTTGTTGTTTTGGATTATGGGGTTCTGTCATGGACAGATTCATTCAGTATTTGTTGATTTCCAATAAGTTTGTTCTTGATTGCAAGTTAGGTCAAGTTAGGAGATGAGCCAAAAATGACAGAGGACATGTTGGGGAAATATATTTCAGGATTTAATCTTCTCATAGTACAGACCTGTAACTGTATAAAAGACTTTTATACAGTAACTGTATAGAAAATATATAACTGTATAGAAATCCTGTCTATGATTACTATGATTACGGTCTATGATTACTAGGAATATATGACTTAGGGGAAGGTTGTTTTTTGTCTCGTAAGCAGTTATAAACCAAACTTATTCATCCAGAGGTAGTGCAAATAACAAACTTTTCAGCATGTTTTGGAAAACCTTTGATTCTGTGGAAGTAGGTTTGTGATATCTATGTATCTGTATGTTCTCATTTTTCTGATGATTAATAATGTCTATAAAGGGTATGTAAATATAAGAGTACTCCAGACAAAGATTAATGAAATCATGACTAACCCATGGTAGAAAACTGTGAAGTCAATGTTTTTGGGTGATGCAATATAGATTTTCTTCTGATCCATCCAGAATGCTACACCTGAGGCTGCTACTAACAAGCATCTTCAAGGGACACGTTGAGCTATATCCCAAAGTATCAAGATCCTTTGGGGCATGCTCCTGTCTCAGTCATTCAGGTGCTCTCAGTGCAGAGAAAAAAGTTCGGAAAAGTTCAGAAAAAGCAAGCAGTTGGTTTTGCAATCACCTGTTGGAACTGGCCCTAAACACTCAACAACTTGCAAAAATTACTGTACCGCTGAGTTTTTTGTGCTTGTTACCAACTTCTTACTTTAAATACTATTTAGGTTCTTTTTTCACATTCGAATTTTTAACAAGACAATTCAGAGTCCCACTCTCCCCACAATAACAATAACAGCAGTTCAATACAGCTTTTAGAACATGGGTCACAATTCTTTTTCTGATCTGTGAAAGACACATTAATAAGCTTTTGGCATTCAGAGGAACAATCTTTTATCTTTCTTTCATTTTCTTTTAGTTTTTGGTGTTCATTGGAACTTTTCTCCCCCCACCTTTCAAATTCTGCAGGAAAAAACCTTGGAAGAAAATTAAAACTTCTTTTTTAAACACACTGCAATTTGTTGATATTTTCAAGCTTTTCAGTATTACTCCATTCACAAGTTGAATGTGTGTGCTATTTAGTATCAAACAATTGTTTTAGTGCCATTTCAAGTGTCTGGCTGTGTTAATGCCCGCTAATTAAATGTTTCAGGAAAAAAAAAATACAGCCTAAATTTCACAAAACTTCATCTACATCTGCTTCTTCTATGAAAAGATGTCCTTGGAACAACTCCAGTATGTTAAATAGAAAGTAAATTATTACAAATAAGACAGTAATTTACCTGCAGGCTTTAGCATGCACTACTGTGTATTAAATTTACCATTCACTTGCTGTTGATGGTCAAGAAGACAAGATTCTCTGTGGCATAAAAAAGAAAGTACTACTTTAGGACTATTTAGATGGGTTATGTTCCTATGCTTTTGGTGTTTGGTGATAACCAAATATTTCTGTCCCATCTTCAGAGATTTCAAGGTGGGATAAAGAAGCTGTCATGTTCCCCACTCTCTTCCAGCACAGAAGGTCATTACAAGCTGTGGTTGCAGATTTCTGGAGATTCCTTCAGGATGGGCTCTCAGAAGCAGCACCATTGCTATGGAGCCTTTGAGGGAGATGATGTGACAACAGCCTGTCACAGTAGGCAGACAACACATACATTTACATCTTATCACTTCAGCTATGGGCATTAATCACACAACTTCCCAATACTTTGCAAATAATAGAGAAGCAAAAGATATAAATACATAACAAGATGCAGTTGACAGGGAAGTACTATGGAGAGCTTGTCCTGTCTGGACCACCCATAACCATAGCATGAAGTACACACTACCACACTTGTTTTGGACTCCTCAAGGCTGTGATCCACTCACCCATCACCTCCCCGACTCACCAATGCACACTTTCAAGTTATCAAATCTTCCTAGTGGATAGAGACAATCCAGGTTTACACTGAAATTTGGAACCAAACATATGACAACATGAAGAGGGCTTTTTTCCAATATAAGCTGAGCAGAATTTTTGCACTGCATTATTGCCTCAATTAATTCTCTTTACACATCTATCAAGATAATAAATGTAATGCATTTGGATGGAGAAAATTCAGCTACTTGCTAGATACGTACACATTATCACCAGGAACCAATTACACATTGTAAATCCCCTTATCATTACATAGTCCGCTTGGTGAAGTAAAAACTGAATAAAACAAGTGGATTGCTGAAAGCATGAGAGATTTTTAATTTAACATTAAGTAGGACTGTTAAATATTTTGTGATTTTTATTATAACATCTGATATGACATATCCATTTGCCTATATATTTTGATATATAGGTTTTTACTCCTAACCTCAACAATGGCAATTTCATTAGCAGCAGAATCAGACCAGGTTTCTCAGAGCCTCATCCAACCTCGCAATTTAGACCCATAGTTATGAGAAACACCATTCCATCAGCTCATTTTAGCTGCTGGAAAGACTCAGCTCTAAGGTGAGACCTACATGGCTACGCACTTATGCCCTGGTTCTCGCTGCTGTGAGCCAAGGTTTAGGGAAGACACTCAGGAGGACCAGAATGCAACTCAGCTCCCTTGGGACAGACACCTCTGTGTGGGCAGCTTGCCTCTGCAGAAAGAAAGGCTTCAGTGCAAGAGGGGGAATGGGCAACGGGGGACATGCAGAAGGCACCCTAAAGAAGTATAGGGAATAAAAGTGAAAGTAAAATATTTGCAGAGAAATAGGGAGGATGGGAATGTTTAAAGAATGGAAAAGAATCCAAATCCATGGAAAACCAGACTCTCAACCATTGTGGTGACTAAAACTAAACATTTTATTCCACCTTTCTGTATTTCAGATCTGGGACGAGATTTAGTCTTTTAAGAAAGTGCCTTGAAACAAAATTTCAAAATCTATAAAACCCATACTTGTAGGAAGACAGTTCAGGACCCAAAGTTAGATACTGGGTATTGCAATATGTAGAATTTATTGCTGCTTGTTCAAGTGAAATTTCAATTTCTTGTACCTACTCATATCACTTTTCTGGCAGCCACAACACAAGAAGTCTACAAAGCAGACCTATCACTGACCAAATTGCTTAGTGTTGAAAAAGCACACTGTACAAAACAAAGTTTATGTGATTTAAAGAGCAATTTCCAGACCCCAAGCCTGGGGAAATTTTCATGAAAACACCAGAAGAACCAAGTCAAGCTTCAGTATTCTTCACTCACCCATATTCCAAATTAAAACCAAGAGTTTTAAAATTTGGAAAAAATAGCACTGCAGCAAGACACATTTTTCTTCTTGTCCACTTTGTCGGGAATAGTTCTGCCAAAACAAAATCAAACTTGTGATAGACACTGAAGCAGGAAAAAACATCCGGCAATTTCCCTATTTTTTGAAGGAGAATATGGGGCATTGTTGGTAGCAAAGTTTCTTCCAGAAATATGTGCACTAAATTTGGCAGGCATTCATCTCAGTTGCTGTTAAGTTCATGACAAGCTGACAGATGCAGCTGCCCTTTTTGTACCCATCATTTGCTGTAGCTGTAATACCATGCCATCACAAAAGTGGTGACAAAAAGACTGCTGGTTCTGAGCACTCTCACATGATGTGGGTCAAGTATATAAAACTGCTGTAGGCACAAAGACTGCTGCACAGGAACCCTCCCACCTGTCATTCAGGTTCAATCACCTGAGGCACTTTCACCTTGAGATTATGTATCCAGGCTGCTGTCAAGCACTAGGACTCATGTCTCCACAAGAATTATGTCCAGCATTTTCTTTTTGTCCCAGTGACTACAATTTTCATGCAGTCCATGACTTTATCATCTACATTTTCTTCATCTCTTTTCTACATTTTCCATCTTTAGCAATATCCTTCCAGTCCAAATAAGATTAAGGCCAAAAGTATTATCATTCCCTGTCAGTTATCTGGCAAATTTCTGTCACAAAGGTGGCTGTGGTGCTACACAAACACTAACCTTTCTCTTTCTGTTCAAAAAACAAAAGTATTTTTCATTATGAATATGAATTCTACTGCAGCTTGCAGATAATACATAACTGATACAGCAAGACTAGCCCTGCATCTTTTTCTTGTAGAATTTTATATGTACTTACAGAAAAGATGGCAGAGAATCAAATCTCTAGTGGAGCCCAAAGTAACTGGAAAAACAACGCGTGTCGCTTTATGTTGTCTGCGTGTTTTCTATTGTATCACTCTTAAATCATAGCAGTTACAGGTAATTAGTAATTTCTAGTTTCTATTAACATTAAAAAACAACATCAAGAACAGCTCCCTTTTAACAATGGCACATTTCAACTAGTTTGCCCAGGATTCTTGTTTCTATGGCCTGGGCTTGACAGACTAAGAATACACCCAGCTGGTTTTCAAACCAACACTTTCAATAGTCTGGGGAAGGGCTGTGTGACTTGTCATAAAAACAGCTGCCTCTGTCTCCCCAACCAGCCAGGAATAAGCTGAAGAGAACAAAACCTTGAATGAAATCACCTAGACTTTTCATGCAAGGACAAAAGGTGGTCATTATGCATACCAGGAAGGTTCTTTTATAGCTGGTAATTACATATAAATTGGAGAGTTATAATAAAAAAAATCATTTCTCTCTTCATTTATTTAAAATGTGATTTCTACAGCCATTATATAATTACTGGTATTTTTCAGTAATGTTATTAAGAACAAATGAGCTAGTGTTTCAGAAAGAATCACAAAGATGCAAATACTGAAAGTTCCTTATTAGAACTGGTAGTCCAGCACGAAGCAAGTGGCAGGAAAAAGATCTCTTATTGAAAACTGCAAACTGAACTTTTTCAGTGTTGTAAAATGATTAATTTCTGTCTTTCTATTATGAAGAAAGAAATTATGCCTATTATCTCTGACATATTATTTCAAGCTCTCAACTTTTCTCAGTTTCTCATTTGTTCAGAAAAAGTCTGTGAACTACTGACCTCTAGCAACAAGCCTAAAATAAGACATAGAAAGATCACAAAAAATGCTGAAAAGAACAAGAACAGCTCCCTGCTGTCACTACTCATGAAATAAGTGTTATTCAGGACACTTAGTCAAGCACTCATTCCTGTGTACAGTCTGAAATGCTTGAGTATAAGCAACAGTAGCAACATACTAGTGAAAGAATATAAAAATAAAGAAAAAACATCTCTTAGGAGATACACAAATCAACATGAATTACAGCCTAGACAGATTTTAGAGAGCTAATTTAGGTTATATACTTTACCAGAGTGCACAATTCTAGATATCTCGGAGGCTGAAAATCAGTACTAAATATTATTAATGTAGAGGAGCAATGCAGGAATGATACAGAGAACAAAGAAGAAAGACTTGTATTTCAAGTCCCTTGTATTCCAAGAGAGAAGAATTGCAATCAGGTGCATAAATATCATTGTGTCATCACTGAGTCCACCTCAGTGGAAACTTTATTTCTTTTAAGGCAAATTATTTTCTATTACTGGTAGTGCTTCCATAAATGGATAAAAACAGCCAGAAAGCACAAGAAATGAAGAAGTAAATATCCAGTCCTCCAAGATTTTTAGTGATAGCAGAATGTAAAGCAACACACATCTACTCAAGAGCCCTGAGGCTCTGATGTCCAGGGGATTCCTGCTGTCCTGAGCTACCCTGGGCAACAATGGCAGCAGAAGGCTCCAAACAAAAACAGCAACATAACTCAAATGAGGAAGAGCAGACAGAGACCCTTTCCAGTTCCAATGGCAGTCCATCAAACTTGTGTCTCCTTTCTCTGGTCCATGCTGTCACACCAGATGCTTCTTTCTTCTCTCCCAAGGGCAGAAGCTCTTTCTCCCCCAGCAGGAAGGTACAGGTTAGATCTGAGCTAACAATGGGAAACAAAGGATCAGTACTGGGATGAGGGGGTGGGAAAGATACCTAATTTTTAAGGCAAGGTCATTTTCACTTTTTTAAAAAGAATGCAGGTGATGGGGAGGCTTTTGTTAGGATAGCAAATAAACTTTTTTAACACATTCATTCGACTGCTTGAAAATCTGCCACTTACTCCACTGATGAAGGGAAGAGTCTCTATCCTTAGCTGACTGAGATTATTAAAGTGGCTTCTTCCTGGCTAATTGTTAAACATCCTGGTTTAGCATAATTTTGTTGCCTTGCTTTTTCTCTTGTGACTACACATGGTGATAAAAACTTTCTGTGAAACTGTCACTTTTTTGTAATGGCATCAAAAAGCTTGGAGTAAAACTGTGTACACTTTAATGATTTATCAGAATAGTTTTTATCTTGTATTTTAAAACTCAAAGTAGCAGTTTAAATTTGTCTGTGATTATGTCCCCAGTATTTGCTCTAGGGCACAGAAGATGGTCTTACAGATTTACGTGTGTTAATAAGAAAAAAATCACAACTTGCAGATCAAGTTCTGTGATACACATGCTAGACATCACAAGTATGTGAGTACCTGAAAAGTATTCGCAGACCTCACAGGCTCTTCAATAAGACCTTTTTCACTGGGTTCACACCACACACAACACTAATTTACAAATGTCTTTTTCTTTGTTTGATCACAAAATGCACCTTACTTACATGTCTGGCTTTGCACTGAAATATCTACCAGTCTTCTTTAGCTGCAATAAGCAATACCTGGTATTTTCAGTGTGACAAAAGACATTTACCTGTGAGCAGAGCTGAGAGAGAGGCAGAGACTGACGTTTTATGAAAGTGAAGCCTGTATATAATAACAAAGTCATAATAAAAAAAGAACCATTAAAGGCAGCAAATCATAAACAAAATAATGTATATCTGAATATGAAGAATGGGGTTAAGATGGGCCATTAAAAATTGCTAACTCTTGCTTTTGAGCCCAATTACCAGGCTGCAGTTTCAAGGTGAGTGTTCAGAAGGAATCTTTGCACAATTGCTCCATTTCCTGTTTCAGTTTGTGCCCATTGCCTCTTGTCCTACACCTGGCTTTTCCTTCTTTAGCTGCTCCTCTGAAGCATATGGATGCATTGATCATATCCTCCTGAGCCTTTTCTTCCTCAGGCTGAACAACCACAGCTCTTTTAGCCTTTACTATGCAAGATGTTCCATTTTATTAATCACCTTCATAATCTTTCGCCTGCTGCATTCCAGCAAGCCCCTGTCTGTCTTGCACTGGGCTTTCACCAAGGCTGACTAAAGAGGAAGGATCACCTCCATGCTGCTAATGCTGTGCCTGATCAAGGTCAGAAGGCTGTTGCCATTTCACTGTGAGGCCACACTGCTGGATCACATTCATCGTTCACCAGGAGCCCCAAGTTCTTTCCTGTTAAACTGGTTTCCAGGCAGTTTGTCCCCAGCATGTAGTGATGCATGAAGTTGTTCCTTCGCAGTGGCAGGAGATGGCATTTCATTTGTTTTAATTTAATGGGACTCCTTTGAGGCTGTTTCTTGAGCCTGCCAAGGTCCTTTTGAACTGCCTCACAACCATCTGGGGTCACTTGGTCTGTTCAGCCTGAAGCCTGAGGGGAGACCTCATTGCAGTATACAAATTCCTTGTGAGAGGAAGAGGAGGGACAGACACTGATCTCTTCTCTCTGCTAACCAGTGACAGGACCCCAGGGAATGGCCTGAAGCTGTGTCAGGTTGGATATTAGGATAAGGTTCTTTCCCCAGAGGGTGGTTGGGCACTGGAACAGGCTCCCCAGGGAAGTGGTCACAGCACCAGCCTGACAGAATTCAAGAAGTGTTTGGACAATGCACTAAGGCACGTGGTGTGACTTTTGGGGATGGTTCTGTGAAGGCCTGTGAGCTGGACTCAGTAATCCTTTTTTGTCCCCTCTGAGTCAGCTTATTGTGTGATTCTGTGGTTCAGGTGATGAATTAAAATGTTATTGATTAACATTATTGGCCTCCTCAGGCACATGTCCAGTGACTGGCCTCCAGCTGGACTTTAAGTTACTGATCATAACCTTTCAAGGCCAGCAGTTTAAATGGTTTTCCATTTATCTAGTTCATTCTTCATCAGTTCAACAAATATCTTGTGAGATGGTATAAGATGCCTTGCTGATCTCAAGATAAACAGCTATGTAAGAAATTCTCTTCTCATTCTTCTGTGATCAGACATAGCTCCACTGCATGAACCAAATCTCCAAAGACTTGAGCAACTTGGCCTGAATGACCCTGCACTGATGTTGTTGTGTGCAGGATGCTGGACTGGATGGCTTCCTGAATGATGAAATGTTTCCTTATGGCAGAAGCAGCTGAATTGCTCCCCACCAAGAAGAGGACCCAGGGCTAGGTTCTTCCTGCTGTGGAAAAGAGCTGGGATGGGATACACCACCATGAAGGAGCAAGCTTGCTTCTCCTATTGGACAAAAGGAGGACAGTAGAGAGGAGGGCAGTGAATGCTGCTGCTGGGAGGGTCGTTTCAACATTCAGCACGGAGGCACTGCACCAGCCCAGCTTCCCCCAGCTCAGCAGCCTCTACACCAAGGGTGGAAGCCCCTCACAACAGCCTCACCAGCCCGATGCTGTGGGTGAGCCCCCTGATAACTGTGAGCTGACTGATAGCACTTCCCAACGACTAAAGAACATTTCCTCATGGCCAGAATGAAAGGAAAGCCAGAGAGTAAATCTAGAAGGAAAAAGGCAAAAAGAGGCAAATAAGAAAAGAACTGCTAATGTGCACACTTAGCAGTTTGCAAGAATTAGAGGTTTTTTTATACTTGTCAATTATTTGCTCAAAGATGCTAGGCTTTCAATAACCTACAGTACGCTGGGGAGAGAATGCACTTATTAGATTGTGCTAAAGAAACCCAAAGAGCATGAGAACCTAAAAAAAGTATTCAAAAATATTAGTTTTTTTTTTTTCCTAAAAAGTCTCAGGCTGGTGGTTTCTTGTCATTATTTAACAAAGCTGAGATTGTTGAGTCAGACATGCAGTAGTGTAGTGCCTATGGTAACATTCACTCAGAATCCACTTATAATAAGAAACACAAAATTGAAAAAGTAGCTCTTAGAGGATCCTCATCTAGATTTCTAAAGGTTGCAGAACCAGAGCAGAAGTTTTAAAGGGATTTTAAATAATGGCACAGGGAATTGAAAAGCAAAAGCAGAGAAAATGTTACCCTAAGAAGTCCATAAATTGCAAAAACAGGTTGCTGGTGAACAAATTAAGGCAATATCTGATATAAAGATGAAAGTCTGTGCAAACACGACAAAGTCAAGTTGAACACAAACAGATAAAAATGAGAATTTAATAAATGAAGAAGTCAAGAAATCCCTCCTTACTGTGGTAAAGTAGGATAAAATCTCAGATAACATTTGTGAGAGTTTTGGGAAATGGAGCACTTAGTCAATTGGTTGCAGACTGAAAATATAACTGATATTAAGAAGTCCTGTTGGTCACTGTAGTGCTTTAACACCAATCAGAAATTAAACTCCAAGTAAGCCACTCCCTTACCTCTCCCCTTCTGGTAAGAGAGGTACAAAAGCAGAGACTATGGGCTGAGATAACAATTTACTGAAAGCAAAAAGCAATTAAATAAGAAACACACAGTAACAGTAGCAATACTAATAATAAAAGCATACAAAAGAGGTGTTATACCTGTAGAAAGGTGTTCACCATCTCAACTGAGTTCCACATGGACAACGCTTTCCTTTCAGCACCACATCTGTAGCTGTGTCTCAGAAAAATGAGAGGATGGTGGAGGCAGAAAAGGATGGAGTTTGCAAGGCTGATGCTGACAGCTTTCCCTGGAGAGAGCAAGGCAAAAAATGGCACACCTCTAGCAGTGTTCTTACCTTTCTTTCCCAAAACCATGCCTCCTACAGATGATGGGCATGGTACAGGATTACAATTTAGCCACACCCACACTAAGCTCTATGCTCTATGCTCTAAGCTCTATGCTCTATGCTCTAAGCTCTGCCCCCTCCCTGCAACCAGAAGAATCACTTTAGTATTGCTGGGAGGTTGTTCATTTGAGTTGCCCCTGGAAATGCCTCCAGGATTACATCATCCTCCTCTACCTACAATGCATGGCACTTTTGGAAGCATCTCAGTCACATCTCACCTGTCCTGTGAGGTCTTAGTGCACACTGGAGAGCTCTCCTTCTCCTGGGGTCTCAGTAGCCATTGCTACACCATGTGCATCCGTCACAGCCTACACAACAGACTTTATTACAGATTACTTTTTGTTATAAACCAGGGGCTAGGAAAGAGGACTACTGGAAACAGGACAGATGCGTGGATCAACAGCCTTTTTGGTGCTCTCCCCACATGTTGAATTATTGAAAAGATCTACAGAGCAGCAAAGATTGCTCTGTAGGACCGGCTCATCCCAACAGAGGAGGCTCCTGCAGGGATGAGGCACACTGTCACATCTCATGGTGTTCATTTGTCATCTCTCCAGCATGTGTCCTCAAGCCTGGGCTCCCTCTCCTCACAGGAAGCCCATGAGCCTGGCTCCACATCAGTAGTGCTTGCTGTTACCCAGGGACATGGCCAAGGCTGGTGGGGAATCAGGGGCCTTCTCTGATTAGTGTATGTTTGGTTGAATCCTGAAGCTAAGGTCCTTCCCCAGGGCACTGATTCAAGGGACAAGACACATGTCAACACATACGACATAACTATATTTTTGCCAGAAATCTCTACTGGAGTCTGATATCATAATTCTTACTCAAGAGAGATCATGGACAGAGAGCAGGCCCTCTTAAGGCCTCCTTAATATTTCATGATTATCTAATTCATTTCATGGAGAGTGATCTGCCTCTCGGTGTCAAACACCCTGAAGTCGGTCCCTTACAGACAAGAGTCGGGCTTAGTCCACTGAGCTGAGGACAGGAGACGCAGGGAAACACAGCAATATCTGGAGATTTGTCTCAAAGGAAACAAATGCCACAAAAGTGAGATCTCTTCTTCTCAGCTGTTAAAACCTGAGGACTAATTGTCTATGCAGACAGGAAAAAATAGCTGTTAGAACAATCTCAGTCAAGCTACCCCATTACACAAAACAAAACCTAAAAAAAATAATTTTCCTCCAACTTTTCCTAAGAACTTTGCAAGGTTTTTTCTACAAGGATCCACAAAGGAGAATGAACATCTCTTATGGGGACAAGCAGGAATGGGCACAAAGCAAAGCTTGGAGCTGCAGAAGGGCAGAACTGAAAATTAATCATTCAAGCATATTAAGCTCCATTATTGTGCACATTTAAGACATCTTCCTGAATGGGCTAATTTTGAAGGTATCTTCAGATACCAGAAATATAACCAAAAAAGTTGTTATGGCAGTCATGTTTGCAATTAATCTCGTCTGGGTATATAACAATTTTGTAGAAACAAGATTAAGATTGTTTAGAAAATCTGAAGATCCTACCCTAGACCACAGCAAAATACTTGATGCTGATGTTATTGGACATTCTGGAACATTTTGCAATAAAAAATGTAGAATCAGATCACCTGGCATGAAAAAAAAAAAAAAAAAAAAGGCTTTAAAAGTGGTTTGGGAATAGATGGAAGGGGGAAAGTGCAAGTTGACTTTAGGTAAGTCTGTCGATGTACTAGCAAAGGATATATTAATTTGGGTCCTAACAAAGCGAAGGACCCAAATTAATATATCCTGCCTGTCAAGACTTAAAACCTGATCCAGTAACTCAAATGAGGACTACAAAGCAGTTTCACTTCTTCAAAAGACCTAACTCCACTGAATAGCTAACTCAACTTAAACTTTTACTAAAGAGCTAAAATTTTAGTTAAATTTTACTAACTCAAGTTGAGAGTGCAGAAGCACTGATTCTGCTAAGAGGGGCCTGAAGTAAGCTGTCAATGAAAAGGATGATAAGGATTACAGAAATCTTTCATGTGTGATATCCAGGGTCTAACTATATGGTGCTGTACCTCCTCAACAACATCTGCACCAACCAGCTTTAGTTCAACATCACTACTGGTTGGTTTTCTCATAAGTTTGTTTTCTTCTCCTTTGGTCAGGTTCTGTGACACCTTCCCTGTTCTCAAAGGCCAATCAATCCCCTGACAAGAACTTGGTCAGGGCATAAGATGATTTCCATTATTAACAATATAATATGGTCCAGCATGAGTATGCTGCAGAGTTAAGCACTTTTTATGTTACCAAGTAGAGTTGTTACTTACATATAGTACATCCTCAATATTCGAGCAAGTTTCATACAGAACACACACATCATTATTGTATGATTGCTTTGTTTTTACACTTTAATCTTCTTCAATGGGGAAAACAAGATGTTTGTGGTTCCATAAAGCAACTTGCAAAATTAAAAATATATCTATTTTTTATTACCAGGAAAGAAATCAGAGGTGGGAAGTAGGAAAAGGGGCAGATTTGAGCCAGACAAGGCAGGCAAGAAATGGGCTAGAAGATGGGGGAAAAAGACAGAGAGGAAGTAATTTGTGCAAGACCTTGAAGCAAGGAGTCTGAACTGTATGTGGGAAGCTATAATATAAGAGATTTTTTTCCATAAAAATTCAAACCAAGGCAATGATATTTAAAAGCCTTAATAAGATATGAATTTGAGTAATACTTTAATTGTCTTTCTGAGAAAATTACTCAGGCAATCCAACACTCTTTTCCATATTGTTTTCCCCATCTGTGGAATAACTAAATAATTATGCCATTATTGTGTTGAAGCCTCACTTATTAGGAATTACAGCAACATCTGGTTATACTGACACTGGCTGTGGTTTAGTGATGAAACTTCCTGCAGTTGCTTTAGTAACCTCTTCTAGCGAAGGATAGATAGGATTAAACATTCTCTCACTCTTTTGGAAACTCATTAGTCTCTGCATTACTAATGCATTAATTTAGTAATAATAATTCTTCATACTTACCAATGTACTGACCTCAGGTCCTGACTTCTGGGATGACATTTGAGAATGTCTTAGTGAATACATACTAGTTTTCCTCTGTGTTTGAGCAGGCTTTTATTCTCTGTTGAATTTCTAATCAGCACCTGAAGGATCCCAAAAGGGTATTTCTCCAGTCCAGGAAAGGCTTCTGGAAAGGCTGCAGTGGCATTGCCTCTTTCATCCTCAAGGTCCTGGGTGAGGCAAATAAGCTCTAACTTTGCATATTTCTTGATCTATCACTTCCTGAAGGAGAAGTCAGGATCTAAGCTCTACACGGACTCTAACAAAGGTTCCCACTGTCAAGGGACAAAACAGCCTATTTTGCATACTGTTGCATCTGGAATTTTCCAAAGAGCCCTGAAAACTTAGACACCAAATGTCCATTGTAATCCCTCAAGAGTGAGACACCAAGCTCCTTGAGTAATGCTTCAGCCAACAAATCCAATTATGCTGAGGTACAGGTGATGTGACTGGAGCTGACTGTACTCTGACAATGGCTCACGCTGGATGGGGGCAGGAGAGCACAAGGGCAGAATAACATCAGAAGCCATGTGGCAGTCTGTGCTTTGACAGTCATGCACTGACACTTCTGCAGCTCTCTTACCTCTGGCAGCTTTAGATGCCAGGCTGCAGATAGGCACTCTAGGTGAGCCCAAAGACCTATTGGGGGGCAGTCAAAGTGCAGGTCTAAACATGCACTCTTCTGTAGATGTTTGTCTTTTTAGTAGCATATTTGTACCTGGTACAATTAAGTCCAGGAATGCTAACACACAGACCTGGATTGGGAAAATTGCCAGGCTTTTGGGAGGCTGCTGACAGTACAAGCTTTAGCACAAAAAGATAAGTGAAGTTTGTCTAAACTCCTATTACCTCTACTCTATCAATTCTTTAGCTAAAAGGTACCTTTTAGAACAGACTGTAATTCTGTCACTCAGTTGCTTGTTAGGTTTGACGTCTTTCATAAGTACGATAGCAATTCTGAAAGTCTTGGAAGGGTGCAGATGAGACATCAGGAAAAGCATGCACACCACAGAAGACTGTGCCAAAACAAATGAGTTTATAAAGATCAGTTGGCTATGTAGTCTATCTGAACATTGTACATGCCATGTCTTTCACCATATATTCTTCAGACTATAAATAAATCAAATTGACATATATTCACAATCTAGCACCATCTGCTGCATAAAGGAAGAAGGCATTTTAAAAGCAAAGGATCTGTTTGTTTCCTTACATGATATATGTTAATCAATTAAACGTATCCCTTGTTTTATAAATGTGCAACTTGACTTTAAATATAACAAGGATTTTACAAGAATAGTTTGAGGAAATCATTCTAACTATGGATTCTCATTTGCTATTAGTTTCTGCACCACGTTCAAATTCCTTTATTTCCAAAGCACTAAGCTGAGAGCAAGAAGCAGGAAGGTCTTATCTCAAGTGTGGTGACTCAGACCTTTATGGAAGAGATGCATATACAATCAGAGATAAGGGTTATGGTTTTAATACAAATTCTTCTCATTTAAGATAAATATTGAATGTAACATTTGAGACAAATAATTGTCTGCATCATTGTGAAGGGTTTTATTTTGCTAATTATATTTTTCAACTGTTTTCCCCTAAAATAGGTTTGGGGTTTTTACATTAGCTATGACAAAAGCATGAGATATTACTCCCAACAAATTTCATTCTGGAATGAAAGTTATACATTCATATAACTCTTTCCTATTTATTCCTTTACTTTAAAAAAAAAAAATGTATCATTCTAAAATTCTAAGGTCCTCTATCTATTTTTAAACATTTTGGAAGATCATGGCAAAGCATAGAGGCATATTCTAAAACTTATACAGGCTACCTCAAGAAATCAGGCTTAAGCAACTTTGTTACCCCATATGAAACTAAAATTAACTCATTCAGGAACTTAACTCTCACTCATTTCTTCAATAATTAATCTGCCTTCTTTGATATTACCACACAACGTTACAGAACCACTGAAATAATTTAATATAACAAACCTGTTAACAATTTAGATCTCTTAGACTAAAGCAGTGAAAAATTGTTTTGCTTTCTCCCTCTGCTTTGTCCAAAAGGCATTATTCTTAGCTATCTAGCTGTCAGCAACACTAAACAAAGGGATGTTAAATTAAGTTTCTGCTTTATAAACAGAAAGGGAAAAAAAATAGACCACAAAATTTCAGTGTGTTGCTGCAGTGAATTCTGGCCTGTGCAAAGCTGAAGCAGTTTTCCTTATGGGCACTGACAAAGACAACTGTCACTGTGGGCCACAGGGCGCTGTGAGCTGCAACCAGAATCCTGCCTGAACTCAGATCAGAGGCTGAAGGTCCCCGCAGTCCTTTGTTTCCATCAAAAAATGTCAGTTTTGCTTGTTTCTACAAGGAGGGAGGGGCTCTCTGGAGAAATTACAAGCACAAACTGGAGGCCAACCATCAGCTGTGCAGCTACTCCAACACAATTCTAAGTTGTTGCTTAGCTGTAAATGTGCATTCCCAACAGGACTCTTTAGCCCCGTGCTGAAGCTAGCAGGATCTTTGGTGGAGTACCTCTGAAAACCCCAGAGTGTTCAGCCTCATTGATTTTTCAAGAAGTATACTACAAAAATACACTGTCTGCTTTTTTGGTTATTTCTTTTGGCGAGCTACTGCATAGCTTAGACTACTAAAAAATAGGTAAGTGCAAGTCTTACACAGAAAAACAGGACTCAGAGCTGAAACATATTTTTACTCCTCCAATTTTCTGAATAGAGCCAAAAAAAAATGCTCATGCTGTAAGAACGACTTATGTGCTCAAAAGCTAAAATACAAGCCTCTGCTGCTCTGACTCACCAGCTGGTTTTAAAAACTACAAAGGAGTATAAAGACTTCACCTCTTCCCATTCTCTCTAAAGTTTTCTCGTCACAACTGCTTAGCCATCAGCAATGAAACTGAACAGCAGAAGAGTAATGAATTTTTCCTTAGTACTCTGAACCTCACTTTACTGCTGTTGTCTTTTTAAATCACACTTACTCCATTTCAGATCAGAACTTCAAATTACCTGCTACTAAATCACTCTCATTGGAAGCAAGCAGTCTACAATTTCTAAAAAAGAACATGAATGCAAGCCCTTTCATTACCCTTGAAACAGGATAATGCATTCCAAACAGAAGAGATTAAAAAAAATCAAAATTTAAACATCAAAAAGCCACACTCCTATGCAAATTTACATAAAAAGCTTATGACCATCAGTCATAGCTTTCCATAAAATTTCAGAATATCAGCTCTAAACATTGATGAATATACACCTCAGATCTAGTGATCTGTTTCTTCAGCTACTGATTTTTTCAGTTGTTAAGAAACTTTCTCCTGTTTCTTGCAAAATACAAGTTTATAATGTTACATATGCTGTAGGGAATCTTTCCTCATTGGACTGACTTTGAATATACCTGAAAGCGTTTTTGTTTCTTGTAGATTTTATCTGATATGGTCCAATGAACTCCAGTGAGCTTGAACATGACCTTGACATGCTGAACTTTACCTTCAGGTGAAAATTCAGAAAGTAACTGCTCACAGTCAAGTGCAGAATTGCTCTTTTCAGACAGAATTCTTGATCTTCACCATTCCCTGACCTGAAGCCAAGTGCAGTTAGCTTTTCTCCCATCCTCACATCTCCTCGGCACATAGGAAGTATGAATCCAAGCCTGGCTGCTCAGATGCAGGTATGGGGATTCTTTTTTTATATTGGAATTTCAGCTTACAAACACAGTGACTATTTCAAAATGTACTTTCGAGCACATAACTTCTAGTGGGAAAAAAAAATAGTCCCCAGAAATATCTTCAGCATGAATGTACCCAAACAAACTCATACGTTTTTCTGGATCAATAAATCCTTTATTTGCAACACGAGAGTTGCAGCTGTAGAAAGGGACCCTTAAGAACACACGTTTTCATACCTGCAGCTGAGCTTTCTGATCAAATTACATGTGTGCATGTGTGTGGATTTAAAATATGAGTTTAATACTAAAATCTTTGCAACTATATTCCTGTAAGTGTATAAAGCCATTTCCTTGTTTAAAGTGATCAAGTACTCCCTGAGTATTGTACTATCAACCAGTTCAAAATCTAAACTCACTTGCATTACAGCAGACTACATCTATCCCACTTACATGTCAAAGAGCCTGGCAGATTTCAAATCAGTCCCACTAACTTGACTGAGGAGAGCAGGTGTTCAACACCTTTGCAAAATCAGGTAATTTCAGGGGTTGCTTAAAGGTGTAAACTCAAGGCTATGTTCAAACCCATTTAGGAAGTTTAGAAGAGCAAGACCTAGACCCCTGGTCTGTGAGACCCTACCCTACAGCTTGGCCATTCACAGCACCATTCATCTCCCATGTGCATCCTCAGGCAGTGGATACAACAGTAATTACAGCATTAACTAGTAAAATACATGACAGAGTTTTGTGCCAAAACCAAGTTTGGTTGAAAACCAAAATTACCTTCAAGATCCTTACAAACTACTTCTTGGCAATTCTATGCATGCCCTTCCAGATGCATCCAGATTTCCTGATGGTGCTTCTAAGAAGAAGCTAATACAGGGCAAGTCAATAATCATCAAAACTGCTTCCCAAATTTAAAAATGGCATGTTACTGAAATCAATTGCTTTTGCAAAAATAGCTGAGGAAGAATGTGAATCTTTGGAAACTGAAAGACCAGTTTGCAAAATGCCTAAGCCAGTTTCTAATAATGTCCAAAAGCCATCTCAATTTATTTATTATTCTTGGCTCTTGAGTTCCAACCAGCAAATAATGTTCTATTCTTCACTCACAAAATGCACCCTTCATTATTCCCTGTTCAAGTTGACTCAAAAAAACCTGAGTCCTCCCATAGAAAATAAAATAGAGAAATTTTGTCATTTAATGTTTATGGCCCTTGACAAGCATCTCAATCAGTAATATTTTAAAGGAGTTCATCTTTCTTCAGTCCTAGCACTATTCTTTCTGCTTTCACTTTCCACATTTTTCCTGCAAATGTGGTTCATTATTTTCTCCTTTGTTATAAAAATACAGAGGACATACCTGCTTTACTGCAGCTATCAATAGCTACAAATTCAGAACGTAAAACCTGTGGGGTTTTGGTTTTTTCTCTAGCTTCAAACGGTAGCCAGCCAGAAGCAATGGTAGACCTAGAGAAGCCAAGAACACAAAATCCAGCGGGTATTGTGCCCAGGCTGGCTGGCACCAGCTCCGCACTGACCCTGAGACTGAAGTATTCTCTCCTCCCTCCAGACCCAAATTTGCCCGCAGGGAGACCGATGGACGTGGGAACCGCCATGACCGGCACATGACTCAATGAGCCCAGGAGCTGCAATCGGTCAGACCGCAGGCCCACGAGCCCACGGAGGGCCCTTTCCGGGGCGCTCCCGACCCTTCCCGGCCCTTCCCGCAGCCGCGGGTCCGACCCGACGCCTCCCGCGGCGCTCCCGGCCCGACGCGGGACGCACATTGCCCTCAGCGCCGCCGCCGCCGCGGGGCGGGACCAAGCCGCACGGACCGGCCAATAGAAACGCGGGCCGCCGCGGGGCTCAGCCAATCAGCGCCCGCGTTGGCAGCGCGGGCCGGGGCTGTGGGAGGGGGCGGTGGCGGGGCCCAGGACCCTCAGCCCGCCCCGCGGGAGAGCAGCGGGAGCGATCTGCCCCCGCTGAGCCCTGAGCTGCGTCCCGAGGAGCGAGGGGCCCGCCGGAACCCCGGGGCTGCGGCTGCCGACCCGCCTGAAATGCTGCTTTCCCTGGCCCTGGTTGCATCCCGGGTTTCCGACACCGCCGGGAGGCGGTGAGGTTTCGGGAGAACGTCGTCGCCTCATCCCTGGCCTGACAGGGACAATAAAACAAAATAAATCAAAATCGAATAAAACAGCCCAAAATGTGGTAAAATTTAATAAAATAAAATTTAAGGCGGGGTGAAATTAACCACGACACCAAGCAGGAGCAGGCAGGCCCCTGGCGCGGGGCGCGGCTCGCAAGGCTCGGGAGGCGGGAGCTCCGGCGGGCCCGCGCCCGTCACCGGGGCTAGCAGGGTGCGGGTCCGCTAGGAACGCCGCAGGAATGGCCCCTGAAAGCGAATGTGGCAGAAGTTCTCCGCGCGTCTCCGCCTGTGCTTCGTACTTCGTATTTCGATTTAGCCGCCGCATAGCAATTAAAAAAAAAAAAAAATATATATATACATATATATAGGCATATACATATACACACACACACACACACACACACACACATACATATATATATATATATATATTTATCTATTTATTTATATACTGTTTCTTCTTCTTTTTTTTTCCCCTGGGCTTTAGTTATTTGAGGTTAGTTACATTTAGTTCAGTTTGGTTTTTTTTTCTTAACTCTGAGACTGATTATTATATATACAGATCATTAATTCCCACAAGTTGACTCTCTGGAGTGCTTTTTTTTTTTTTTTTTACTAAGGTGGCCCAAATACTACGATTTGATGGAACACTTCAACACTTCTATTAAAACTCACAAGCTCTACAGACATGAAGATATTTCCCGTATCACAGTTGAATTATTATACCCTTTCCACGACCTCACAGCACACGATGCATCCCTCCCCAAAAGCATCTCCATGGCGGGTGCCCTCCTTTGGGAAAGCAGCAGAAAAATATTTTGAAATAAAGAACAGGTGGGAGATATTCCAGGTCCTGCTGACGGTGCTGTGAATGACAACAGGATTTTCAGCTCTGCCAAGAGATTAAAAAGATCCCCTCCTTTGCAGGAGAGGGATTTTCCTTTTATTTTCATGTCAGAAAGACAACTTGCGTCTTGGGATAAAACGAATCGAGTAAGTGGGTGCACAAGCCCAAATGGGGGGGGGGAACAAGAAGGAAAAAAAAAAAAAGGAAAAAAAAGCCGTCAAACAAATAACGTTACAGCATCAAATCTTTAAAGGAAATTCAAGACCGGCATTTGAATTCCCTCTTCCTATTGCTGTCAAGAAAGGTATAACCTTAAGTGAGCAAACGAAGGATCAGTTTTGTGTCTGAAATTCTCGCAGATACTCAAAGTAATTTGTTTGTATTTTACAATGCATCGCCTACACCCCGGACTGAAATAAGGCTCGATCCTGAGAACTCAGAGTCTTCGAAGTGTATCGAGCAATCAAAGAGATTTACCGTCAGCTTCAGAGTTGTGAGCTACGCCAAACCAAAAAGCGGGGCTCCCTCCTGACTGCCTGCCCGAGGGCACACGGAAAGCTCCAGCTCGGACCTGCGCGGGCAGACCCGCACAGCTGGCCGGTCACAGCTGGCGGGTCACTGTCGGCAGTGTTGCATCCTTTTGCCTGGTGAGTTGGAGGAGCTGCCAAGGGAAACAGAATTTTCTGGCAGTCTTTTTTTTTTTTTTTTTTTTTTTTTTTTTTTTTAAGCTGAACTCGTTTCAGATTTTTCATACCAAAGAATAAGAAGATTTTTCCCTCAAATAAAAGTAACAACGATTCTAAAGGAGAGTGTCCGCAAAAGTGGCACGTTTGACCGAGTGCAAACAGATAAAAACAGACTAATAATGTCCAGCCTTTAACAGCTCTGCCTTCGCCCTGTGCAAAACAAAATAGGGGAAAAAAATCGAAAATCCTAAGCATAGAGAAGAACAGATTGGATTTGAGATTTTTGCCCCTTGGTTTTGCTAAATGAGAGAAGGAAAATGCTCAGGCGACATATGCAAAGGCAAACTGTTTAGAGCTTGACCCAAAGACGCTGTATACAGATGGGTCTGAGCTTCCAATCATCAGAAGCATTGTAAAGAAACACGAGATCCTGCTGACAGCACCTCAACGAACAACTAGGCAATCAGTAGTTTGTCAGTAACTTTATTTCTTTTTTTAAAAAAATCGCATGACAAACTGGAACCAAGACCAAAATACTGTATCCACTGTACATCGTTCATTAGAAAACAAACATACACCACATTTGTATTCTACCAAACAGAGAGTGTATTTCCTTTAAAATTATATAGTGCGTGCTTTTAAAGTCATGCTTTTCAATATTTATTTTACATTTGTTCCTCAAATATTATCTGCTATAAATAATTGCAACTTGATCAAATGGTGCACCTGTTACGCGAACCTCTTCCATGCTGCAAGAGTGGCAATTTGTTGTCTGCTTTTTTCTGTCTTTCCAAAAAAGCTGTTGGTATTGCTTTATTAGGACCCAAGCAAGCACGGATGAAGTGTCAAATAAAGTGTACAGGTGCCAGAGGCGCTTGCAGACCCGGGTCTGCTGCTGAGCCCCACGGCTCAGACGGCTGGAACGAGTGATGGGAGAGCGCATAGAAAAAAAATCGTTTCCAAAAGGCACAATTTTCTCGACACAAAGGTACAATAAAAATATATGGCCACTGAAATGCGGGCTCCTATCGGGATGCGGTGCCTGTCCAGCGGGATCCCAGGCCCGCCAGGGTTTCTCCCTCCCGCCCCTGTCCAGGCACCGCAGCTGCAGCGCCGGGGCGACGCAATGGAAGGATCCCGGGGACGCCCGCGCACCCCTGCCCGCCCCGCCGGCGGCTCTGCCCGCCAGCCCGCGCTCCTGCGCGACACGGCCTCCCGTGGGACCGCCCCGGGAGCCCAGAGTAGTGGGAGGGGGGCTGCAGCGCTCCCCTCACCCCCGCCCCGCCCCGGCCGCCTCCCGCATCACTGCTCGCGGTGCCGGCTGCCGCTCTCCGGGTCGCTCTGGTCGTCGGTGAAGCAGACGTCCACATCGCTCTCGTTATCAGTCTTTTGCTCCTGCTCGGGCTGCGCATAGCCAGAGTCACTCTTGTCCTCGGCCGCCTTGCCGAGGCTCTGCCCCGGGTGCCGGGATTTGACGTGCCGCTCCAGGTCGCGGCGTCGCACCAGCACCTTGCCGCAGTACTCGCAGCGGTAGGGCGTGTTGCCCTCGGCGTGCAGGCGGATGTGTTTGTTGAGATTGCTGGGGTCCCCGAAGGGCCGCAGGCAGACCTTGCACTTAAGCGGCTTGTAGCCGGTGTGAGTCCGCATGTGGATCTTCAGCCCGTACTTGCGGGAGTACAGCTTCCCGCAGTACAGGCACAGGTGACCGGTCTTGGGTTTCCCTCCGGCCGCCCCGGCCGCCCCCGCCGGCAGCGCCTCCAGCCTCCCTCGGCCTTTCTCGGCCGCGAGCTCGGAGAGCTGCTGCGTGTGCATGGCGATCTCCCGGTCGATGCTGGCCAGCGAGCCCAGCTCTGCGGCGTGCAGACCCGCCGCCGGCCCCGCGAAGTACGACACCGACTCAGGGTACTTCAGGAGGCCGCCGAGGTGCAGCTTCAGCGGGTAGTAGGGCGCTGCCCCGTAGAGCAGCTCCCCGTTGTAGACGGTGAGCGGCATCACCGGCAGCCCGCACTCCCCCGCGTACGCCTTCAGCCCCTCGAAGGGCGGCAGCGCGAAGCGCTCCAGGGCCCCGCCGGGCAGCGGCGGGTAGCGGGCGGGCGGCAGAGCGGCCGCGGGCAGCCCCCGCTCCACCTGCCGGAAGGCCGAGGCCTCCTCCAGCGGCGACAGCAGCGGGAAGGCGCGCAGCCCGCCGCCGCAAGCCAGCCCCGCCGCCGCCGCCTGCGGGGCGGCCTCACCCGGCAGCGCTCCGCACTTAGGCGGCGCCTCGGCGGCGGCGCGTCCCGCCTTCAGTCCCCCCAGCAGTTTGGAGAAGCCGAGGGCGGCGGCGCCCCGCGCCTCTTCCCGCAGCGACCCGGCGGGGCGGAAGGCCGAGCGCGCCCCGGGGCACAGCGCCAGCCCGTTACCGCCCGCCGGCCCCAGCAGCGGCCCCGGCCCGCGGGCGGCCCCCACGCTCATGTCCAGGGCGCGCTCCTGCTCCTCCTTGCCCGCCGCCCGCTTTGGCAGCGCCGGCTTGGCGAGCGGCGGGGAGGCGACGACGGCCTCCCGCTTGACGGCCTCCCGGGGGCCGCAGCCGGGCGGCGGGTGGCCGCGCAGTGAGGCGGCCGGCAGCTCCTTGGGGGCCAGGCCGAAGGCGGTGGCGGCGGGCCGGCCGTGGTCGTGATGGAGGAAGGGCCGGCCGTGGCTCAGAGCGCAGTGGAAGTGGACGTGGGCCTTGAGGCTGTTGGGGTATTTGAAGGTCCTCCAGCAGTACCAGCAGATGTACCTCTCCTCCCCTGCGGAGGCAAGAGGAGGTACCCGTCAGCGGCGGCCGCGCATCCCCGCGCCTCCCCGGGCATCCCCGCGCTCCCTCCGCCTCGTCCCGCCCCCGCCATGCTGCGCCGCGGAGCGGTGCGGGCGCTGTGCGGTCCGGGCTGAGCTCCCGCGAGCGGGGCGCCGTAGGGCCGGGGGGAGCAGCTGCTGCCGCGAGTCGTCTGTCGGGGGGCCCATCTGTTGGCGTTTGCAGAGGAGGTAGCGTATGTCAGGGAGTCGGCTGCACCGAACAAAGGCCAATCTAATGATCGTGAGCCCCTCATTACGCGGCGAGACAATATCCGATATGTATGGGCCATATGTAATCGTTCCCTTTCAGAGGACAATGCCCTTTGTACCCCGTCCCATTTCGACTTCTCTCAAGCGGAACAGACCTCGGTGGCCGCGGCTGTGGTGGCTGCCCGACACCGCAGAGGCTCAGACTCTGCTTTCCCCCTCCTGCCTTGCTTGCCAGGAGAGTACTCCCAAAGAAGAGCACCTCCCCAGCCCCGAGAGTAAACGCCGCCTCTGTGGCCACCTGTCTGTCTAGCAATTCCTTCCTTCCTTCCTTCCTTCCTTCCTTCCTTCCTTCCTTCCTTCCTTCCTTCCTTCCCTCCCTCCCTCCCTCCCTCCCTCTCCCCACTTTCCCCTTTCCTTTCTCCTTCCTCTCCTCCTTCTCTCCTCTCTTCTTTTTTTTCTGTCTCTTTGTACCCATCTGTCTCTCTCTCGTTTCTCCCAGTCACCATACTACGCTGGTAAGCCTCTGAATTTCTCTTTCTGCTCTTGCCCACCCTGACCGTCCCCAGCTGACCCTCATCCCGCAGTTTCATGCACCGAAACACCTAAGGTGAGGCCAAGAGCCGCACGGAAATGAGAGCCCGCTCCAGGCCTGGGGCCAGTTCTTCACGTTTCAGGGAATCCCGTGGGGGATGACAGGGGTGAGACCTTGCATCGTGCCCCTCGTCTGTCGGGGCACCCGGGGAGGACGGGTCGCCGTGGTGGATGCGATGGCCGTGACCCAACCTCCCTGTCACCGGCTTTTGGGGGGGATCAGTCGATGTCTGCTGCGGGTGGAAAACGGAATCTTCGCTCTCCGCGGGAAACTCGTGTGCGAGCTCGCGTGGAAGCATCGCACGCCGTTGCCTGTATCTCGCCGCGTGTGTGCTCGCCGCCTTTCCTCGCTAGCCGTGGAGAGGCGGTCCCGGGATCTGCAGCATTGTGAAGGCGCTGGGGGCTGGTTTTCACCCCGTCGAGGAGGGCGAGAAACGAGACTGTGTCTGCCCGGGCCCCAGAGAGGCAGCGGCCACGGAAGGAGGAACCAAGGTGTCAGTCCCACTGCCGTGCATGGGAAAAGGGTAAAGGATGGAAAGGAATACAGCCACGGACCGCCACGGACTCCCTTCCGCTATCTTCGTTTGCCTGTGCAGGTCTCTACAGCAGCGCGGGTGTCCTCGGCAAAAGATGGTCGGGACAGGCTCCTGATCGCCACCGAGCCCAGCTCGGCGCTTCCCCGGCTCAGCTCCAGTTCAACAAAAACAGCTCCAGGGAAAATATATAAAAAAAAAAAAAAAAAAAAAAAAAAAAGCCCAAAAAAAAACCCCAAACCACTGCACAACCCCACCAAAAACCACCTCTTTCTCACCACGATGACCCAAATTAAAGGGGTCAGACACAGAAAAATTCCAAATTTTTGATTTAGTTTGCTTTTTGCGTTTTGTGTTAAAAAAAAACTAAATTCTCTGAATTTCTTCTGCTACCTCTTTTCGGTTGGTGGGGGTTTGGACTTTAGTTTGATTTTCGGCTTGTTTTTTTCAGCATATGGTCATGAAAAGAAGAGCATTCCAGCATGCTGATATACTTTTTCTGAGTCTGTATTATTCAGGCTAGAAACTGGGACTGAAGACACAGCAGATCCGTAGGGTCACTTTGCAAATCAGCCTTGCTTCGACGGCGCGAAGAAGACGCCGCACGCTGGGAGCCTCTTGCAGACCTGAGCTCTCTTTCATTTTTCCCCCGAGTAGCACTGGTACCCATCCGCAGCAAGGGCTGCTGGACAGGAACGGGGCGCAACACAGCCGCGAGTCCTCCTTGCTTACCGAAACTTCGCCAGGCTTTTCGAGGGGGTGACCCTCGGCAGATCCATGGCCTCACTGTCCTTCGACGTGGCGAGGACAGAAATGTGACCAAGAGTTTATTTTCCGGGTGTACTTTTCGTACAAGGAGGGATTTGGGCTCTTGCACACAGCCCGATGTGATAGGATAGCCAGAGCCTGGCCTTCCCGCAGCCATCCCTTCGGGCCGGACTCTGGTCACCTTGAGGAGCGGCCAGCCGTGACGGAGGCAGGGGGTAGCTCCTGCCCGGATCGTGCACTCGCTCCCTTCCCGGGGACACTGCCAAGCTGAAGGATGTTCTGCGCCAAGCAGGAGCGGCTGGGGTTCCCTCATCTCCCGCGGAGCGGGCTCAGCCCGAGGGGAGTGCCCACAGGCAGCTGCCGCCACCGACGCCCCAGGGAGCGCCCGGACCCAGGAGCAGCGGAAGGGGGTGGCCGCCGACAGAGAAGCCCGACAAGTGAACGCTGATGTGGTCCGCCTTTTTTTCCCTGGCCTTTTTTTTTTTTAATGTGCTGCCACCTTATCATTTTATTAACACCGGTGTAATTCCAGCTAAAATTAGGTTTGCGGATTGAAACGAGCCGTCCCAGACTGGTGTCTTCCCCTTCCCACCGTCTTTGCCTATTCTGATCTCAGTGTGATTTGACGCCAACTTAACCTTTTACCTAACGTATTCTAATTTACAAGGACTGCCCAGTACTGTCCAGTTTTGGCTTGACTGTGTGAATCTACACGCAAGAGAACCTGAAAAGAGTCTCTGAAACTCTGAGGACGGAAGGTAAACCCGATGTTTTGAGAAACAGCATCGAGCTGAACAGTGAGCTGAACTGAGCTGCCTCGCATATCAACTATAGCGATGTTTCACAGAAACCCCATTTGCCTATCAAAGAATCATTAAATCGGGCCGATTAGGGAACAACTCGACGCACGGGGGCCTTTCCATACGCTGCCGAGTTAATAGATCACCCTTTAAATGTAAGCAGATGGAGCCTTAGTTTAAAGGATGGTGGGTTAAATTCACGGCAGCTGTACTGGCATTTATTTTTCTGAGGGCCCAGGTTTGCCTACAGCAGTTTGAGTTCCTGTCAACGGCGTTAGCTAAAGAGGGTTTGTTTAGTTTCATTTAATTTGGTTGCTCTGAAATGAGTGCCCGCATCTGTACCTTTCTCGTCGTGCGTCGGCGTGGCTGTGACGGGGATGTCAAACCACTGCGCCAGAGGGTTGGAGTACCAGACGGTAAGCTCCTCTCCCGGCTGGACATCTCGCAGCGCCCGGTAGAAAATCTGGAGAGGGAAGAAAGGAAACTTCTTCAGGAGGCTTGAGAGGGGAGGCAGGTGGCGGAGAGAGGTGCCATGCCAGCCCGGAGCCGCGAGTGGGGTACCTGTCCTCCTGGCAGATCCGCAACAGCCTCCAGTGTCTGCTCTTGGGAGTTTCGGGCAGCTCGGATTAACCCTATCCACTCCAGAGCTGAGCTCCCGGCTTCATCCACTAATTCCCCTCTGACCATCCGCACCTGGAAAACAGGAGGCACTGCTGTCATTTTCAAGTGAAACGAAACGCAAAAAGAGCAAAAAGCTTACCCGTCCCCCTGCCTGCCTGCCCGCTCTGCCTGGCCCGTCGAGCTGCATCCCCACAGCAGGCAGGGGGCTGAACATCTCAGCTATAAGCAGCAGCGAGAGCATCTCCTTTTGCCGCCTGTTTAACGCTGCCATCCTCACCCACCTTTGGGTAGGACAATCCCCGGCTAGCAGGTGCCTTGGCAGAGATGCGGCTGCCCTAGAGGCGGTTGCAGCTCCGCAGCGTAAGGATGGAAGAACCCGTGCCCGGAGAGGGTAAACGAGATTTTTCCCTTGGGTAGCATTGATCCAAACGCATCTTGTCCAGTTGCAGTTGTTACATTTCGCTTAAAGCTATATTTAATACCCAGGTACGATTTTTAGTTTTTTTTTTTCATCTCTAAGTCCGTGCAAAACCATTGCGACATGCAGGACTAGTCGGGAGACGGGGAGAGGGAAAGGGGAGACGATTCTGCTTAGCTACCAAGTCCCTGTAGCCCCATACTTCATAATCTGCTTGCCCATACAAAGAGAAAATGAAGTGCCCATTCCCTGAATGACCGTGCAATAAAAGTCATCGGAACAAAGCAGTCTAAAGCGAGAAACCAAGGGAGCCAGATGAGAAATAAATTTGAGTGGGCTGGCAGAGCGTTTAAAAACAATTAAAGTGCATTAAAAATCAGAGCGGAACGCGTGAGCCGCGGCTGCCCGGGGGGCGAAAGGAGGGGTCTCATCCGCAGCCCCCTGAAGAGCCTGATGGACGGGGCGAGAGCCTTTCACCGCCTCCTTCTCGCTCCTTCCCTCGGACGCGGACTGACCCCGAAGCCGGCAGCCGTGTGGCCGTCATCCCTCCCGCTCCGGCTGTGCGGGTTGGTTGCGGCTCCAGGGGAGCGGGTCCCCCCGAGGCTCTGGGGGAAGGTCGAGCTGCCCTGGGCTGCCCCGACACCTGCGACCTGCACCCCGGCTCTGTCTCCGGGGTTGCCCCGGTCCTCTCGCCCCACACTCCCTTCAGGCCCAAGCCAAAGTACTCGCGGCCGAGAAGAGAGATTGGGGGGCACGAACCCGAGCCAAACACAGAAATAAATCGGTGCGTCTGCCTCTGCCCTGCTCCTTCCCGGGACAAAACCCGGGGTCTGTGACAGACTCATGCCCTCGCCTCGCCGGGGCTCCAGGAGCGAGGAGCCGGCCGTGGCAGGTCCCGGTTCTGCCAAGGAAAGGGGCAATGCCCCAGTGAGCGGAGCCCCGGGGGGCGGGGGCTGGGTGGCGGGACCAGGGGCCTCCGACATCGGGCACGGAGCTCAGGCGACGCTTCCAGCACGTCTCTGTCCAAGGCGGGGGAGCGTCCACTCCTCCGGGAGAGCCCCCGTGTCCTCTGTCCTCGCCCCGGAGGTCTGCCGGGCTGGGGGCCCCGGCGCTGGGGAGGAGGGGGAGAGGGCACGAGCGGGCAGGCTTTCCTGGCAAAACCACGGGGACATATCTCAGGACGTTCTGGAAATGCTTCCCTTTGCTTTCCTGGCTCTCTCTAAGAAGGAAGGATTGAAGAGAGACGGGGAAGAGCAGCCTCTTCTCCCAAAGCCGGCTTCCCCCGAGTCAACGAATAATCAAAGTCCAGCGGTGCAGGAGTGACCGTAGGAAAATACCTTTTTTTTGGGTCCTGGCTCCTTGCGGTCTGACAGGTACTTGCCCAGTTTGAAGGTGCCCGGCACAGGACCCAGGCGCAGCCCAGCCGGGATGCAGCTCTCCGCGCTGACGCTGATGGCCGGAGCCCTGCTGGTTTGCATCGCTGCCGCTGGGTGTGAGCGCTCGGGAACCCCAACTACTTAAGGGGGCCGGAGTGACAGCGGCAGGCGGCGGGAGGATGAGCACAGGCGTATCTCCGCCCGCAGAGTGACGCGGCGCTGTGTGGACGCCGGCTTTTCAACGGGAGCAGGAGGGGTACCCCTTGGCAGGGGGATGCTCTGGGGCGCAGAGTTTGGTGAGAGAGTTTGGCTCCTCGAGCAGCTGCGGAGTCCCATCCAAGAGGGTCACATGGAGCCTTTCCCTAACCCTCCTGCATAATCAGGCGGAGTGAATGGCTGGCAGACAATGGGCCAGGCGACCTTCCCATTCCTAAAAATCCAATTTGTCAAGGGCAAAGAAAAGGCGCTGGTGAATCAAAGGTCTGGAGGGACCATTAATCCTCAGCATGGGGTATTGTCCCCGAGACAGTTACGATATTTTAAGTGACAAATCCACTGTATAATTTCTCCATAAATTTTACTTCCTTTTATTGTTCCTCGACAAACCAGTTTTGGAAAATAAGTGACTATTTTAAGTCTACTTGGCTGAGCCTTTTGAGGTTTAATATACTTCAAAGATTTTTAATTCTCTTCCCTTGGCTTTATTGTAAAGGAGATTAAACAAAGAGATGGGGAATGTTTTGAGGACTTGTTAACTTCTATTGATTCCCGGCGTGTGCCATACAGAAATTGGGCAGGTACTTGATGGGAAAACACCAGAAAATACCTACACTTTTTTTTTTAAGAACGACCATATTACCATTTCAGTGGTTTGGTTTCAGGCCAGTAATCTGTTTCAGAAGAGCTTTGATCCTTAAGGAGGATGAATAGCACAAAATATGAGCCGCCGTAGCCCGTGTAAAACACAAACCGCTGCACCTGCGAGCGCTGGGGAAGCTGCGTCTGTAGTGCGTGCGATTAAGAAATAGAGACAGGAGGAAATAGAGACATACAACCACCAGGAAACAGGCAGTCCCGGCCAGCAGATAACACAGATATCTGGCAAACAGTGTGCAGCCGGATTCCTCCTTTAATACATCCACAAGTTCCTTGCCCACACACTAAATCTCTTGCACCGAAATCACTTTAGGACGTGGTACCTGCAAAAAGCAACCGTAAATAAAGCCAGAACGAAGATATTTGAATAGAGTGTGAGCCTATGTCCCCCCTCTTCATATAAAAATTTTAATTAAGACACAACGAGGTGCTAGGATTAAGTCATCTTATAATTCAGGCTGGATAAATGTCCCAGGAATTTTCCAGGAGCTGAAAAGGAAAGGTCCGCGACTTTTTTCCTTAAGTGCATGCAACAGTTCAGATGTGCCTGTCAGACTAAGAGGGACACTAAAAAATTCAATTTTCCACTTTCGCTTTTATTCTCCTATCTAATTCCTGCTGGCGGGTTTTCTCTGCTCCATGCCTCATAACGCTCCAAAAAGAAGATTTCTAAACCTTTCTGCTTTTGAGAATTTGCAAAGTTGCACATGAGACTTTATCCACTGCTTTCGGAAACAATGGCAGAGATTAAGCTTTTTTTTTTTTTTTTTTTTTTTTTTTTTTTTTCCCGGGGCGTTTTTGTAATAGTCAGCCCTAATAAATTTCAAAAGGAAAGCAAAAAAGCTACGCTTAGAGGTACATCTGCCAACAGATGCCAGGTAACTGAGCGGGCTCTTCTCAAGTAACCCGCTTTCTGCAAGATAAACCTTGGCACGTCGCTTTCAATGCGATTGTGTGTGGGAGCTTTACTCTGGATTTATTCGCCGCCGTCACGCGTGGCACAGTGAGAGCAAAGGCCACAAGGATGCGCACGGGGAACGAGAGCGATTTTGAACCGGCACCTCTCACCAGCCGGCGGTCGCAAAATTCTTCTTTCCTCTCTCCCTTCACCGCGCCGGAAAGCACTGAAAGCTCAGCCCGGCAAGTCTGAGCTGCTGCGATGGTATTTGCCCTCGATGGCCCGTTCGCCGCGGCAATGCGCTGCCAGCCCGCCCGGTGCCGGCCGGCCGCCTTCCCGGGGCACCGGCGGCCGCTGCCACGGCCGGGGCGAGCCCTGAAGTGTCCGCGCCTCGGTAAAGCGGCGGGAGCGCGGGGCTGCTCGGTGCGGCCCGTCCCGCCCTTGGCGCTGCCCGCGGGCGCGGGGAGGGAAGCGCGCAGCTCCCCCGGACGGGCGGCACCGGGAAGGGACGGGGACAAGGACGGGACGGGGCGCTGCCGCCGTCCGCTCCGAGGGCTGCTGGTCGGCACGGAGCCCGCGTAGGCTGTGAGTGTGTTTTTAGTAATGGTCCGCATTGGCGCCGCGCGAGATAGATGTCGCGCCTGCCCCACCCCGTGCCTTCCCCCTGCAGCATCAGCGACCATCGATCGCATCTCTCCGGGGTGCAACGCCAGGGACTGTCCCGGGAGCAAGGGTGGGTTCGTTTTCACTTCGGCAGGGCTGGGAAGAGGAGGGAGGAGAGGATGTGGGGAACTGAAGATGACCCCTTTGATCAGCGGCATGAATGGGGGGAAAAGGATAAACAAGAAGTTGAGAGCAATAAATTTAAGCCATGAACATGTCCCTGTAACCTCTGGCCTGGCCACTCGAGGATGAGACCGGCTTGAAATTCCGCGAGCCGCAGAGGTAGAGAGAGAGCCTTTAAGGCGACCAAGGTACCCTACTGCTCCGCCTCGGGAGCCGCTCCCTTCCAGGCCTTAATGAGTCAAAAAGCGTGAACGACACGCGAACAATTTTATCAATAGGACCATGTAAAGGCCGACTGTGAGGAAAGTTATTTATTAATATAGCCGATTGTGGCTGGTTCCCATCCACTCAGAAAAGAAAAGCCCTTGCTCTGGAAGCATTCACACCAGTTCTCCAATTTTTATTCTGTCCTGTGGCTCAAAGTTGAAGTTCCCCAAGTGAAATAAATTGTCCACAAAAGAGGAAAGGAACCACATTTTCTTTTATTTTTCCTTCCCTAAAAAGGAAGGGTGAAACCGATCTAATGTGCCCACTGGAGCAAGATACAGCATGAAAGGCCGGGTGTTAAAAGTAAAAGCAGCCTTTGGAGCAAATGGGATGGAAAATTAAATGAAATTAAATAGCTTGAACGACCGTATTGTCCCTTATTAAAAAGACACATTAATTACATGGTTTCAGCTTTATTCAAAGACAATGTTTAGACTCAATCAAAACATTCCACTATCGCTCTTTATATACTTAAACCGGGCTACTAGAGGCACCATTAAAGAGAGATCACTTTTGCCCAGAGATGCGATGAAAGTTATTTTCCTTGGCGGCCCTTATTTATGCCCACCGCTGAACTGCCGGTGCCCCTGAGTAACACTTTGGCACACTGTTCTCCCTGATTTAACAGGTTGCCCCATAATGAGGCATGAATGTTAAGGAACAACAGTCATCCAAAGAGGCACAGTTGCAGAGAGCAATGTCCCACCAGGGAGCTCCATTCAAACCATCAAACCGCTCCGGCACAGAGAAGGTTCAACACCACATTCAGACCAGCATGAATGCCTGTATACAGGGCCCGGCTCATTATGCCGCAGAGCATCGCAGCGGAGGCTGGAACAAAATGCTGCAAGTTCATTCAGCAGGCCATACTCCGGCGGGGCGGCCCAGCCGGCGGCTCCCGGGGTGACCTTTTTCCCAAATGGCTTTGCCCCGACAGGGCTGCCCTTCCCCGGGCTGCGGGACAGGACGGTCCGAGGCTCCCGTCCCTGCCTGAGGAGGCCGCGAGGCTCCGCGGCAGGTGGATAGGGATGCAAGGCACGGGGCGGAGGGCAGAGGGGAGGCTCACTGAGACCCTGAAACACGGAAATCCACTTTAAACCGAAGAGACCAATATGGTCTGAACGTTTCTTTCTTTCGGTTTTGTTTTTTTTTTTCCTTCTCTTGTTCTTTTATTTCGAAATCAAATTTTTACCCTTTACCCTTTTCTCCTTTTCCCTTCCCTCCCCTTCCCTTCCCTTCCCTTCCTCTATCTCTTTTGCAATTTCCGAGTATCTTTTCCTCTATCTTCCCCACCTTCTCTAGTCTGAGCCGCTCTTTCTCAAACCCCGTTCTCTCTACCACCCTTTCCTCTCTTCTCTTCCTTCCCCTCACTTTCATTCCTCCCCAGTGACGCCGCCCCGCCGCGGCGCTGCCGGTGCCCGGTGCCCGGTGCTGCGGGCGGGCGGTGCCGAGCGGCTGCGGCCGGGCCGTCGGCCCCCAACCAGCTGTGCGGTGCAGACGAGATGCGGGTGGGATATTAAAGCAGCTTTTGAATAGTAATTCAGGTTCTATGGGAATCCGGGCAGATGACAGGAGCTCGATTTGGTATTCGTATTGTTAATCGCGAGCGTCAGCCCAGATCGGATCCAAACACGTTTTGTGCTCGTTAAAAATTCCAGTGTAGGGGCTGAGATTTTTTTTCTTTTTAGCCTAACTTCAATTGGAGGCGAAGCTTGCAGCATAAAGTATTCAAAGTCTGTCCAAAGTTGCCTTTTAACCGTACTCCCCTTCTCCCGCAACCCCCACCGTATCTCTTGGTTCTTTCGGTTGACATGGTGCAAATAAAAGTCAGTAAACTTGTTGCTGAATTGCAATGTTTCGGTGTACCTTATAAATTCATACCTTTTCTCCCTCGATCGCCTCAGAATGAGCCCCTGCCTCAATTCGATTTTCCTTGCTGTTGGGCACATTTAGGAGAAAGTCTATTTGTGAAGTTCATTTCTAGGCAAATGTATTCAAGAGCTGATTGGGATGAATAGGACCGTGTGTCAGCCGCCCCTAATTGGGATTAAAGCACTTCGGACCATATGCAGAGAGTGACAGAAATTCTCAGGTTTCATTGTGCTCAGACTTCCACCCGCCTGGACACTCCCCCTGGAAAAGGGGGATCTACAAAGATTTCAGGGAGAAACTGAGGAAATAAAGGAGACTCAGAAAATGACCAGTCCAATGTGTCTCTGCGGGGCTGCCAGCGTGGCAACTGCCGGGGACAAGGACTGGCAGTGGTGGGCAGTGGCGAGAGCCCTGGCCCCAGCTTTCCCTTCGGAGGGAAGGGTAGCAAGCCTCAGGTTTCTTGTGCCCAGCTTGGTTTCGGGTTTAGAAACACTGGGGGCTACACGGGATTGAAAAACCCCATGAAAAAACTTCCTTGGGTGATTCTAGCCGAATGAAAAGTCTCCCAGAGAGGACGGGAGGCAGAGAGATTAAATGCAAGTCTCAGGCAGACACCACTGCCTGCTCAGGCCAGGCTGACATCAGGGAAATCAGGGGTTTTTTTGGGATGCCGTCCTGCTGCAACAGGGATGGCCGAGGGTTGTATTCCCTGCTGGGGCCTGCCTGATCTAATAGAAGATGCCACGGCCAAGATTGGATTATCTTTAAAGGTTCCTTCCAACCCAAACCACTCCGTCAGTCTGTATTTTTAACCCAAAGCTGCTTCACGTTCATGTCCACCTATTGCCCCGCCTGTTCGTCTGTCTGTCCGTCTGCATGTCAGCCGTGCCCTCGCAGCCCCAGCACCTCAAAGCATCCCGCCGCTGCTGCAGGCTCTGTGCTTGTGGGGCCACAGCGAGAGGCAACCTCCAAAGCTCAGGTCTGGCCTCCACACTGGGACTATCCTGTGTGCGAGGTCGTCGGGGTGCAGTAGCCCAAAACATGGTGGGAAAATGAATAATTAGGTGAGCGATTTCTAAACTCTACAGTCAGTTATCAGAAAGACGATGTTTATTCCCATCACGGTCAGACAGAAAAGCGCCTGTACCGCTACCGACTTTTGTTGCAGAAGCTACTCTGTGCCAGTGTGATGACGGAGAGCCGGTGACGGCCTGCTGCTCTCACCCTCTCCACTCTCCTCTGGAAAGCAGCCACCGTCCCGACGGCGCGGTTTTGCGCCAAAGTACCCGGCCGGTACTTTGTACAAAGTACACAGCCCGTATCCCCGCGGTGCCCAGCAGAGCTCGGCAACCCTGGGGCGATACAGACACGACTTTCTGTGGTGATGCTGAGCTGGGTGTCCCCTCTGTGCGGGAAATGCCCTGGCGTTACCTGAGGGCTTGTTCGTGGCGGTGGGAAAGGTCCTGCTCCCGCCACCTGATCGCGCTGGTCACTTATGCGGGCACCTTCCCACATCCCGTGGGGCTGGCCGGGTAGGGAGAGGAAATGGGGAGTGTCCCCTAAGGCTGTTGGGCATTGTGCCCCATTTCCAGCTTTGAACAGGGCTCGGTATGCGACATGCGAGGCTGGCCTGGAAAGCAGCGCTGTGACTCTTAACGCCAGATATTGCTTAAGTCTCAGATCAAGGACTGAAGTCGGCTCTCTAGGGTAGGTTTGCCCCTGCATACCGCTCCTGGAAAGTGGAAGATCTGGTTTAGAGGAAGGACATTGACAGAGCCCTCTGTTCCCAGTCTCCTTCCGCACCGCCGGGTGCCCGACGTTCGTATTCTTGCAAGACAAAGAGCGGCGGGCACGGTCGTGCGTGGCGCTGTGCGGGGGACGGGGCACAGCAGTCGTGCCGAGTGGCCGCCGCTGAGGCCGGTAAAAGCCCTTGACATAATTTCACAGCAACTACGGTTGGCTAAGGGCCAGAGGAAAAGGGAAAAGCCCAGCCCTGATGTGCCTCCGCCCCGAGACGGCCGCGATATTTAAATAAAAAAGGAAAGGGCATCCCCGCACCAGCCGGCAGCGCTGCCCCAGCTTTCGGAGCGGGGGACCGGGCGGGTTTGCCAGCACAGCCCTGCCGGGACAACACCCGTTTGCCCCTGCCGAGCCAAACCTTGGCCCCACCGTGAGGACAGAAACGCGGCCCAGGGCCAGGGTGGGGGAACAGGGGCTGTGCCTCCGGCTGCCCGGTACCCCCGAGGTGCCCGCGGAAGGGATATCCAGGAGGTCCCACCGCCTGGAGGCTGCTCTTCCGGCGGTAGGCAGAGCTGCGCGTAATCTTGTACAGCTACAGCATCCATAAGTGTCACAGGCACCTCAGAGGCAGCCAGAATGCGGATTTGCCTGTGAGTCCGTACACACGCACCCGAGTATGTTTATGTGTAAACACACCCAGGGATTTATTTATAAATTAATATTCTCTAGTCACTGTGATCATTTTTTCCCCATGGTTTTCGTGATACGAGCATAGGGATGAAGGCCCTTCCTCTCCTTCCTGACCCTGAGACACAGGGCTGTTACTTAGTGAAAAGCATGTGGAAAAGCCAAAGGTTACCGAACGTATACAGGACCGATGTCTTAGGAAACATCCGCAAAAGTCTGCGTGGCGCCGAGCTGTTCCTGCGCTCCGGAGAGCAGCAGGGTGAGGAAACAGGGGCTGCTTCCCTCCCTCCCCGTCCTCCAGCATCAAATATCCCCCGGAATCCAATTCATGGAGCTGTATTCTGATCTGAGCTCTCTCTGAGTCAGGCTTTGTAAAGACAGCCGTTGTAACACTTAAATCAGGTTCCCTTCACCTCTAGGCAGGCAACCTAGTATTGACTTTTCATTTCAGCCTAGGCTTTAATTGTTTGGGTTTTTTAAATATACAGTGGGAGTACCCTTCTCCGAGCATTTCCACAGACTGTCTCTATCCGTTCTGACAGCTTGATAGATTCCAGCCAGACCCTGAATCTCTTCCAGGGATGAAATTGTGCAGCGACAGGAGAAGCCAAAGCACGCAGGCAGAGAGCCCATCCCGCAGAGCTCCCCTCCTCATCCTCAGAGGACTTCTCTGCTGTGCTCAGCTCAGCTCAAGGCAGAAAAAGAATTATGTGAATTTGTTGCATTTTCCTGAAGAGCTTATGTATCGGGGGGCGGGGGAGGGGGGTTAATTTCTTTTAAAATCAGCTCTGTGTTTACAGAAGAATTGCAGCTGTAAAACAAGGCACTTAATTTCTGTAAATATTCTCCTCGAGGGGCACAGTGATAGTGCGGTAACAGCAACGACACAGCTGCAGCTTGTTTCGTAGGTGGATGCCAAAGACCTCGGGAGCAGCAAGTGCCATCAGTGCCGGGACAGGAGCGGGGAGCCGGGTGCGGCGGGGAAAAGGCGCCATGCCCGCTCCCGCGGCGGATGCCCTCGGTTCGGGAGTCGGGAGGTGCAAACGGTGGTGGTTTCGCCTGTTGGGCTCCCGCCGAATCCAGCGCTTGATCTGAGGAGAGGCAGGGGAAATAAATCACTGGCACGGAAGAAAGAAAGGGATGAAAAAATGGTAGCTGCTGGAAGGAAGATCTCTCAATGCAGGGGCACCAGGGAGCAGGGCAGAGCTTGCTGGCTGGCTGGTAACAGTGTAAATGGAGAAAGAGATCGGTTCTGCCAGCGAGTAGGAGAAAGGGCTATAAGAGAGCTGACTTCCTAATGAGCGCATATAATGTTGTTAAGGGTTTCAGCGTTTTATGCTGAAGATACGACTTTTCAAGACACGACTATCAGCAAGAAGAAAAAAAATAGAACTTTAGCAAAAATGCAGCCATCGGAAACTGTTCGTTACACTCTGGTAAACATTCCCTCATGGTAAAATTGTTGGTGGGGGCGGGAAGCAGAGCAAGAAAACGCATCTTCTAGTATGTGCAGCTCTCTAATTAATGAATTTGACAAACTGAAAGGTCTTTCTCTGGTCCCTGTGACTTGACTTCCTTCTTTTTTTCTTTTCTTTTTTCTTTTTTTCCTTTTTCCCTTTTCTTTTTTCCTTTATCTTTTTTTCTTTTATCTTTTTTTTTCCCCCAATAAAGATACTAGATTTGATTTACATATGCTGAATATGCAGGTTAAACCCAGACAATCTAGGGTTTATCAAGTACATCACGAAGAACAGCTCTTTTTCTTCTGTTTATTTTGCCATTGTATATTCCGACGCTGAAATATGCATCATTTTTGACAGATTTGGAGTTATAAGACCAAAGAAACTTGTAGGTGTCATCTGTCAAAAACAATTTTTCATAACAGCCTGCAGATGTAATGTTGTTCCTTCTATTCATTGTTTGTGCTATTAAAATCTAAATAAAATCTAAATAAAATTATTCAGTTTTTTTTTTTTTTTTTTTTTTGCCCAATAGCCTGTGGACCGTTGCCCTCAGCTTCCTCAGTGTCATCATCTTTCAGTCTAAATATTCAAATATGCATTTAGAAGAAGAAGACAGATTAACCTCAAAGTTTCTGTCTCACTCTGTGTCTCTCACACGGTAAAACAAGGGCACACTTCGGGCACAGACTTACAGAAGGATTAGCTCTTCCACAGCTAGGAGGGGAAAATCTTATTTATTTTTGAATATTTCGATCACAGCTTGGTATTTAGGTCTTTTTAATAAGCTGACCTCCTTAAATTATTTGTGGAATGAAGACTTAAAACCGGATTTGAACCAAGCTTTGCTTGGTTATATCAGAGTGGAACTAATCCCTTCTTTTGTGTCATTGTTTTTAAAGCTGAATTAAGATGCCCACCATATAGGTATTCTGCCTGAGAAAGGACTTGCCCCTATTTTTTCTAAACCCCGATGTATCTAAAAAAATAAAACAAACAAAAATATCGACTGCGCACACTGAGTTACCGCTGAGAAAAGGTTTTCAGCAGTCCGTGTCAGCCAGGGCAGCCCCCCGCGCTGTAGGGCTCACCCCCAGCTACAGAAACAGCTTTCCGATGAGTGTGGGATTGGACCTTCTGCAAACGCATGCCCTCACAGAAGGAACACTTGACTTCCAGTCATCTCTTCTGAGTCTTCCAGGCAGCCCCCGAGGTGGCCGCACTCCCGGGTGCGGAGCTGCCACCGCCACACCAAGCTGCCCGCACCCACTGGCACTGCGGCTTGCGGGCCAAGTCCCTGCCCTGCCCGATCTGTGGAAAACCCTGCAACTCCCGACAACTTTTATTTGAGAAAGGACAGCCCCTTCGACAGTCTGGGTGCCCCGCAGCCGATGTGCTGAGATTTTCTAGTACTTAACCTTGCAAAGAAAAAAGTATTTTTTTCGAATTTGGGGAAATCAAAAATACGCTTGTCACCTGGGATGAGCTCCCAGGAGAGGAAATATCTGGATTTTCGTCACAGCCCACCTGAAGCTGTCATCCCGCCCCGTTGTGCCAGGGGTCAAAGCGAGCCCCGCTCTCCGTGTCTCTTAACTCCAATAAATATCAACCTTATCGGCGCTCCCCCGCTGTCTGTCCGCGGGAGGAGAAGCCGGCCCGGAGCCGCGGGGTGCGCAGCGCAGCCGCGCACATTGTGCGGAGAGACTGCGGGATGCTCTCAGGGGGCAGGCTGCGGTATCCCTGTCCTGCGGCCCCGCCGGGCCGGCCCCAGAGGCAGCTTGTGTTGGAGGCCATTTGAACCTGGGGCGAGAAGACAGCAGTTTCTCAAATTCCCTTTGGGAGCCCGCAAAACCGGGTGGAAAAGATGTGCATGAGATATATATGTGTGTTTCTCATATACGAAATGTGTCCGGGGGAATAGAGACACGGAATTATATAACGGGGCAGGGATAAATTTTCTCTCTTCGGTTGTATAATTTTTCTTTACTTATATAGATCCAGAAATTCCCTCTGAGTTTCTGGCTTGGGGAGAAACCGTTCGCTACCAGATAGAGCAAGGCAGCGAAGCCTGCCCTTCTGAAAGCATCTCTCAAGCGTGATCCGGCGAAGATGCAACTAATTAACTCGCTTCTCTGTTTTCCGCTCATTTCTCTCCTGTAATGTCAGAGGCTTGTTGGGAAGGGGGTGGGTTTCTCCTCGGGCCAGGCTCTGCCGTGCTCACCAGGAGCCGCAACCCCCTCCCGCCTGCCGGGTTGCTTCAAGGTTACCCGATACCTTCTCGAAGTCGTGCAGAAAATCCAGCTCCCGAGGTCCCACAGGACCGAGTCAAGCAAGAAAATTAGTGTTCCTCATTTTATTTGAGTTAATAAAAGCGACACAACTGCCGCAATAGTGGGAGGCTCGGGTTGAAGGTGGAGGAGCTGCTCTCCAGGGGATAATGCAGGTTTTTGAGTGAAAACCTGGAGGAATAGTGAGAAAGGAAGGAGAGGTCCTGAGGAAGTTGGCAAAGCCCCTGTGCAAGCCTGGAGTAGCAAAGGAGCATCCCTGCTGTTTTGCAGGGGGGTGGGCTGCAAGCCACTTCCATTTCACAGCAGTATAATTTCCTCTGGAAGGGCCGAGAGCTCAGTGCAAAAATCTACACCCTCGAGGCAGACTGGCTTTCTCCTCTTCTCAACAAGGCATTCTCCATCATTTATTATCAGTCCTGCCAAACTGGAGAGGTCCCAGACAACTGAGGGTTGGCCAATGTGATGCCCATCTACAATAAGGGTCATAAGGAGGATCTGGGGAACTACAGGCCTTTTAGCTTGGCCTCATTCCAGGGAAGGTTATGAAACAGATTATCTTGAGTGCCATCATTTGGTGCGTACAGGACAACCAGGACATCAGACCCAGTCAGCACAGGTTTAGGAAAGGCAGGCCAAGCTTGACCAACCTGATCTCCTTCTATGACCAGGTGACCCATCTACTGGATGAGGGAAAGGTTGTCAATGTTGTCTACCTGAACATCAGTAAAGATTTCAATACTGTCTCTCACAGCATTCTCCTGGAGGATCTGGCAGCCAGTGGCTTAGACAGGTGCTTTGATGGGTTAAGAACTGGCTGGCTGGCTGGGCACAGGGAGTGGTGGTGAATGGTGTTGCATTCAGTTGGTGGCCAGTGAGTAGTGGGGTTTCCTCAAGGCTCAGTTTTGGGGCCAGTCCTGTTTAATATTTCTGTCAATTGTTTGTACAGTGAGATCAAGTGTGCCTTCAGTAAGTTTGTGGATGACACTTAGTTGGGTGAGAGTGTTGATCTGCTGGAGTGTAGGAACACTCTGCAGAAAGATCTGGAAAGGCTGGATTGATGGGTCAAGAGCAACTCTATGGAGTGCAATAAGGCAAAGTGCTGGGCCCTGTACTTGGGTCACAAAAACCCCAAGCAACACCAGAGCCCGGGGCAGAGTGACTGGAAAGCTGCCCAGTGGGAAAGGATGCAGGTGCTGGTCAACAGCTGGATCAACATGAGCCAGCATGTGCCCAGGTGGCCAAGAAGGTCAATGGCATCCTGGCCTGTATCAGCAATAGTGTGGCCAGCAGGACTTGGAAAGTATTGTCCCCCTGTACTTGGCACTGGTGTGGCCACATCTCAAGTCTGTGTTCAGTTCTGGACCCTTCATTACAAGAAGGACATTGAGGTGTTGGGGTGTGTCCAGAGAAGAGCAATAGAGCTGGTGAAGGATCTAGAGAGTAAATAATGAGGAGAGGTTGATGTTCAGCCTGGAAAAAAAAAGAAAAAGAAGAGGTTTAGGAGAGACCTTATCACTCTTTACAACTGCCTGAAAGGTGGTAGAAGTAAGGTGGGGGTTGGTCTCTTCTCCAGGCAACTAATGACATGATAAAGGGAAATGGCCTCAAGCTGCTGTAGGAGAGGTTGAGGTTGGACATCAAAAGAGTTTTTTCATTGGAAGGGTGGTTAAGCATTGGAACAGACTGCCCAGGGAAGTGGTGGAGACATCTCTGGAACTGTTCAAAAAACAACAGGGTGAGGCAGTTTGTGCTACAGTTTTGTTGACATGGTGATGTTTGGACAAAGGATGGACTCAATGATCTTGAAGGTCTTTTCCAATCTTAATGATTCTATGCAAAGTTGTTTGGGGTGCAGAGAGGCACCCAGGAATGTGGGTAGGATAGAGAGGTCTCCTGTCCTGGCTGGGCAGCAGCTGTGGTCAGCCTCCTGACTTCTCAGGAAGCTTTCATTATCTATAACTGCTTAATGCTTGTTTAACTTAATGTTTGGGAAGAGGTGAGAGAGAGGCAAACTCTCCCTGTGAGGTGCAGGCTACCTAAGACCCTCAGTCCCAGAACAGGTCCCCAGTGGAGTGACCCTGGCAATTTGGTCTTTCCCAGAGGCAAAGCTCTCCCTGATGGGACACATGTCCCATGTGAATGGGTGTCGGGCCTGCAGGTTGATATGTGTGACTCCCAGGGTTTGAAGGACAGCCTGAGTAACCATCTCAGCCTGGGCAGGGTGAGCTGCCCAGGATCCAGACCCACAGGCTGCTCCCTGCATGGAAAGCCTGAGCCATTGGAGTGGAGGATGCATTTCAAGCTGACCAGAGGAGAAAAAAAAAAATCAAAACAGCACAGCATTGATATGATATTCCATCCTGCGTATGCTCCTGCTGCATGTTTTACTGAGAGGAGGTGGAGTTAAACGCCAGTGTCTGTGACCCAGAAAGGAAAACCCTTTGAAATAACAGGCTACTATGTGGGAATGCTGATTTTTAAAAATTATATTAAGCAAAGGTCAGTAGGAGGTGGCTGAACCATCTATCCTCATCAAGAGGTTGTCACAACAGACCTGATGGTTTTAATAACACTTCTGTCCCTTCATATTTATCCTCATGCTGTAAACTAAACCCTCAATATTCTAAGGTCTTTCCCCCATCTAATGAAATTATCCTGAATGTCTTTGACATAAAATATTAAATGGTTGCTTCTGCAGGAGTCTGCTTTTTGTGTGGAAGTGGAAGTGTCTGTGATAGTGCTTCAAATAAAAAATTCTCCCATATAAATCCTTTTCCCCTGACACTGTCATTCAAAACAACAGGATCCTTATATTCAGATACATGCATTACTGAGCAACTGAACTTTCATTTCATATGTATAAATTTTATTTGTGGTTACTTGCTGCTGGTTTGACACATGGAGTCACATCCAGGGTTACTACTCCTCCAATCCACCTCGCTTGTTGCAAAATATAGCCTAAAAGACCACCATTATTGGGAAAAATATCGGACAACTGTCACATTACCTAACTTAGTGAAATCATAACAAAGGCTTCCATTAGAAGTGACATAACATAAGCTGGAAGGGGTTTTCAATTCCACTTACACTTCTTTTCCTTGTTCCTTCCCTGAAATGTCTCACATTCTCAGCATGTTTTGTGGAAGCTTGATTAAAGTCAGTAAATCTGGTTTTGTACCACTCATTCATTTCCTGAGGGGATATTAAACAGCAGAGGGCAAACAAGAATGCTTATTGTCAGATCTGTGAAAAGATATGTACTGTTTTCAGTAATTAGATGAATATGTAAACATGTGAAAAACCTGAGAATATCAGCAAAGACTGTTTTTGTGTGCATCTAAGGGAAAGAGATAAAGAAAATATTGTATTTCCAATTGTGGGGGAGGACCCATGAACAAAAAACTGACCATGTATCATCCTATTTATCATGCTATTTATAAGATGTGGATTGGAAGAAACATATTTTGGGGGGAAAAAATCTACCCAACTATCCTGTATGTATTTATATCTAGCAATGGACTACTAAGTATATTCAATATGCTTGTGATGGTTTTCATTAGGGGGGGCAGAGGGGGAAGAGATCAGCAAGAGCTGACAGATAGTTTAATCTCACAAATATGACAAAGTATAATTTCACCTGCAGGTTCTTGGCTGCGATTTTTTCATCCTATGTCTGGATGTCCCTCAGAGCAGCAGCCAGGTCTGAGGCTGAGCAGGAGATATCAGCACACACAGCAGCACTGAACATCTGTTTCATGAAATCTTCATTTGCTTGTTTTGACACACACACACAGAGGACATGGTAAATAAAGCCATCCTCCACACAGCTCCTGGAAAAGAAAGGTTCAAAAGCAATGTCAAGCGGGGAAAGGCTCTGTCCTGTCTTCTCCCTGTGATGCCTCTGCCCAAGAAAGCATCTCCCAGGTGGGCCTCCAGGGAGATGGAGTCACAGTGGCATCCACACATGGCCATCAGCACCCCTGCACTGTGAATCCACACCAGCTGCAGGCCTCCCCAGCTAGAGGAACCTCTGCCTTTTTGCTCAAGAGATGCTGCAGGGCTGAGAATGACACCCCCCCCCCCCCCCCACCCCCCCCCACCCCCCGCCC
>NW_024502347.1:5813984-5895494 GCF_017590055.1 Onychostruthus taczanowskii
CCCGCCCCCAAAGCACTGGGAGCCCTCTGGGCGCTATTCTGCAGGGAGGATCTCCAGCATGACAGAGTGTCCCACTGCAGGGCAATATGTAGCCCAAGGAATCTTTGTTTCTCTCTGGTTTTGGGTCTGTGGAGCAGGGAAGAGTTTCCCTCTCCATAGCTCAGGTACTGGTGTGGTCTGCTGCAGTGCTGTGAAATGGGGTCATGCAATATGAAGTCCTGCTGGGAAAGAGACAGTTTAGGAGTGGAGCTGGCAAGAACCTGCAGTGCCAAGTGCTCCCATTCCAGCAGTATTAGACAGCCTCAGTGATGCCAGATACAGGGCCAGCAGAGCTGTTTCCTATGCCCAGTGTGCAGTGCAGCAATGGCATTTATCATAGCTATGGTAAATATCCTGCCCAGTCTCTACTAATATCCTGCCATACTGCAGTGTAAAATCATAGAATGGTTGAAGTTGGAAAAGATCTTTGAGATCATCAAGTTAACCCAGCACTACCAAGTCTACCACTAAACCATGTTCCCACATACCACATCCCCATATCTTTTAAGTACCTTGAGAGATAGTAAGTCTACCATTTCACTGGGAAGCCTGTTCCAACACTTGACAACCCTTTTGGAAAAGAAAGTTTATCTAAAACTTCCCTGCTGCAACGTGAGGCCATTTCCTCTTGTTCTATGTCTTGTCTGTTGGGAAAAGAAACTGACACCACCTTGCTACAACCTCCTTTCAGGGAAGCTGTAGAGTGATAAGGTCTTCCCTGAGCCTCCTTTTGCTCTGGCTAAACAGCTCCAGCTCCCTCAGCTGTTCCTCATAAGACTTGTGCTCTAGACCCTTCACCAGCTCCGTTGCTCTTCTTTGGATAAGCTGCAGTGCCTCAGTGTCCCAGAACTGGACATCACTTGAGGTGCACCCTCTCCAGTGCTGAGTACAAGAGGATCATCATTGCCCTGGTCCTACTGGCCACACTATTTGTGATATGGGCCAGGATGCCATTTGTCTTCTTGGCCACCTGGGCACAAGGATGTCTCATATTCATCCAGCTGTTGACTGTGCAGAAGCACAAATCACCACCATGAAGTAACAAAACACAGGTACTAAATCAGAGCAAGAGAAAGGCAGGAGTCAGGCAGAGAAAGATGGTGAAAAAAAGAGATGCTCACTTGATGTGATAACCAGAAGCATGAGGTTTGCTGCTATTTTGGTTGCTCTAGTATGTTCAGTGAGGCGATGACAAGCTTCTCTGTTACACGGCAGCCTCTGTCTCTCTCTTTCTCTGTCTGCTGATTCCTTGGTGCTGTGCTATGCTGTGTGTGACGTGGTTGTGGTTGTGGGTGGCTGTGATCCAGGGCATTTGCTGGCAATTTGGTTCAACTCTTTGTGACATTGACACAGTAGAGTAAATTCCTTTTCCCATACCCGGCAAAGACTGGATATTTTTTGGAGAAAGGTGTCCAGCCAGACAGCCCCCACAGACTCCCCACAAACCCAGCCTGTGGTTTCCATTGTGTCTCCTTGCACTGAGAAAGGAAAGGTAAAGTGTTTACAAAATATTTTTTCTCTACCTACCTCCTCCACATTCCTATGTATAAACAGGGTCTGAAACCTAGAGTCTCTCTGGCATGTCAGAACAGTGTCTCATTCTGCCATTAGAAACACCACTAGCTCCATCTGTCCTGGTTCCAGCCAGGACAGGCTTAATTTCTGCTGTAGCCATGAGGGCCAGGGCCAGGACCTATGTCACCTCATGTATTTTCCAGGGACAGGGCAGGAAAAAGCCTGGCTTGCAAGCTGGGATAGCACTGCAGAGGGAGTGGTTGGGCATTGATGGCAGTTTCCACAGGGTGAGTGACAACTTTTGCTTTCTTATTTGCTCTGTCATTAGTGTTGTTGCTGTTACTGTTTATTTCTCATCTCATTGCTGTTTCCAGTAAATTGTTCTTCTCTCAGTCCATGGTCTTTACCTTTTGTGCCTCCAGTTCTGCTCTCCAGCCAGCCATGGAGGGGGACAAGGGGAAAAGGGGACGGGGAAGTGTGCGAGTCATGTGAGGTCTGGAGTAGTTTCAGTGTGAACATGACATTTGAGAATATAATTTCTAAACCATGACACCATTTTACCCTCTGGGCATCTTCCCTCTCGGCTTCATAGTTCCTAAAAAGAACCTAAATTTCCCTTTAACTTACCCATTCCCAAGTTTTCAAGTGTATGATATTGATACATCTCAATATGTGTGTTGATACATCTCAGATCCCACTAAGAAGCTGAGAGCCACCACAGGAAAGAGCATGGAAAGAAAGCAGGCCCATGTACTTCCTGTTTGTAGTTTAACCCTAGAATTATTAAGTAAATACCTCTAGAGGCTCTCTCTGGCGAGGAAAATTCCAGCACGGAGCAAGCTGAGCCATGAAAGCTTGGGAACAAATAAGTTAAAGGGAAATTTAGGTGAGGTGGAGACAGGACAAGACAAGTAAGCTCTGGATCTTCCTGGCTGCTTCCAGTAGGGACCTTATTGGGAGAAGCAGCCAGTTTTGCACTGACAGAGGGCAGGTTTGGACTGGAAATAGGGATGAAATTCTTTCCATGTGAAGGTGGTGAGGCACTGAACAGGTTGCCCAGAGCAGCTGTGGCTGCCCCATCCCTGTCAGCGTTCAAGGCCGTGTTGGACGGTGCGCTAAGCAACCTGGCCCAGCGGGAGGTGTCCGTGCACATGGCGGGGGCTGGACCGGGTGGTTCGGAAGGTGCCTGCCCCCGGGCCCATCCCGGTCCGTGTCCCTGTGCCAGCCAGGGGGCTGCGGGGGCCGCCGGGGCGGGCGGAACCCGCGCGCGGGGGAACGGTTCCCAGTGCTGCGTGTTGCCGGCCGGCGGCGGCCGCCTCCTCCTTCCTGCTGCCGGCGCGGGGGCGGCGGCGCTGTGGCGGCGGGGCCGGGGCATCGCGGGCCCGGGCGCCTCCTCCCCGCTCCGCTCCTTCCCATGGCCGGGAACTTCTGGCAGAGCTCTCACTAGTGGGTGCAGCGGCCGCGCGGCGCGGGGCACGGGGCACGGGTGCTGCGGGCCGCCGCCGCGCTCTGCCCATTCATTGCCGGGCCGGGCGGCGGGCACGGCGCTGAAGGGAGGCCCGGGAGCGCCGGGCGGGCGGCGGGGCCTGCTCACCGCGGGACCCTGACGGGAGCCGGGCTGGGCTTCAGGAGCAGCCCGAGCCGGCCCCGCTCAGCCGCCGCTTGGGAAGCGTTTGGGCGCTCCGGGACAGGGGTCGTGCCCGCTGTGGGTGCCCGCGCCACCCCGGGCTCCAGCGGCGGAGTGCGGGAGCTTGGGTCCCTGACACGCTTGTCCCCAGCGGTGGGGCAGCCGGGCCTCGGCCTGGCCTGGACATTAGGAAGTGTGATTGATACTGGAATGGACTGCCCAGGAAGGCGGTGGAGTCACCGTCCCTGGAGGTGTTTAAGGAAAGATTGGACGTGGCACTCTGTGCCGTGGTGTAGTTGACGGGGTGTGTTCGGTCATGGGTTGGACTGGATCTCAGAGGCCTTTTCCAACCTGATTGATTCTGTGATTCTGCCCTGAAACAGGCTGAGCGCATGGTCAAGGTTTGAATGGTGCCCGTAATGAAATGGCTGCAACAAAAAACCTTGTTAGTGACTGTCAGGGTCTCAGATGTGTACAGCCAGCTCAGTTTGCTACTGGTAGTGGCTAACCTCAGCCCCTGGTAGTCCATGTTTTGTGTTTGGTTTTTGGTTTTTTGTTGCTTTGTTTTCAGTTGTCTAACTTTTGAAAACCCTGAAGAAGAGTTGATTGAGAAGATTGTTTGTGGCTTTGTTAGAGGCCACAAGCTCTTTATCCCCGAGCCTTAATTCACAGTATGTTTGTTCAGTATAAGGTTGATAAAGAGTTGCTGAAATTATTTTCCATTCCTCTAGCTTACAATGGATTTTGGATAAACAAGATCTATTGAAAGAACGCCAGAAAGACTTGAAATTTCTGACTGAGGAAGAATATTGGAAGCTACAGATATTTTTTACTAATGGTAAAGTTTTTTTTTAATTTCTGCCATAAAATCTGTGCAATGTGTGCCATATCTAAACGGAAGTTTGAATTGCTTAGAGAATGTAATGTTTTCATTGTTGTTTTACATATACTTTCACAGCCTATTTTAACAAAGATGTGGAATAGAAATAATTTGTTGTACTAACACAATTCTAGAAGACCTTGCAGGCTAATTAGCTGCATATGTAACATTTTGACCTGTAATAGGACAAAACAGTTAAATTTTCTTATTTTCAAGAAGTTCTTATCAAAATATAAGAGGAGCAGAAGCAAGCAGAAACTTCTAAGCTAGTGTATTAAAGGCCCAAAGTCAAGCATTAGTACACAGCCTGGGCCTTTGGGGGGTTCTTTGGGTGGGGTAAGTATTTTAGGTGATCTGTGCCATCCTGTTAAACAGCAGAGTTTGAAAACCTGTTATTTGTGTTCATTTAGATTCTCTGCCACACAGCCCATGTTTTGTCTTCTGACTGATTTCCCAGTACCAGGTGGCTCTCAAATTGTCAACAAGTTTCTGAGAGCTGTTGGCAGGCAGCCTGTTCTCCCAAAGAATTTGGGACTTGTGTGTGAAGTTGTCTAAGATTTACTTGGTGTTGCAAAGCATTTAGCTATCATATGAATGGCCACACCTGAGTATATCAGATTACAAAGGCACTTAAAATTTTTGCTGTGCAATTGTTCAATATTTTAAAAAATCTCCTTATGCTAAGGGTATTGCTAACTAGTAACTTGTTTCCAAGCAGCTCTTTATATATTTATTGCAGCAGTCCTTTAAAGTACAGAATGCTTATTTTTTTTCAGCTGTCTGGCCAGACTTGTGACAGAGAAGTGAAGTGACTTTCCCAGAGCCACTGGAAGATTTTATGTCAGTGCTGGAATGGTATCTGTGAAAGATACCGTTGCTTCTCTCTTAGCTCAGTTATTTTTGTAACAATTGCATATGCCATAAACATGATCACTATGGATACCTCTGTGTTATTGCTTATAGGGCATCAGGAAATCAAGCTAGCAATGATTTACCCATTTGATCCATTCCTGAAATTTCTTGAGGTTAAAACCAAGTGTCATAACTTCATAATACAAAAAGGGACAAAAGCACGGTTACGGATGTTTCTAATACTGTGTTTCTATGCTAATTTTCACTAGTATTAATTTGAACTGTGAAATAAGCTTTTGAAGTGTTTCACTTCATTGTTTTGCTTGAGTAAACAAAGCTTCACAAAGTAAACAAGTTCGTTTGTTAGTTATGGTTTGTGGTTCCCAGGGTCCTTTTCCTTGGCACTCTATGCCTCTCCTGAAGGTGGGTGAGTGACTGGGGGCAGCTGGAGAGCAGCTCTGCCAGGATCTCCCCTGTGCCTATACAAACACAGCCTACTCTGCAGGAGTAAATGGTGCTGGGCTTTCTGCCCCTCTCTAGCAAAGACGGCAGGACAGTCAGGGCTGCTCTGTGCTCAGGCAGAGCTCGCTGTGTTCAGACCCTTGATGTGTTGTATCCTCGCCTGCCTCTGCGTAGAGACCCTGCTTTGGGTCCCCCTTGTATCCCATCTGCACCACCTGAGAGCAGATGAGGCTCGGCCCCAGCATGTCACATTCAGTGTGTGTCAGCCCAGGAGATGGTTGTTCCCTAAAGCAATTAAAATCTGCATGGAGAGGGGCAATTTCCTGCTGCTTTCTCATTGGAAAACAAGTGCAGTAGATCACTAACTGATTGTATGGCTCCCTGCAGCTATGAAGAGAAGGAAAAAGATCATCTTCTAAAGTAGTGTGAAAAAATCAACTGATGTTGGTTTCTTTGTTTGGATCACCAAGCTTTAGCTAGTTTTGATTGAGAGGTGTATCAGTCGTTTTCCCTTTTTGGTTTTGGGCAGAAGCAGTAATGTTTGTGTTAGAGGCTGCTCAAAATACTCAAGTTTAAAACAACCTTTATTAAAAAACCCCAAACTACTGAAGCTGCTTACTTTCTAAACATACAAGAATAAATGATCTTATAGTTTCTTTTCAAATATTAAAATAATTACAAGCATTGGACTTTTTCCCAGCATATACAAGCTTCCATTTCATTAAGTCTCTCTAGGCTCTTGTCCATTTTTTTCTTCTAAACCACACTTGATTTTTCTCTGACAGCAGATGGCCTAACCATTCCTGAAAATCCCATGGGAGCATGAGACATATTTGGAGAATTCTGTTTAGCCTAATACTTGAATTTTTCTGATGCCCTAGTAGTAGGACAGCTTTTTAGCCCCATGGTCAAATTAAAGGCAAAAATTCTTTCCGACCTCCCAAGATATGCCGATCAAATGTTTAATATTTGCACAGACATTGCATACTGCGTTTAACACCCTTTTCGGAAGTATTGCTTGTCCTACTGTCACTGTCAAACTAGTCCCAATTTGGTATTCTTCTCTAGAAAAAGAATGATATGACACAGGCAGGGATTTAGTGTTGCTTTGGGCCTTGCCACTGGGTGACAAATGTGTACCCTGGCTGTTTGCAGGGGATACATGACAGGAGCATGGGCAAAAAACTCTCTCTCCTTGAGTGTTTAAGTAGAGAGTAAGCATTTAGTGGTGACTGACAACAGAACTGTTTGCTTTTCCCACCAATGGTCACTATCTTGGTCTTGCTGTACATATTTTAAATATCTACTTAAATGTATTATAAAATATTATTTTTGACATTTCTCATGAGGAGAAAAAAAGAAGAGGGAGTCTTCACAAGAGCCGAGCCGTTCTCAGAATAATGGCGGCGCAGAAGTATGGGAAAAATAACAAGTAACAACCTTATGTTTCACTGTGCCATTCTTTACATCCAACCCCTGCTCTTAATCCCAGCTTGATGCATCTAATTTGCTTGGCACCTTTCCTTTGCCTGGGAGGCCAAACAAGAGCTACCTGCACAGATGACACCAGGGTTGTTTCTTGGCCAACTGGCAGAGGACCACTGTGATGGAGCAGCTGACTGCATCCTCTGGTCTCCCACCCCCTCTCCCTAGACTAAATATGTCATTTTTTTAACACCTGCTGCCTCAGCCAAATTTAATGACCGTGTTCATGTTGGCAGTGTTACATGTTTGATAAAATACCATCCATTTTGTGTGGCACTGAAGAGCTGAGGATTTATATTTCCTGTGTCTGAATTTGTTTTACTCTAAAATGGAATACCTGAGCTTTACCCTTCTGAGATTTGTGTTGTCATCTTCTTAAAGGTCATACTCACGTTGTACACAATGAAGTCAAAGTTCCTTTTCCTTTTTGAAGGTGTCCCCAAGCTTCAGGAGGCAGCGGTTCTTCACCTGCAGGTCCGTAGGTTTACAGCAGCGTGTTGTCTCTCTAGAGCAACAGAGGGAGAAGACTGTGGTGCTGCTCCTTAGAATCCCCAGCACTAGCTGTGTTTTGAGACCCTTTGCTATTTGGTGTCAAATTGTTTAAAAAAACTCAACTCAAGCTTTTGTTCATTTTTTTTTAAGTTATCCAGGCTTTAGGTGAACATCTTAAATTAAGACAACAAGTTATTGCCACTGCTACAGTCTACTTCAAGAGATTCTATGCCAGGTAGGACTGTTTACTATGATGGTACAAGAATAAAACATTTGCTAGGCACATTTTGGTAGCCCATTAAAAATGGAGTTCTGTATTAAAAACAGTGCCACTTTTGTTTTCTGGATGGTGTAAAGCTTTTATGCTTTAATAAAGTTAACTTAAGCTTTGCTTTTTCAAAAGGAAGTGTGGTGCTCTTAATAGATTAATCGTTCTTTATGTATGAAACAACATATTATAATTTTGTTGTAACATTTCAGATATTCCCTAAAAAGTATAGATCCAGTATTAATGGCTCCTACGTGTGTGTTTTTGGCATCCAAAGTAGAGGTATGAAGTATTACAATTTTTTAATGTAACATTATGTGATGTATGAAAGAAAGAAAACGTTTAGGACTTTCAAATTTTTTGTCTTTCTTCATGCTTTGGGGGTTGAAACCTTCTCTTTTTTGCATAGATTTCTGTAGCATTTAAGAAAAGGAGACAGAGAAGGCCTTCAAAATTTGTCTGAATTACTAACCCTGAAGTGCCTCTGAAAATTGGAAAAAATATTTTAAATGACTGTTTCACTGTAACACAGTATTTAAATATTTACATACACTGTATCTTAAATTGTGTATATCTTAAGCAGTGTCTCCTTTCTGGTGTGTTTCTCCTCATTTATGTTTACTCAAACTTTAAAACATAATTGGAATTTTTTTTCCTAATTATCGTGTTCTATTACATATAGCAAGGGATCCTCAGAGTTTACCACACTTTCATTACTTGGATTAAAAGTATGTTGTAGCTCATGCTCTGTCCTTGGGAAATTATCATAAGGACCTGACCCATTAGGGGTCGTGGTGAGAGGGCTCCATGCCTCCACCATTGGTACTCCCCTTTGAATGTGGCCAAGAGTTAGCATCAGCTGGGTGCTGCTGTTAGTTCTCTGTAATGCAGCAAGTTTACAGCTGTTTGAGAAGTGTCTGTGTAATGGAAAAAAGTCAAATTGGCCACGTTACTTTATGTCAGCACTAAGGAGTTTTACAGAAGGAGCTCAAATACTTAATGGATTGTAGAAACAGTCCTACTAAACTAGTGGTGACATGTGATACTGTTGTCTGTACAAGTACTGTGACACTCATCAGTGTTGGGAAGACATCAAGGAAAAGAGAGAGAGTGTTGGAGAGAGTGATTTTTAATCAACCTGTTAAATGAACCTTTAAACAGGCACAGAGTTTATATACATAGATGTACCTTAAATTAGAAATCTGTGTAGCCTTCCTTCCTGTGTAGCCTTCCTAAAGCTTCTGCAGCTTTAGAGGGCAGCACTACTGATTCAGCTATGGGCTTCTCTGAAAGAACACTCTATACAGAAAATTTTCAGATTGCTGACTGTCTCAGCACAGGAGCTAAGACTTTACAAAAACAAAACTAAAAAGAGTAGTTAATGGCAGGTTTCTAAAGACAGTTTTCTTTCCAAATGGGATAAGGAAAAAAATAACCTCCTTGAAGCCCTCTTCTCTATTTTATAAAAAGAATGTTAGCCAGCTGAGCTTTTGGTGCTTTTGTACCTTTCATAAATCTTTACTGTTCCTCATAAACGACCAATAAACTAATCAATGAAATAACTCTTAGGTAAAGAGTTTAGGCCTGTTTACCTTAAGGGGAAAAAAAAGGGGTGGGGGAAATAACCAAATTCTACAATACTGCAAAAAGAAGCCCAGTTTAGTAAGAAGACATTATTTTAATTTGATAACAGTGTGAGTGTATGGTGTTTCAGGTGGTTCACCTCATTTACCATTCTTTTTCTTCAGGAATTTGGTGTTGTTTCAAATACAAGATTGATTTCTGCTGCTACTTCTGTATGTAAGTATCAGTAATTTTCATTACACTCTAGTTAAGTATCTCTGTAGGGAGGTCAGTTGGTTTCTTTGCCTTTTTTTTAAAGGTTGCTTTTTATCAAATCGTGGAGGACTTATAAGAGCCAGTCAAAACCATTTAGAACAAATAGATTCTGTTTCCAAATACACAGACAGAAGGGTCCTTTCTGTATTAGTTTTGGTTGATTATGGTTGGAACTTATGCCAGGCATAAGTAAAAACGAAGTCATAAAATAAAACTATTGAAATTTATAAACAACCTCAGGTAGTAAATTGAATTCTGAACTACTCAAAGATAGAATTAGAAATTTCCAGCTTTGCCTGTTTAGTAAGGGGTATGGCTCTGTGAAAGTACCTGTTTTAAGAATTTTTGGTAGGCTGTATACCTTCAGATTTTTTAAAAATCCTTTTTACCCCATCATAAAATTAGTCTTTGGTATTTATTTCTAAAAATACATTTTATGACCAATTGTTCACAATAAATTCAATAAAATTACACTGTAGTTACTTAATTCTCTATCTTTCCCACTTTATTTGCATTTCCCAGTTTATGTAACTTACATGTCATCCATCAGACTCTTGAAGTGATGCCTTCCTTAGCTGAATGCAGTTATCTGACCCAGAAGGTCCAGCTGCTCTCAGTGGGCAATTCCTGGCTGTGCTCTTCCAAATGTAGGTCAGCGCTTTCAAAATCCCTTGTGGCTGTTGAGGGGACAGGTGACTGGCTGCATCTGCAGCCTCCAGATGCAGAGTGTGTATCAGTCCATGGCGCTGGCCGTGTGACAGTTCTGCCACCAGGAACTGAAACACATCTTTGGTGCCAGCATGACCAAGACCAGTACTGGATTTAGCACTGAGAGTTGCTATTTTTACATCAGAAGCATCATTGTGTAGAAGTTTTGATGCATAAGTGAGATGGTTAGATGGATTTTGGTAAATATGTGACAGCTGATTTTACTTGGACATCTAGTTCTTAGCTCTGCTGTTTCTCAAAATTCCAGTCTCAGGACCCTATAGAAGATTTTCCCCACAGCTCTTCCTTCAGACCTAGAAGTCCTGTCAGCCCTGATAAGTACTGTGCATTTCATGGAAGTGGGGGCAGGCAACAGGCTTTCTCCAAGCAATTATTCTTTTATTCTGCCTAGTCTTCCTTTACCACAATTGCTTCAGTAGCACACAGCAGTTTTTGGGAGTTCTTAATACCAAAGTCAAGACAAGTAAAAGTGAAAACAAGCTAACTGACTAAAGTAATAGCAGCTGGTTTAAGAGGTTTGCTTGCTTTTAGCTCAGTAGCAACATGAAGTTAATAACATTTGCTTCTTTGTAAGGAAGATGATCTTAGCCTGGTTTTCAGCAGCCTCTTCAAAAGGCTTTTTTTTTTTCTTCCCTTAACACATCTCACTAAAACGACAGCTCCGTGTAGTGGTTGTGTCTGCAGCTTGCTTTGTGGGAAAAATGCATTTTTCTCCCTATCTTCTTTCTCAAATTGGTATTTTTTTTTACCATGTACATCTTCAGTTTGCATGCATCTTGAGAAACTCTTTTATTAATTCTTCTCTTTCTTGAAGTAATTAAAATTTCCAACCAGTAGCCCAGTCTTGATGTCCTATAACAAATTTTCTAGCAAAGATCACCCTAGGTCTACATGGTGAATTCTTTGGTCCAGAGGACTCATGCTGTCTTTTCTTTGAACTGAATGTCATACTGATTTTCTGGGAGTAATCTCAATAGTATCATTTAATAATATACTGTCTGTCATTAATATAAGGAATATTGTCAACTTCCAGGATGTTAAATGTTACTTGTTTTCCTTGGACGATAAGGAGTTAAAATAGCTTTTTTAATGTTTTATGTGCACAAATGTCAAATCCGCATCTTCAAGTGCTTTTGTTTTTCTTTTCCAGCATTCTAACAGGAAATCTCTCTGGTTTTGCCTATTAGCATGCTTCTTACCAGTGCACTAACTGTACTCATTCTCCTTGTAAAATACACAAAGATTGTTTAAATATCTCAGCTGGAGATAATCATTACATTATGGACCTGCAAGAAGTCTGGCTGAGCTCCCTTACCCTGCCCATGGGCTTGCTTTTCTAAGACTTCATTAGTTCCTTTAAAATCTTGCATGTTGAAGGATCAAACGTATGTAAAAAATCCCATGTGAAAATTCCATTTGGATTTAGTGTTCATACTGAGATTCTGAACATCAGTAGCTGGAGAGCTCTGTGAATGATGACTTGTGGGAAGTTAGCTGTCCCTGAGCTAGTTGGTGGTTAACCAGAATACTTAATAGTGTATTAAGTATTGCCAAAGCAGCAATCAAATGTCTGGCTGAGTATCTGTGCAAATCTGGGTTTCAGGTGTGTTTCTCTTTCCTTTTCAGGATCTTAAATCTTGTAACTTACCTCTTCTCTTTGAAATACAAACCTTTTGTACCGAAAGCCACAAACTGAAAGTTGTGTTGCCACATAGATTTGAAGGGCTGTATACAGGTGAATGAATAGAAAGACGTAAAAGTATTAATTACATTATTTTTAACATACTTTTTTCTGTTTACTGTAGTGAAAACTAGGTTTTCATATGCCTTTCCAAAGGAGTTTCCTTATAGGATGAACCATGTAAGTATGCTATTTGAAATACAACTTGATCAAATAAATTAATAATTGTTAGCAGGAAACTCTTTCTTTTAAATACTAAGAAATATTTTCATACTCATATGTCAGGTTTGTTCATTATAAGGTTTGCATAGAATATTGGGAAAGTTACCTTTAGAAATAATAAAAATCTTATGTAACCTCCTTTCCTTAAATTGTTGACAGGAAAGACAAATGATGTGATGGGGTGACTGAAATGGTAGTTTTTCTATAGCAGGATGAGAAAAGAGATTTAGGTTTTTTTAAATATTCTTGGTTACAAATACATTGCTCTAGGGAAAGTAAATGGCCTTTACACCTGGAATGCTTCCAAGCTTGCACACATGAGCAGTTGGCCTACAGAAAGCAGTTTTATTTTTGCCTGTAAAATTTAATGGCTCTTGAAAAAATAGTTTTTAATTAGTACTTTAAATTACCAGTGTTTTTCAAGGTGTTCTAGTCACAATACTGAGAAGTTCTGTAGTTTTTCTTAAAACCAATTTTTACCTGTGCTGTAGAATTTTGAAAGCTAAACATCTAAATAGTTTTAGATTGGCTGTAACAAATACCACTTTTTTGTTGGTTTGCTTTTCATCCAATCTAGAAAGCCAAATGATACATTAGAATATAAAATACCCAAGATCTTACAATAAAACTGCACTGCTCTGTTATAGATAAAGGCAAATGGAAATACATTTTGGAGTACTGCTTTCGTATAGCCAAAGTAGTCCAGTCTTTTCCTTCATGTCACCAAATACTTCACCTTCTGTGATGAGAGAGAGAGCGAGAGCTGGTTTAATTGCTACAATTGCACAGAAAATTTCATAGGAAAATTAAATCTGAAAATGTTTTGAAAGGCTATTTGACAAGTTAATGAGCTGATGAAGATGCTCTAATTCTACAAAAGAACTTCTCTATTGCTGTGAAGTTTTTATGCACTGGTAACAATTTGCTGCTACCAGGTGTTGAAAAAAATCAGTCAAGTGCTGCCAGTGAAGCAGCCTTTCACAGCAAACTTGATGCAAAATATTTAACTTGTTTGTTATTGTGACTGGAGTTGAGTTATAATAGTGATAAGGCAATAGCCAATAATAGTTCTGTTTGTTTTTGTAGTTTCAGATAAAATGCATTCAGGACTGTTGGAAATAGTTGTTGAGAATTCCTGTGCATGTGTGATGTTAAACTGTGTCAGTTAATTCGTTCCGCTATCTGAAACATACTGCTTATTAACTGTGATTTTGCTTCTTTACAGATACTAGAATGTGAATTCTATCTCTTAGAATTAATGGTAGGTTGGGTTTTTTGGTGGAACGGCTTCTGTTTTTGTGACAGAGGTAACTGTATCTAAGTCCTGATGCAGAGACTGGGATGTCAGTGTCCTTTTTCCCTAGATGGAATGGCCAGTTATGACCATGAAGAGTTGTATTCTTTCTATGCCTTCTCTTTCTTGTCTGGAAGAATCTGGGGCTGCACATTTATATTCTAACAGAAGGTGTGGGTACTATCCCATTCAGGCTAGTCTACAACAACCTACTAATTAGAGTAATCTTCTAGGAAGTGAGATGTGGGTTTGAATCCTGTGAGGAAGAATCTGAATTCAGGCCTCCCATTTTCTGAGATGGTGCTGTAACTATTAGGCTGTTGGATGAAAGGAGCACAGTGGGACATTTTGTTCCAGATCCTTTCAAAGAAAGGAGCCATACCTGATTTTTGTAAGAGTAGCTATCCCATTGCTGTGTTTGCTCAGGTAGCTGAAAGGAGGCAACCCAGGCTTCTTACAGGGCTTGGATAAAGTAGTGTCTAATTTCTCCATATGGCTTGGACTTGAATGGGTTAAGCAGTGAACTCTAGCACTACTGTACCAGAGCAGTTCTGCTCAAGTGGGGAGAAAAGGAGTGAGAAACCAGGGAGCAGTTTAGTGAGTTAGACAGCAGATGAGAGAATGTATTTTGGGAACTGAACACAGAGATCAGATAAAAGGTTTTGTTTGTACCTACAAGTAATTTTAATACAGTTTTTAGATTCCTGTTTAGATTTTGTCCTTGATACCTCTGCTATTCATGGCAGTAACTCTTGAGTTTTGTATACAGGAGTTTTAGCACAAGCAGTTGCATTTCCAAGAAGTTTACATTTTGGGGATTCACTTATTTTTCCAGTATGCTATGCAATGTATAATGTGTGCAGTAATGGTGTTTCACGTAAGTGTTCAGCACATGTAACTTAATGTGGCTTTTCCCTGTAGTACCCACACATTTGGCTGCTTTTAGCAAAAGGATTATTCCTCCTTGTTTACCTAGACCTGAAATGAGGGGATTTGAGAGCAGTGGAATTTTTCTTATCTTTCTTTCCAAACCAGCATCAATTATTTTGGCATGCTCTCCATGTATGGTATTTAGCAGCAGACTGTTTTCTGGCAGCGTTTTGTATTTCCAAGTGGGAATTACGGGTTTGTAAGCAAATGAGGTTTCAGTGTGCTGCAGATGTGACTTTCTATGTCTCTGAGGGGAAGGACTCTGACAGATTGGCAACTGTGCTGTATAATGCTATTCTAGAGAGAGCACTGCCCTCATTAGAGCAGGGCTAGGTGTTAGAATGCTACTTAAAAAAAAAAAAAAATCAGTAATTGACTTGTAAACAAAATGTTTTAATACAAACTGACAACGTGCTCTGCATTGAAATCTAACTTCTCTCCTGATGACATTTTTCCTAGGACTGCTGTTTGATAGTATATCATCCTTACAGACCTTTGCTCCAATATGTGCAAGATATGGGCCAAGAAGACATGCTGCTACCTCTCGCATGGTAATGAAGACAATGGAAATAGTTCCTCCTTTCATCAAGAAAGCAAGTGTTTAACACTTATGCTTCAAAGGTGGTTAAGCTTTTGCTGAACCAAGCAGGTTTAGCCATCTTTGAATAGAAAGGGTGTCCTATTTAACCTATGCAGGTATATGTCCCTGACTTAGCTTATTCTGGCTTTAGCCCTGTAATGATTTTACTTTGCAGTGGTCTAATTTTTATTTTTTAGACTAGCTCTAATGGCACAGTTTCAACATTATTGAATGGTGACTTTGAGTAGTGGAAATTTCTTTCTGTCAACATTGTCATAGGAGGTAAAAGCAAATATATAGGGTTTTTTTAGTTGTTTTAGCAGAACTCTTATTCTTCAACTGTTTCAAATACAGAAAGACAGTAGAAGTACTACTTTTATGATAGCCTTTACTTGTTTGTGAAACAGATAATTACTTGATGGTATACATACACATCCACTGCAGAAAGACATTTGTGTACTAAAATAATGATTCCAAATAAACTTCTGCTGTGACTACAAGGGAAAAAAGGCTTTAAGAGATTTTTACAAGGGAAAATATCTCTTTCCTTGATATTTTGCCCTGCAGCCTCATTGCTTTGACCATCTGGAAAACTGACAAAATATTTGTAAATCAACAGCAGTTTTTAAAGGAATATGGTCTAAAGATGAATAGGAAGATACTTACAAGTTCTTTTTTGCACAGGAGGATAGTGAATGACACATATAGAACTGATCTTTGTCTGCTGTACCCTCCTTTCATGATCGCTCTAGGTAAGTAACAGGTAATGTCTCCTGTCATGTTTACCTGGATGTATTCTGTGCACTGACCCATCACAAACATTCCTCAGAGTGCCCTCATAAGGTGCTTCAGGTTGTCTCAAACAGCACTGACATTGTAGCCTTGCAACTTAAAAAGCTTAAAAGAAAAGTCAGATAATGAATCCTGAGTTTTCTTTGTTGAACTGTATAGGGTTTATAAAAAATCAAATATTTCTAACTGTATTGGGAGTGTTATATATCCATGTGTTCAATATCCATGTCACCTGATCTTTGCAGCTTGCCTACATGTGGCCTGTGTTGTCCAGCAGAAGGATGCAAGGCAATGGTTTGCTGAGCTGTCTGTTGATATGGAAAAGGTACTCTGTGTTTTATTCCCACCACTTGTTATGGACTGACCAGAAACGGTAGTCATGGTTGTCTTACACATCTGCAATACTGATTTGAACTTAAAATTCACTGGTCTTGTTTGATGCTGTTGCAGTTAGGCAGATCTCTTTAGAAGGGAGACAATGTCAGGTTATTTGGTTATCACCCTGCTCTGAAAGTCAAGACAAAATCATTGTATAACAGAAGAGCATTGCTGGTATTGCCATTTTCCAGACAGAAATAAAAACCCAATATCTTTTACATTGTTTGCCAGAAAAATAATTCCCAGCATTTTTCTTCACACAAGATTGTCAGTACGAGTTTGACTTTTAAGTTCAAGTGCATGTGATTTTCTGATTCACTTTTCAGCATCATGCCAGCACACCATTCTCATTTTCTCCCTGAACATGTGCAGACTGTAGCGTAGTGTAGAACATTTTTGACATTTTCAGGATGCCCAGCACCGTGACTTTAATCAGTGCTAAGCAGGGAGACACCAAGATCATTCAGTTGAGTTCCCTGCTAATGCAAATTCTGTGTCAAATAATCCCCTTCATTAATTTATTAGGTTTCAGGGTGCAGTTGTCCTTATACTAACAATGTTCTTCATCCTCACTAGTTTCTTTTACTTGTTAGGTTGGCTTCTTTAAGATTTATTTAGCTCCAGCAAGCAAATTGAAGTAGTACTCATATTCCTTATCACACTGTTTCACTTAGCACATTTTTTTCAGTGTTTTTTTGAAACAGAGTGTCTGGAATTAACTAGCCTGTTATAACTGAGAGGTACCGTTTCCCTCTGTGCCCTCGGTATTGCCCTTTATCCCACTGATGTTACGGCATTGTGTTTGTATTCCAGGATTTGTCTTGAACTGTAAACACAATGTGGATGCTATGCTGCGTGGAGAGCTCTGTGAATTATGCTGTCATACATTCAAAGGCAGGGTGATAATACACTGACAGCAAAGGAGAACCAACATATATAATAGATAAAATTACCATAAGCTTGATAACTGAGTATCTTTGAATGTTTACTTGTATTGGTTCTTGTGTCAGTGATCCATGGACATGGTGAAGCACCAACTGTGATTTTTCATTTCAAGGACAAAATATATTGCTCTAGCACTTAATCAAAGATCACATATTAAAAAGAAGAAAGAAGTCTACTTTATTAATTTAGAGAATGATGAAACATATTATGAATGAAACATTCTCTAGCTTTTATGTAGAATATTGCACTGGAAATTCAAAGGAAAGATAGAAAGTCCAAACTGGTATGGAATGCTTACACTTTCAGAAGCAGAATATGAAGTGTCAACAATTCTTATTATATGTATGTAGGAATGTAAGAAGTATTGAAAAATTCCTTGGCTCTTTCTTGGAAGGAAAGAGTTCAGATGAATGTTTTGTGGTTTTGGACTTTTGTTTTCCCACACTGTTCCCCTGATATGTATAGAACATTGATAATCATCGAATATGGTATTGATAATGCATGGTCATGTAGCTGCAGTCATGTTGCCCAAGTCTGTGTTTTCCCAGGAGCTACTACTGTCACAGCTTTATAAGCTGTGACAGTAGTAGTAAATAAACAATAAATAAATAGGTACTTAGTTTGCAGGGGAAGAGAAGCAGTAAATGCAGTTGAAAGGGAAAGTATTCTGTTCAGGTTTCGATTCACAATTAATCAAAAAACTAATTAAATGCTTTTTTGGGTCCAGAGTAAGTGTGAGGCAGCTCTGGTTATAATATGAAAATTGTGTTGCTTAGTTTCAGTTTGGGGCCCATTTAGTTAATTGCACACTGAAACAGGCTATGTATGACAAAGGTAAAATCACTGTCATGTCTAACCTTAGGATCTCTTTTCTTTCTAACATAGATTTTAGAAATAATCAGGGTTATTCTGAAGCTGTATGAGCAGTGGAAGAACTTTGATGAGAGAAAAGAGATGGCTACTATTCTTAGTAAAATGCCTAAACCAAAACCACCTCCAAATAGGTATGGTACTTCCTTATTGCACCTTTCCTATGGAAAAACTAGACTGTGATCTTAAGAATGTGTAAATGTTTAATTCAAGGTACAGTGTATGTTTTTACAGTGCAGATATTTCTGATACAAAACCAGCCTGACTGTTCAGGAGCTAGTTAGAAGCATAACATTCATTATCTTACGGAGAGTGTTAATGTCATTAGAATGTGATCAATACAGCTCAGCAGCTCTAAGGAACCCCAGTGTGAGGCTCCATGGCCGGGCCAGGTTCAATGGAACTGGGCCTGCTTGATGTCGTATTTAATTACTGTGATTCAATACCACTGCTGGGAACCTGCACATGCAAATTCCTGTGCACATGCTTATGTAATGTGAACTTTGCAGTGTTGACTTCAGAAGCAGATTCAGCAAGATTCAGCAGGCAGCTTCATGGGCATGTATTGAATTTATTATTCAGATAAATATGGTGAGGTTATTTATGCATGCTGAGAAGAACCTTTGGGGTTTTTTATGAAACTGAGCAGAATATTTTGACCTATTTATGTGTATGTTGAAATATTTTCTTTTCAAAGACTTTTTTTTACTTTCAAAATACTGTATTTTTTAATTTAACAAAAAGGATAAAAATGTAATATGCTGCTTCTTATTGAAGAGACATGTTTTTGTTTTCTTCAACAGTGAAGGAGAACAGGGTCCAAATGGTAGCCAGAACTCTAGCTATAGCCAATCTTAAGGCATTCCAAAGAATTTCTTTATGGACCACTTTGACTCAAGACATCCTGGGATATTTCCTGTGTTCATGAAATGGACAGAAGGTTTTAGTAACATCTTTGACAAAGAACTCGAAGAATAAATAGCTTGTTTGTGTCAAGCATCTTGAAAGCTTTTTCTCTAAAACTACATCATTTTCTCTGACGCTGGAACAAATGTGCTAAGATTTTTCAGTGTAAGGAATCAAACTTTAAACCAAGCTGCAAAAGATTAACGTTTTTCACTCAAAACAAATAGTTCATTATTGGTTTTATTTGTGTTGAAGTGAGCTATTTTTAGAGCGACATTAACCCGAGGCCTAAGTGTAACTGTATTAATGACTTGTGTTGTTTTCATTTTGTTTGTGACTGAAGGAAGATAGCGCACTCTGTGTTGAATCTATCCATTACCTTCAGTTTTGTTGATTTAAAAAAAAATAAATATAGATTCTGCAACAAGTAACACACAGTCCTTCAGAAACAAATGCCTAGAAAAGCTTGTAAAGAATATTGTTACAGTTTTAATGAAAACTGCAGGAAAGAAAGTCAGTTTCTGTTTTTGGGTTTAAGAAAGCTATATTCCTCAGTAGATCTACTTGGTTGTTTTTGCCATGATACAGTAGCCCAGCTTGCCAGAGAAGTGCAATATGTATAGTGATTCTGCAGTTTTCTGAAACATTTCAAGTGTTAGAAATTAAGACAACCCAACATACTAGGATTCTTTTTTTTTTCAAATAAATATACTGTATGGTACAATCGGAATATTTCACAATCAAGTACAAATCTGGATATTATTGCTATTTTTTATGGTGGATTTTTTTGTAGAGAAGATATACACTGTTAGTCTGCCTTCACTGTCAGTGTGAATTTGTGTGGTTCATTAGAGAGTTTATTTAAGAGGATCAAGTGTTTGGTGAGCTTCATACTGGCTAATTTTAATTGGGATGTTAGGAGCAACTCTAGAATAATTGAAATGGGATTCCTTGGTTACCTTTGTGCTGGAGAAAATGAGATTTCTTCAAACAGAAGGCCATATCCTGCGTTCCTTACTCAGGCAGATATCCCACTGAAGACAGGAATTGGCCTTAATTGATTACTTGATTTTTTTTAGATAACTTTGTTTCTAACTAATTTCTGTACAACTTTATTTGGAATGATGATGCCAACTTGCTCAAGTATAAAAGTTGAATGATAAAGTTCAGTAACATTGGTTTTTGGTGATTTTTTTTTTTTTGGGTTTTTTTTTTGCTTTTTTTTTGGTTTTGTTTTGTTTTGTTTTCCTGAAACAACACATTTCACTGCTCTGAAATCCTGGAGGGAGATTGAAAATGTGTGCTCTGTGATGTGTCTTGGTTCAAAAAACTGTTCCCTTAAAAAACCCCACCTGTTTTTGCAAATACCTGTCTTTGTAATTGGCTGGTCATTTCAGTGAAATATAACTGAAGTGTTTTAGGCTACTAGCATTTATTTCTGTTCAGGTTATTTCCATAAATCATTATGTGAACCAGCCCCAGACACTTTGGTGAGGTGGAAAAAATATACATTTTGGTCTTTGCTACTTGGTTGCCATTTGATCCATACCTTTTATAGACACTTGATTGATGAAGTGGAATTTGGCTCTTTTGCTTTCATTTCTTGAAGTCTAAAATGTGCAGTTTGTAATGTGGACTTGGGGAATAGAAATAAATCAAAGCAACTTGACCTGTGTTGTGTGGAGTAATTAAACAGGAACTATTCTTTAGGTAAGCATCAGTCTTCTCACATATACTTTCTGCCAGGAAAGTTCATGTTTTGGATTGGGAAATTAAGAATTCTGGCTAGATTAAATTTTTTCTTGCTGCTGAAGAGTCTTTGCAGACTTGACTTCACACCTTAAAGCACAATGGGACCTAAATTTTGGAGCTAAAATGTCAGGCACTTCTTGATGGTACCTAGAAGTTTCTTAAGGCATTTCTCTGTTGGGAAGATGAGGCTAATTTTACCAGCTTTGATTCCAGTAAAAACAGTGAAAGGCAGTAAAGTGCAGTCAAAATAGCTGGATTCAGTAAAGACAGTTTTAAAAATATGTAGTTTTGAACAATGGGAAATGGACCATAATGTGAATTCAACAGTCTTGTTACTAAGCATGCAGAAAAAAAAATCACGTTTCTTGTGCTTCACGTCAAAGGAGAGGTGCATAAAAATGTAGCATCTCATTGAAAGAGAGGTAGCTGAAACTCTTCACAGATTATATAGCAACAGGTAACTGAAGTGTCAAAGCAAACACAAGCCATCTATGCCAAAAAGACTTAAAGAAAAATCCCAAAGGAACGAAACTGGATCAGACCAGTTATTTAACTTAAACCCCATCATTTGGAAGGCAAATTAGAAAGGATCATCTAATTTGGTAAGCTACAAAGAGTATGAGCAAAAATCTTGCAAAACCCTGCCACGACTAATAAAAAAGAGGTATACAGTAATTTTCCCATTATAAAAAAACCAACCCATATCTCCTCAGTTCAGAAAGACAGTAAGTCTAGAAGAATCACAGGTGGTGTGAAGACTGATAGGTGACAACTGCTCACTTCTGACAGAAGGAGCCAGAGCAGCTGATGAATACATGGAAAGCAGGGAAGCAACAAATGGAAAGACTTCTCTCCACTGCTGTTTCTGATAGGAGTTTATGTTGAAAATTTACAAATACCCAAATATAGTAAGACATGCAAAGCCTGAAACACTCTGAGTTGTAAACGTGAGTAATCTGGAGATTGTACCACTACATACTAATCCTGTTTTATGCTCTTCCTCAGATGTTTATTACAAATTGCTGCCAAACAGATAATAATGGGCTAGATAGATCTTGGTGTAACCTAGAATAACTTGCTTATTTTTTGTGGTTATGTAGTTTTAGGTGTTCCCAAGAAATGTTAATTTAGCTACAAAAGGAAGCGTTGCCTGCTCATGACTAAGTACTGACTTAGTTGATTAGAGTGCCTTGCTTTGTTCGTTTGTATGCTGAAGTTTGGTGGCTTGATCAATACAGCTAAGCATGATGAATTATACATTTAACTAAATCATGAAATCCTCTATACATTCTGACCTTAATGATCTTCAAAAGGCATTGTTAGTCCTGGTGAGGCCTGGCACAACAGAGCCAACAGTAAGGTTCTGTTGTTCCCTTGACACTAGAATATCTGCAGTTTGACTATTCTAAACCAACTACCCCACACAGGTATTTGAGAAATAATATTTTTATTTGTCCTATCATGATTAGTTTAAACAGTCATAAACTACATCATACAAAAAAAGTAAACATAATCTGCACTTAGGCTCTCTTCACATGCATTCACCAAAACCATAACCCAAAGGTTGAAAGTTGAGCAAATTTAATGTCCTCTGTTTGTGTCATAGTCTTTGGGTATAATTTAAACTAGGCAGTTGATATGCATGGCTGTTTGAAGGTGAATGTCCATGCAGGTGGGGCTGTCATCTTCATTTCTTTTCTGGAGGTTCATGTTTTACCCAGTCGTCAAAGCCACCAGCATACTGCTGAACTCTGAAAATAAGCAGAAGATACCTTTCTCAAGAAGAGTCTTTAACATTGTCGCTTAAATAGGACACAGCAAAAAAAACCCGAAACCAAAGCAAAAAATAAACACCCAAAACCCCACAAACAAACAAAAAAAAACCCTACAAAAAACAAATTAAAATAAAGAGAAAACACAGACATTCTCTGCAACCACACACATTTGTACCTAGCTTCCAATGAGCCAGACAGACATTCTTTTTACTGTAATACTATCTGCTTCCATGCAGTGAGTTCTGTAACTCTTTTCTTCCAAATTACAGTGTTGGAGTTCAAACATCAAGCAAGAAATAGTAACCGGATCAATGAAACAGCTGTCAGTTTTTTTTTAAAGAGTGAGAAGAGACTCACAGCAGTGGGAGATATACACATCTATTTATTATGTCTAATACTTCAGTTGTCACCAAATAAACTCTGCACACTGATCTTTACTTCCTTGCAAACCTACATGCTCTACAGGTCTGACATCAACCTGTGCAAAACTAAACTCTGTAAAACAAAAAGCCACTATGCAAAACAATATTGACTCCTTCAACTGGGCATCATGAAAAACAGGTAATGGAGAATATTTTTCACTCTGAAATAAGAACATGCTTCCATACTTTTGACTAGAAATAATGAATGTTCCAGTTCTTGAATTGCAGTTCAGTGAAAACATGAGAAAATAACCAATGTCTTAAATTTTAACTGCAGTCTTCAAGACAGTGAGGCACCTTCCAAAGATAGGTTTGACAATTCTGCAAACCAAATGCTGCATTTCACTCTGTCATCTCATTGTTTTGTCAGCTATTGCCTTCACTGCTTTACTCCTGGCAAATAATCCAAAGGAAGTGAAGGCATCCTTTGTCAACAGTGAGCTGTAAAGGTAGAACTGCAATTCAGCAAAGGGTGTGGTTTCTTAAACTATTTAAGACTGTATTACTACCAAGGCAAGCAGTTCTCCACCTTTACAATCTTCCTACATCTCAGGACTAGTGCTTATTGAGCTCTTTAAGGAAGAAACATCTCAGCAAGGGAGCCCTAAGAGGCAGAAGGACCCTTCAGTGGGTCTTGCAGCATTTTGTGTCACCAATGGCATGTGTGCAGAGCTGCTAAAGGGTCGTTTCAGAAGGTGGTACATCTCACTTTGCTGCAACACCCAATGGCATCCTTCCCGGTTCAGTGGAGACAAGAGATGTCTAACTCAAATACCAATTGTTTTGTTCATATTTCACATGTAAATTTTTACCCTTGTACACAGGTGAGTATGTGTTCTGCTTCATAGGGGGAAGCAGCATTAATCCCATCCTTACACACAAAGTCGTACCTGCTGAAACCCAAGGACGTGGCAAAACCAAGTGCTTGTTTACTTCTTGTTCCTGCCAAACAGGAGAAAATCACAGGGTCTGACTTGGATGGCATTTTTTGATTATACTGCTCCTTGAAGTCCGTTGGGTCCATTTGCAGAGCTTCCATTAATTCACCCACTGGGAAATACAGAAAGCAAGCTATTGTTTATTCTCCATCCAAAGACAGGTTTACATTGCAAGACTTCTAACTCCTCTGGAGGAAAAGTTCAGCCTCATTACATGCCAGCAGCTTTTTAGCAGCGTTCCTCTTTGCTCAGTCACCGTTCCAGCCAGGAGGAACACGGAACACCCGACGCCTGCAAACAGCGGCGTTCACAACTTACGCGGTATATTGATGGACTCGGGGATTTTTCCAAACCTGTCGATCTCCCACCTCTCCCGCACGTCGATGTGAAGGACGTTGGCCTTCTTCAAGTCTTTGAGCTCCTGGTAGGAGAGGTCGGGCGCCACGGCGGCGCAGAGGCTGCGGCAGGCGGGGCCTGGCGGGAGGCACAGCCGGTCAGCCCGGCCGGGGGACCGCTCGGGGCGGGCAGCGCCGCCAAACGCCGCCACACGGGGCTGTCCCCGCCCGGCCCGGCCCGGCCCGGCCCCGCCGTCCGCCCCCGCAGGCGGGGAGGAGACACCGCCTTCCCGCCCCCGGCACCTGCCCGGTTACACAGACACCGCCTCCGGCTTCGGTACATCCAGCATTTACCCTGCATTGCCTGGGCAGGGTAAATTCTACCAGCCAGCCCAAACTGTGGAGACGCCTGAAAGTACCAAAGGCTGGGAGATGAAACAGAGATGAGGAATTTTGATACCAAATCAAATTTAAAAAATCAAAGCCACTGAGTGTAGGTGTCGAGGAGAAAAGGTGATTTTAGCACTGGCCTGCACCGCTTTCACCACTGTCACTGTCCCCTTACAGCCACAGGAGATGTGGTCCAGAAACCAATCTCATTTCTGGTGACCAGTGAGTGGATGCGACGAAATGGCATGAAACTGCATCACTGGTTAGGTTAGATATTAGGAAAACCTTCACCCAGAGGGTGGTCAGGCACTGAAACAGCCTCCTTAAGGAAGTGGTCATGGCTCCAGACCCACCAGACTTCAAGAAGTGTTTGGACAATACTCTGAGGCACATGGTGTATAATTCTTGTGGCTGTACTGTGCACAGTCAGGAGTTGGACTCAAACTTTGTATGTCCCCTCTATAAGTCGATGATCCCTGGTTTCAGTTTTGAATGTTTTGGTTTTGAACTGAAACCCTAGTTTTAGTTTTGAAGCTGACAGTCTTCTAGCCACAAGCCAAGACGTATGTGAGTGGAGAAATGAGGGTCCCTCTGTTCCACATACTTTAAATCAGTATTCCGTATTTACTGCATACCTTTGTAGATATGTTACGTACCAGCAATTCTAGTCTTTAAAAGCAGGCATGCTGGATCTTCTCATAAAAGATTTGCTTTGAGAAGTAGGTTGTTAAATTTTTACTAATTAGAGTTCTCCTTCTCAAAACGAGAACAAAATATTTCTTGGTACTGTAAAGTGTGACAAATTGAACTTGGCACATATAACTGGTTCACTAGCTGCCCTTCTGCTAGCCTCTCCATATGGCCTCCTTGACAGGCATTTGCAAATTGTCTGTATGAAGCAGTATATCTATATACAAATTGAGGTTTAATGCATTTTCCATTTCCCACAAGGTAAGGATAGAATACACTGTTTCTAGAAATTATCTTCTGAAGGATAATTTACTGTATATTTTATCTGTAGTAAAATAATGGCCACAGTTAATCTGCACTTATTGCATGTATCACCATAAGGACCATAAAGCGTTCAATGTGAAGCACCAGAACACTTGTCATATGAAATGCACATTCACAGGAAGAAGCATTTTCATGGTTTTGATTTGACCCTGGATCATACCATGCACAAAAAGAGAGAACACACTAGCTTGCTTGCTGAAATAGGAAACATTCACTAGCCAGTTTGTGAAAGACTCTGAGAATTTGAGGTCAGAACAGATAGAGCTTAGCAAACTCCTGCAGCTTGGTGAAAAGGTGGGAAGCAGCACATCCAATTCTCCTTTTGTCTTCGTGGCTGCACTCAGTCAACTCCTCTTCAGCAGCTTCCTCAATTTCCCCTCTTGGGACTCTCTCCATTTCACTTCTTCTTCACCTGACTATCCAGTTCTGTACAACCTCCCACACTCAAACCCAGCGGCACCCAACCCAGTTTCCAGTAGCTCCTTCCTCGAGTGCTGGACATCCTTTACTCTCATCCTTTACTCCGTCCTCGGTGGAGATATACACATTTGATGCTGTTCTCCTTCCAGACCCTGCTGCATAACCTCTGGGCACGACTTTCCACAGCCCTGCGCGCTGCCCACGGGCACAAACCCAGCGCAGCATCTCCAGCTCTTTCAGCAAAATTCAGAAGTGAAGGTCACCCCAGCGCTTGCCCTGAGTTTCCAGGGTGCCCCGCAGCCAGACCTGTCGCTACCTGTTGCCTCTCAGTGGGCCCCGGTGCGCTCCCGGGCGGCCCCGCTTCCCCACTGCCCTTCCCACCCGGGACACGCGTCGTGCCCTGGAACCAGCACCAACGCCGCGGCCACTCGTGCGTAGCCGCCCGGGCTGCGGCTGGGGCGGGGAGCGGCGCGGCGAGGCCGGGGGCGGAGCGGAGCGGAGCTTCCTTCGCCGCTTCCTGCCGCCGCTGCGCCNTGCCGGCGGCGCCCGCGGCAGCGCTGTCCGGCTCTTCTCCCGCCGGGCTGGTGCCCAACTGCGGCTCGTGTTGGGTCGCCGGGACGAGCTGCTGGTGGCGACCGCCCGCTGTCGGTGTGGAGCGGGTTAACCCTGCCGAGACATGAGAACGGCAGCGCCGGGCCGCCTCCGTGAGCCACAGCGCGTCTCTCGGTGTGTTGGACTGAGGGCAGTCGGTAGCAGCGCCTGTGGCCGGGTTGAGCGTTCGGCACGGTCACTTGGCGTAGGGAGCGGGCTGCGTGTGCCGGCCTGCCGCCGCCGCGGCCTCAAGTGCGGTGTTCGGCGGGCGCGGAGCCGTCCGTGCCCGGGGATTAAATGACAGCCCGCTGCCGGTCTTTACGGTTAGCCTGAGACGTGGTATTCTAGACCTATAGCTGCAACTCTCCACGTTTTGTTTATTACTGGGATTCTTTGGTTTTGGGGTTTGTTTTGTTTTGTTTTCTTTTTCTTTCTTTTGCTGTCATTTGTCGTTTACTTTAGGACTTTGTCCTGCCTTTGCTGTACCTGTGTTGCTACTTGCACTATTAAACAGGATATGCACAACAGCATGTTAAACATATGTGCAGTAGAATGAAGACATCAAGTAGAAGCATGTGGCAATAGCTGCTGATGTAGCACTGTATTCTAGTTGCATGTCATCTTTAACTACAAGTATTTCCCAATTCCATTAAATAATCCTCTCATGCAAGCATAAAGAACAGACTTGTACTTAAAGGATTCTTTCTGCTCTCATTTTCATTTCTGTTTTAAAATAGAAGCATAGTAATGGCTCAAGCATGTGCAAGCTTGAAGCAGATTATGCCTTTGTGAAATTGTTCCCGTGTTTACTACATTTGTAAATATTTTGTCATATTTCTCCATGAAATATTGAAGAACTGGTGCTCTGTAGCTTTATTTCTGTGAGATTCATAGAAGTGCAGCTAATGTCTCAGGGGTTCCGTTTTGAGCATCAGTTGTAGATCGAGGACAAGTTGTTCCACTTCAGACATGCCATCAAAGCAAACTGGGGCAGTCTGTGTGGAGGAAGAAAATGGAATTAAATTTTTTGTTCTTGATGGCAAGACTTGGACTTTCAAAGAGCTCAAACTAGTAGTTAATTACTGTTTTATCTGTTCTACCCTCACTGATACCAACTTCCACAACACCCTTCCAGAATAGATGGGAAATTGTGGGCAGCCATTGTCTTCCTTTATTTTCTCCAACTCAGCCCTTTAGGCAGAGGTACAGCAGGAGCCTTAGCTTAAAGTATTGTCTTGTGTGGGTTTCAGCCTTCTGTCTCACACACATGCTTCAACCACAGTTCCTTTTTTATTTCTTTGAATTCACAGAATGAGCATTTCTCCAAAGTTCATCCTTTGCTCATATTGCCCTTCATTTTCTGTTGCGACATCTTGGGCTGCTTTTTCCCCAGTTTTTGGCCACATGGTTGTCCTGGCAAGGTACTGTGAGTTCACTGGTTACTTTCCAGCTGTTTCAGTTCTTGTGCCCTCAGATTTTCTGTCACAATGATACAGTAATGTTGTTTGTATCATGGGAATGCACAGTCTGTCATCTGACTGCCTTTTTGCATACAAAGTTTTACCTTGCAAGCCAATATCATTAGTTATAAGTTATGGCTCTTTTTATGGTACTTAGGTGGTTATTGTTTTATCAAGGATGAATTTTCTAGAAAGACCTATGTTGGACCACACATGCATCTTCCCAGATGTTTTCTCCTTTTGATATATTATAAAAAAACCCCAAACATTTAATGTGGGATAGAGAACATAAACAAAAGTTACAGTTTGCTTTATGGGGCTGGGTATTGCCAGGTATATCTGAAATTTTCCATAAAACTTTGCTGTAACATACTAGCAAAAAATATGTCATCAAAATGCTACTCTTTTTACTCACTTAGAGTTTTAATATACTCTAGTCATAAACCCAGTTACAGTGTCTTTTCAGTTTTGCTCCTGGACATATCTGGCTTCTGTTCATCCTCAGAGGTTATTTTTCTATGGCAGGTGATTTTAGAAGGAAATCCAAGGGGGATTGTGGAGGATACAAACATGAAAGTTGGTAGAACATGCTTGGCATGAGCAGCTGGCTGAAGTACATTACTGAAAGTGAGAGAGGCTATGAGATTTTTACTGTCACTTGGAAGGTTGTATCTAGCAGTCCAAAGGCTCCATCTCACTCCTTGCTCCAAAAGTACATCGGTGTCTCACCCTTTTTAGGACTGTAATACAATGTCAGGATTGGCGTTTGAGCTCCAGTGACAGTGTAGGATGTGTGATGTGCCTTTGGGCTAGGAAATCTTGGAGATGATGCTTTCAGAATTTCAGATGACATTTTCCAGGGGAAGAAGCTTCGCTGCCACTACCAGTCAGCAGTTCTGGTCCTTTTACTGTTCTCTCAGGCAGCGGGGGCTTGTTTTCCGCAAAGGTTTCGGTGGCTGTCAGAGCGCTGAGCCTTCTGGCCTGCTGATGGGTGACACTGCCCAGCTGCTGACCGTGATGGATGTGGTGCCTCTTTTGATTGGGTGACACTTGGCCTAGTGGCGAGCAAGGCAAAATGCCACAGGTAATGCTCGGAAGAGAGGTCCGAAATGTATCAACTTGTGGCTTACATCAAAACATGTAGCAGTTCTGCGGAGGATCTGGCATTACAGATCCATACAGGGACCTTTCACAGATGTGTTTCAAAGCATCTTAGGACTTAATTTGCACATCTGTGCTGTTCCTTCACCCCTTTGGTGCAAGGCTGCTGTTTACAGCTGGGCAGTTCTGTACAGTCATATGAAAATGCTAATTTTTCCCAGTAATCAGTGTGGGCTCTGCCCTTTCAGTGTGACCCAGGTTTTTCTTTGCCTAGCAATGTAAAATGATACAATTTTAACTTGAAAGTTTGACAAGTAGTGAGACAGCTGGAATTAGGCTGCCTCAGATGAATTAAGGGATTGAGGTAAATGTATTTGCCCCAGCTTCTTTGAATTCAGGTGCTCACTGATGAAATAATTAACAATACTGGTTTCACAGCTAATGGACAGTCCTATGGGGACAATATTGCCCATATCCAAAATAGTACCTGGAGATTTTCTGTAGACTCACTTGGCTACATTTCATAGGGTCAGTAGGCTTAGATAGGCTGGTGGGTTTTGCATTATTTTTATCTTGTTTGCATTCTAGTAATGCAACTGTAATCCTCCTAGTTAATTGAGAATCAGAAAAACATTGTAATAGGTATTACACAGATAAGAACAAAAATGTGTCACTTGTTTGAAAGAGCTCGCACCCTAATTATAAGAGGAGGGGAAAAGTGGGTCTAGGCAAATGGAAGCAGTGATATGATATTAATCTGTGCAGCAGGTTATTTCTCTAACATACTGGTGGTCTGGTCAGTGTTTCTTATAAGCATCATGGTGAAGGTACATGAGGAGACTCACTAAGTATGGGAAGACTCACTAAGGTGACACATTTCAATGTTTAATAATTGAACTGTAGACATTCTAGAAGGAGGGACTCATCTTTCAAGTGAGAAGTGCAAGATGGAAGATAGGAAAAGATTTTGGGAAGTGGAGACAGTGAAGACAGTTTGTTTTTCAACTCTCTTGCATAAAAATGTTGTGAAGAGGAATAACTTGTTTGGTTGGTTGGGTTGGGTTGGGTTGGTTTGGTTTCCCAAGGAAAAGTGATTTTTAGTTCATAATAGCCTTGTAACTTTCATTGGTCTTAGCTCTACTGAATTACTGTAAAATGTAAATTTTAAAAAAATAGCAGTTACTTATTTTAGAAACAACATTCAACTCTTGTAAGTATCTAAATATATACTTTATGAAGAGGGTAAATTTCTAAATATAGGAATATTAATGCTGTTAAATATAGACTGTATCAAGCATATCTTAAACTTAAAATAGTCTAGGCACACCATAGATTTAACTTAACAAATTCAGCAAATTGATTTTTGGCACTATGTCAAATCTGAAGCTTTTAAAATTAGATAGGCATATCATTCTGTTCCTTTTGAAGTGGTTTGTTCTTTCTAGAATGGTGAAAATGAGCAGTTGAGTGAGGAGGTTTTGGTCTTAATCAGCTTTTTGTAGGAAGATTGACATTAGGAGTCTTTTAAGAAGTAAGAAGACAGCTGAGAATAGCTAGTGATAGTGATGATTACACTTCAAACTCTTGTGTGCTGAGCTCAAAGAATCTGAACATGTTTGGCAAGGATTAGTTCTTAGTTTTGTGCAAAATAATTTTTTAAAAGAAAAAGGTTTAGGGTTTTTTAACCTAACTTTTTATATATTTTTTTTTTTCCCCTCAAGGACACTGCATAATTTCTACTTAAGATTTTTACCGTGTGCCAAGTAGAGATGAGGGTAGAGCTAACATACCCTCTAAACTCAGGTTTTTCTACCACAAAAATCAGTGGTTTTTTATTTGTCAGATTCATTAGTCAAATATTGTGTGCACCATGACTTGATTTTATATGTATGAAATGAAAACTTAAATGTATTTGTTTTTTCATCACAAAAGAAAACTTCAAGCGAAGATTCACGGTGACCTCTTTCTGCATAGGAAAAGGAGGAGAGTCTGTCCCCTTTAGGATACTCCATAGTTGGTGGCTGTAGACAGAAAATTCTCATTGGACATATTAAAAAAATATCAGAATGGGTTGGAAAGAGGCAAATCATGAGAATACTTCCATGATTTTTAATCTTCAGCGTGTCAATTTTGTCTGAATTGTTCTTTTCTCTTTTGCCTGCTTGTCCTGAATGGCTTGTGCCTATGGCCAACAATAAGCTATAGAGCATCCCTTTTAGTTTTTTCTTAGCTATATTTTAAGCTTTCTTGAGTCTGTTTGTTCAGGATTTTCATTTCAACAAAATCTCAAATCTTTTATTTCCCATAAACTGAAATATTTTTGAGAGGTTATTTCTGAAGCATCCTAAGTTTCTTCCTCATTTAACTCAAATATAATAATCAAATTTCTGGCATAAACATTCTGATTTTGAAATTGTGTTAGTTGATGTTGATCATGTTTTTATTAAATGGGATCTTTAATTTGTAATGTTTTCAGTCCTTGAATGTCCTGGAAAAGGGCAGGCAGTACTCCATATACACTTGCATCGTAGATCATGTGGAGTAGCTCATTGCTCGTACCCTTCCATCACACTTCTGTGCTTTTCAAAATCAGGCACAAACCCTAGCTGTCTAGGTCCTTGGTATGCTCTGGTTTTTCCAAGAGCTCACAGGTCAGTAACCATTGTCTGATGGATGTCCATCTGTGTGTATGTCCATGAAAAGTAATTAATCTAATGGTCCGTGTTGTCTTTTCCTCTGCCTGCTCTTAGTGAAAGGAGACTGAAAAGTGTCTGGGCTGTGCAGTGTGGGTGCAGCTTCTTATGCCAGTGTTCATTTCGCATGCCATGTTGATTAGGTTGGGCTTGAAGTGCCATGCTTTCAGTCATTGTGGGAATCAGCTGACGCTGTTTTTTCCCCGTGTCTTGAGGGTCCCTAGGATATGGGTCCAGCAGTGGGCTGTGTTTGCCCTGATCCAGGTCGTATCACCTGTGCTATGGGCCACACGTAGGAAAGACATGCTTGTATTTCAGCTGGTTGGGCCCACAATTATTCACTGGAACTCTCTAAGCGTACTGATACAAAGATGACTTTCATTGGGGTGAAGTCTGTGCTTTGGACAGTCTTACATAATCTGTCCAAAGAGATCAAAATTGTTATGCTGAAATGAACTCATAGATTGTTTATGTCAATGTTGAATCACCTAAACACAACTATGTTCCTTTAGGGAGGACATTTTTGCTGTCTTTGCTATTGACTCTTTGCATAATTTAGTGTAAGGTCTTGTGTTTTCTCACAGCAGCTCTGTTGGCCCTACTGTTTGATGAATGTCTTGATGAATCTTGTGCTCAGTTAAGTGGCAGTGTGACAAGTGGTGATGGGTAGTTTCATGTGAAACTGCCATGGCAGAAAGATCTGAAGTTGTTTGAGCCTCCTCGTGTTCTAGGGATGCCAGGTTGCATGGCTTTTGATGGACACTAGGTGTGCTAACATCTATTGAACATATATAGTCAGGAGCTGGAATATTTAGACCTTTCTTAATGTATGAATAGAAATTGTGAAACCATGAAATCAGTAAAGCTGAATTCAGTGGCGCCGTTCACTTGCATGTCTAAGCCTTATAAGTATAGGAAAATTTGAAATTTGTAATTTAGGAACATCATGTTATTTAATATAGTGTAAACTAATTTCTGTGTAAATGTAGCATTTTGTAAAAAAAATGTGCTGTGTTTTGAAGGCTTGAGGAAACATGAAGCTGTTAATGCAAGGAAGCAGTGACTAAAGATTTCTTTTATACTATACAAAAATGAGACTTGTCCAAAGCAAATCTCTCATGGGTAGGTTCATGCAGAAAACCTCTAGCACTAGCAGTGTGTAGGGATGTAGGGCAGATGCAGAAACATCTATCCAAATGTGTAGGAACCTGGAACAGGAGCTCAGTGGTACAGATTGCCTGCTTTGCTTCAGGGAAGGCTGTTCAGATATCAGTGGTGGTGATGCTCTAATATCAATATTGATGACTGTTCTGCTGATTGGCTTAGTGGATAAGTAAGGAGAGAGAATATTGAATTCAATATACAATATACTGGTTGATTCCTGTGTCTCTCAGAGCTTCAGAAATACAAATGTCTAAATGCATGTACAGAAAAGATTAAAAAATCTCAAATAGACAAACTTGCTAAACCTTGGCCAACTTAATTAATTGATCTGTAGTAAGAATATACCTTTTGCTATTCCCAAATGTAGGGCATTTTAGAGGTTTCCTATACCTAAATGCAGTAGTACAGTTGAAAATCTTTGGTCCTGGTGGCTCAGGTGACATTATTAGCCTGTTTCTGGTACACAATAAGATGTCATTTTATTTCTGAACGGAATGGCTCACATGTGTGCAGTGTGTGAGTATTTGACTATTTTACATTCGTATGCTTTGTATGTGAAAACAAAAATCTGGTTTTATGAACCACACCATTAAAAGACAAACTGTAAACTAAGCCCCAGCTGCTGTCTGTATGGTGCACAACTACAGTCCTTCAGTGGATTCACATTTGGATTTTGCTTAAATGACTGGTATGCTGAAATCTCTAATGGTTATTTTTCAAGTTTACTGGCAAATATCTATGCTTTAATTCTGTTCCTCATAGGACTCCTTGATTAATGACACACATTTCCTTTGAGAGACTTCATCTTTATGGATTCTCTAGTGTTTAGTAGAGGGATCAGTTTGCACTCCAGTCAGTCATCCCTTGTAGGATAGAACACTTTTATCAGATTTGGAAGACTTTTTTATTTTCTTACACTGTTTGAAATTGCTCAAAAACCTTTAGGGAATGTGCCAAGGGTAAATAATGACTGAAACCTTTCATAAGTGATAGATTTTAAGGAAGAGAAACATTTATTTTGATCAAGTTTTTCTGGTATGTTGTGGTTGTAATAACTTACTTTGCAATAACAAAAATAAAGAAAATCTCAATACCTCAAATATTTAACACCTCTGCCTAGAAGTGAATGTGCATGTGTCCCTTTTTCCTACAGCTACAATTCATAGTAGTCTAACTGGTGTTGTGACATTTCTAAGACTTCATTCCTGACACATTCATACTCCTTGTTACACAAAGCTGGCACTAGACCAAGCCTGAAACTGTGTGTGTGATGTTCAAATGTGTGATTGGATCTTGTGCTTTTAGAGTTCAGACTTGCTGCACTCAGTGAAACATTTCAATGAACAATAACATTACCTTTGTTTGTCTTTCCTAGTAAGCAACAGATGCGGGTGAAAGATCCATCAAGGACCAACCCTGAGAAGCCGAAGAGAAGCAAAAGGCCTAACAGGCCACAGGATGAGGACTCTTCAGATGATATTTCAGGTGAGTACATAGGGTGATGTTTGCCCTGAGGTTGCGGGCTAATAGCTTCCATGTTGACTGATGAAAACCACAAATCATTGCTACCATGAAATACTTTTTTCTTGCTTGAATTTATAACAGAAATATCCCCAGTCAAGTGTTTATGACGTGATCAGTTGTTACACTGCATGACTTCCCTGAAGGGCTGGAGAGTTGGTTGGTCTTCAGTGACAACCTCTCCATGTGAGGTCAGGCAGGAGGCTGTGTGGCTGAACAGGGAGCTTCCAGCTGAGCTCAGAGGGAAAAAGGAATGGCAGAGAGGGTGGAGGCAGGTTTGGGCTGCCTTTGCAGAGGTCTGGAGTGTGCAGGATTAGGGATTAGGTAAAGCAGCTTCAGTTAGAATTGGATCTGGTGAGGAGTGTAAAGAGTAAGATGAGCCTTTATGGATACAGTGGCTGTAAAATGAAGACTAGGGTGAGTGCAAACCTGCTGTGTGAGGGGGCAGGGGTTCTGGGGACACAGGATGTGGGAAAAGGCTGAGGAACTCAGCCTTTGCTTCTGTCTTCGCATGTAAACTCTGCACCTCTCTGGCTTCTGACCTTAATGGCAGACTCTGGGATATAAACATTGCCCAGGGTAGAAGATTGAGAACTGTTAAATGAACTGAACGCACACAAGTCCGTGGGGTCAGATAGAATGCATCTGAAAATGCTGAGAAAACTGGTTGATGTAATCGTGAAGCTGTGCTCTGCCATCTCTTTATGGCAACAAATTGAGGAGGCCAGCTGACAAGCAGGAGGATAGGTCTGCCATTCAGAGTGACTGACTGGCTGGAGGAATGGGCAGGCAGAAACTTCTCAGTGTTCAGCACCAGCAAGTGGAGAGTTTGGCACCTGGGCATAACTATATGCCATTACAGGGTGGGAATTAAGGCAGCTTTGCAGAAAAGGTCCTGAGGGTCCTAATGCACACACAGAATAAAACCAAGCTGTGCTGTTTGTGCCTACTGTAGGCAGGATTGTATTAATGAGAGCATGGGGCAGGCAGATGATTCTTTCCATCTTTTCAGCACTTGTGGGATTTCATTGGGAGAACCATGCCCAAGCTGTGGGCTCTCTCTTACAAGAAAGCCTGACTTGTCAGTGAGGCCAGTGGTTCACCCCTTCCATGTTTTTAAGGAGATTGAGAACATGATGTGGAAAGAGGGGCTGAAGGGAATGTCTTTGTTTAGCCAAAGGAGTGAAAGTATAATTTCTTTCATTGACTGCCTGATGGTAGTTACAGAGAAGGCAGAGCCAGATTCTTGTAGGAAGTCCACAATGAGAGGACTAAAGGCAACAGACCAAAGTTAGGGCATGAAAAATTTGACTAGGTGTGAGGAAATTTATTTTATATTCACTCTGAAGGTGGTCAGACAGAAACCTGATTTTCTAGTGAGTTGGTGAAGCATCAGTCCTTGAAGATACTCAATTCTCAGCTGAACAAAGCCATGAGCAAGCAGATCTACATTAATATTTGGCAGTGCTTTAAGTGAGGGTTTGGACAAGATGGCCTTCAGAGGTTACTTCAAATTTAGCTTATTCTGTGATATAATGGAATTTGTGCAAAAAAATATGACAGAGAAGAATGGTTGATATTCACATTCAGATTGAGCAGTTGTAGTAGGGAGGCATAGGTATTTGAAAATCTTTCTTTATGGATTGAAAAGAGGCCAATGGCCTATGTTGTTATATGCAAAAATAGATTTATCTATTATTTTATTTTCAAAAAACGGGGAAATTAGTTTTGTACAAAAGTAATCCTTGTACTTTTGCACAAACTAGTTTATCTGGTTTTAAGAGGTGGCATTTATTGACTTGAAAAGAATTTCCATTACGGAAAGACTGAAAGAGATTCCTTCATAAAATTCAGTATGTGGGGAGCAGCTGGCTGATCTTTCCTACTTTAATTCTTTGCTGTTTTTTTTACCTGCTGCTGTATTAATTGAAGATTGTGGTCTTTCAGTGTACATGTGCTGTCTTTGGTAGCTGTTATTTTGGATGGATAAAAGCAAGAATGTGTTGTTTTCTGTAGGGCTGACCTGCCAGCACGTGGGCCAGGCAGTGGATGTGCATCATGTGAAGAGAGCGGTGGCTCAGAGCGTGTGGTCAGTCTGTGCGGAATGCCTGAAGGAGAGGCGGCTCAGCGATGCTGAGCCCGGGGCACCTTCAGACATCTGGCTGTGCCTCAAATGTGGCTTTCAGGTAAGCACGTGTTGCAGAGGTGGAGTTCCTAAAGGATGTGTTGTGGATCCTTGTCTGTTTGGCATCTCATTGCTCATCATCCAGAGGAGCAGTGTGACGCAAGTGCTTAGTGTGAGAGTCCCTGCTTCAGCTTCCTCGGGAAATGGGGTGTGACCTTATGTTCCTGTTCATTTTTGGCAGTGTTTAGGGTTAGCTTTATGTGTCACAGTGCGGTGTGGCATCACGACTAGTGATGGTCCTGCCTTTTCTCTGTTCTTAGCTGCATCCTCTTGCCACTTACAGAGAATTGGCTCTGGGAACTGTGTGGCTGCAAAATGCATCCGTTTAGCTGGCTCCTCTGGCAGAAGTTCCCATAAATAGGAATTAATAAAAAACCAAACGTATGTTGCTGAATGAACTTGGGCTATGGACACTCAGTTGCTAGATTTGACTGAAACCAGGGAGAAAGGGCTATGCTGGGGTGAGAATGCTGCTCCTGTGGCAACTAGCCATTAGAATGGATCAGTTATAATGTCAAACCGTGGCCTTGGAGTTCAAAATGGCAGATCCTGACCCCAAGGGCTTTCACAGATTTCTGCCCTGGGACTGAAGTAAAGAAAAAAAATTTTAATTGATACAGCAAAATTCAGTTTATGGGCAGTATCAGGCTTGGTTCAGCCAATACTTGCCAGAAAAAAAGCATGTCATGATTTTCTTGGAATTTCAGTAGGTTTCACTATAGAAAACTACTTTCAGTACGTTTTACTATAGAAGCCAGCTCCTACCAGTACAATATGAACAGATTTGATTTTTCAAAGAAACATGCTATTCATAGGGTTCAGAATATAGTTAACTAGATCTGAGGAGGACTCATATATCTTGTTTGAAAAATTTCTCTTAAGGAGGGCTTTTAAAAGGAGTTAATTTTGTGTGCTTCTCCATGTTCGTGCTGTTAACAGCTTCTAAAACTTATGCTTATTCAGAGACCAGTCCTAAATCTAAGTCCCACTCTGTTAATACTTGAACCATTGCAAATGCTTTCTCTTGAAATCGCTGTATATAAATAGTGTGTTCTTTGTAGTACAAAGAACAGCAGCTTTGTAGTACAGAGCACTTCATGTGCTTTTTTCATTTGCTGTATGGAATGCATTTGACATTCTTGAGCAGTGAGGGTTACCTATGCTGTCCTCTTCCTTGATATTCTGTGGACCAAATATGCTACATAGTTGTTTCCTTCACAATTACTAGAGCATTCTTTCTTTTGTGAATGGTATAGTTTTTTGTATGTTGATATTTATTCAATACTTATCCAAAAGCTAGGAATTATTTCTATTCAGTTAGAGCAAACTTAATAATTCTCTATATTTTCAAGTGAATTTTCCAAGTAGAAAAGATGAAATAGTAAATTCTTTCAATCCTTATGAATGCTAAATAAGTAGGGCAGAATAGCTCCTTGTCTAGTTTTGAAAAGTGGAGTTTTTGTAGTGTATTTACTAATAATACAGTCTTTTCCTTGTTCCCTTTCCCTCCCCCCTCTTACTGGGTTGATGTGTCCATTTCTAGGGATGTAGTAAGAGTTCAGAAGGCCAGCATTCTCTGAAACACTTCCAAACTGCACGCACAGAACCTCATTGCATCGTTATCAACCTCAGCACGTGGATCATATGGTAAGAATCAGTATGCAGGTGTTTGTGTGTGCCCGTACCTAAGGACTTCACGTAACTTAAGGCAGTGTCTTCTCATGATAAAGAATGATTCTGACAGATAAAATTAATGCTTTCTATAGAGGAAAGGTAGGTTTTTTAGAGGCAATATGTGTTTGTCCTTTGTTTTCTCTGAAATTATTTAAATCTGTAAGGACCACAGTGAATTGGGACTGATATAGAAAAGCGTATATGAGATGAGGGAATTCGATTCTATTCCATTTCTTTAGTGTGCAAAATTGAAACGGAGAGCTTAAGTAATTTGTGTAAGGTAGTTTTGGATGTTTGCTAGAGCTGAAATGTGCATGCAGATAGCCCTGAAATCCAGTTTGTATCTTCTTTTGTTTAGGTGTTATGAATGTGATGAAGAGCTGTCAACGCATTGCAACAAGAAGGTTCTGGCTCAGATAGTTGACTTCCTTCAGAAACATGGTGCCAGGGCTGAACCAAGTAAGTTTCACAGCTAGTTTTATCTGGAGTTAATAAGCATTTCAGATTTTGAGTCATGTGAAAAATACAATTGCAAAATTATGTACAATGTGACTATAATGTAATTTATAATTGCAAAGCTACTTGGGGAAGTAATGCCTAGCAAAACATGGTGTCACTTTTTTTTCTACAGTATGATTACATTTTAAAAATATTTTGGACACTATAGGATGGTTTTTCTGAATTTTGTCTTTAACAATGAAAGTTTACTGTAGTAGAGTTGTTATCTTAAATAAGAAAAGGCCATATAAATTAATAAATGAATCATAAATTAACACATAAAAATATATAAAAGTATACATTTTACATTCACTATAAATGAATTTAATTTTCTTGGTATGGATATATAACAGCTTAAAATTTTCAGATTTAAACTTGTTCTCCACAGTGAGCTGGATTTGTTTAAGTGGATTTTCTTGGACTCTGTTGTTGGGTGTAGTATCCATTTTTACTGTTCAGTTTTAATTGATAGAATGGTCATTCCTATTAAAATAAGATAGTATTAAATTATTTTCTTATATTAGGAGCATTCTACACCTTCTCAATATATGTGATGGTGGATAGAACTTTGTATGTGCGGCCCTCAGCTGTCTACTCTTGATAATGTTGATTTTATTAATCTCTGCTGTTACAGGCTTGGCAGCATTTCTGGCTTGTGACTTAGAGAGTGCACTGAATTCCACATTTTCTTCTCAAAACCCACCTTAAGTAAACTTTTAAAACAATTGGTTGCATCCTTTAACAGAAATAATCAACCAGTTAGAAGTGTGAAAGGAGAATGGTTGCCTTACAGAATTACACTAAATATTCTTCTAGCTGAATGTGCATAAATCCTACTGGTTTTAAGAGATGTTACATATTTTTTGAGGGAAAAAATGAAGGGCTGCTTAAAAATACGATATTTTGATCTAGTCACGCGTTGTATATTAAATTATTCAATTTTAATGAATGGATACATTGATACATTTTGCATCTTTTTTCTTGGAGCAGTGAATATATATTGAATATACAATGTGGTTTTACTTCTATTCACAGCTTTAGTTTCAAATTTATGTGTAATAAATGAGTGTTGGAGCTTTCTTGAAAATGAAAATGCTGTGGTGGTTTTTTTTTCAGTTAATGTAATGAAAGCAATTTTATTCCATTATTGTGCTGCTGGATAAGGCTTTCTGAGTGATACAACTCTGTGCCTCTTGGTTTAGACTCTTAATTTGTGGAACTTCAAAGCATCTAAACTTTCAGATTAAGAAGTTTAGAAGTTTTCTGTGAAATGTTTTAAATTAAGCAACTAAAATTGCAGACTAACTCAGGAAAAGTAAGCATATTTATAGCAGAGCAGGGCAGCATGTGTTTCTGCTGTATGTGCATTTGTGTTTAATTTTGGTACTCTGTTTCGAAAATGCTTACATTTCATGTAAATGTTTGCTGATATAACTGGAAACTTTGCTGTAACTGGAACCAAAATAGTATTTTTTTTTGTTTTGTTTAGGGCTTAGACATAGCCTTGCAGGGTGCCTGTCTCTGCAGCAAGTGGTCTGAGAGTGCTAGGGCTGCTCCTGCAGGGCAGCCGCATCTCCCGGTCCATTCTGGGAAAGGGTTGAGGCTCCAGTGCAGGCTTGGATTAATGCATTAAGCGTGTGTGTGTACTTCCAGTGATGTTTTAAAGGTGAAAGTCTGTGACCCTCTCCACTCTGTCTCTGCTGAGCAGTTTGGATTACATTCTGGAAAGCTCTGGTAATGCTGGCCCAAAGATGATTTGTTGGGTTTTCTTGAGTGGCAAGGAAAAGACAGCAAAGCTCTTTGCCCAGGACTCTTGCTTTAGGCCAGGCTCCTTGCTGGAAGAGGCTGGAAAGCAGCCGTGTATTTATAAACGACTGGTGTGCATGACAGGGAACTCCTGACCAGAACTGGCACTCTTGGTTCATTTTGATGAATGACAGACTTGGTGCTTCCTCTACAGAAACCTAAGGATTTTTTTCTTTTCTTTAAATTAGACTACCTTTAGGCATTCTGAAAAAATAAAATCTGAAATTGAAATGTAGTTCATGCTGTTGTCCAGAATACAAAAGTACATGATGTATTACTGTGAAAATTAACTGTACTTTTGGTTTAATTTTTTTTAGTGTAACATTTTATTTCATGTTCCATTGATATTTTCAGTGTAGATATCATTCTTTAAATTATTAGTTGGCAGAGATTTTTAAAATTTATTTTGTGTATTCACACCTTAAAAACATAAGCTAATTAAAAAAAAAAGAAAAATAACTTGTAAAAAAAAAAGTGGTGTAAAACTACAGTTAATTAATATTTCTTGCTTAAAAATCAATTTTGTGCTTTTTTTCCCCATTGCTTTTCCATTTCTTTCTAAAAAAGCAATCAAAGTGAAGACAGTTCTCATAGCAGAATGTGGCACTGTAACAAGAATTCATCTTATGTCTGGATTTCTTTCTGTTGTAACAACTGGTTGGCATGGTGCATCATTAAAATTCAAATAGCATTGTGTAGAAATTTCTGTAGAAATGCAGTATGAACATGGATTAAGTAGCAAATGAGGGCTGCTAGGATTTTTTTTTCGGTTCTCAAAAGTGCAGGATTCATTTAAAGATAAAATGATCGGTTGAAACATGTGAGAGGGTTATATAGATTTCCTAATTAATGCATCTTGGAAAATAAACAAAAGCAAAATGCTTGTCATTTGGTACTAATGTGGTGGAATAGTGTGGCAGCAGGATCCCTGCTTTTCACTCGGCCTCTCATAAAGATTCAACTTCACTTCAGCTGTAAAAATGTGCAAATTACATTACTACTACATGACTGACTTTTGTAATTACATTAAGCGATTGAGATAAATCCCAGAGCTGGGTTCCCAAAAGAATGCTTGCAGCTGTGTGATTTTCACATCTGATCCTATGGTTTGTTGTACCCAGCAATGCCTGCTCTTTTCTTTTTTTTTCCCCCCTTTTTTTTAAGAGGAGTCTGTTTGGTTAAGAGGTCATGTTGGGCACAAGCTGGAAGAAAAAAGCAAGATTGCTTTCTAGGGTGTACCACCCAGAAATTTGTTTTGTGGAGAAGGTTAGCAGGCCGTGATGATTGCCACAGAAAGGCAGGTGCAGTATTGTCCGTGTGGCACACTTGTGAGCTTCACATGGACATAATGCACATGTAGTACACAGGAACCATGCTGAGACATTGCAATCTGTGTGTCTGCTCATTTACTGGAGAAAACAAATTGTTTTGCAGTCTTAAAAGTGAATCTTATGCGTATTTTCCTTTACAAAAGCAAAATTATGTGTTGGTGGAAACATAAGATCGCATACTTTTTATAGAGCAGTTAATTAAATTGGTTTGTGTGGCAATAGAATAGGAAGGAAGAAGATATATTCTCGAATGTTGTAGTTAAATTTATTGTTGGGAGGGACAAGCAGAGGAACGAGGTTTTGCTGATAAGTTCAGCTGCCTGGATTTGCCTGTAAGTGAAAGTTAGAAACTTGATTTTTGTTTTGATGGCTATAACTAATGTATAAAAATAGACAAAATTTTACAATGCATGTGAGAGTTGTAGATTTGTATGGAAAAACAGGTAGTGTGATGAATAACTTTGCAGATTTGCATTCTGCTGTGGATATTAGCAGTTGACAAAGGAACATATTTAAAAAGTGGTGTTCTTTCTTAAGTGACTTTTACATGTAGTTTGGAGTCATAGAAGACCATTCTATCTACTTAAAATTAACTAGCAAAATAAAACAGATTAAATTGATTCTCTGGATCTGAAAATACACTTTGGCAAAAAGACATTTTTGTTATTGGTGAGAAATTTTCTTTCAAATTTGCTTACTTGCTAGTAAGCTCCTTGCAAAGGAATGAAAACTGAATCATTGGCAAAAACATTTTTTTAGGCATTCTGTCGTTTTTAACTACAGATTCTCACCTTTCCTGTCCATGTACTTATTTACTTGTGAGGTGTAACACAGGTCACCTGAGCAAAGAGGATCAAAAGCAGTCCTTGGATAGGTTGCTCTTCCACACTATGCAGATGTCTTTTCTAGTTTATAACATTGTGACAAGACTCAGAGAAATAAAATTACAGTTTATAGTCTTTGATTTGTAGGGTTGTAACACTACTAGTGAAATTCAGCTTTTAAAATGTAAACCTAGTGACCATTTCAGAAGAAAACCAGGCTGTTTTTCTAAAGGTTGGATTCTAATTGTTGTACAGTGTTGAAAAAAAAATCTAAATTTTTTAGATAAAAAAGAAGTGCCAGACAATTTAGTAGCATTTCATAATACAGCAAGATGAGAACTTGGTAAAAGACAGTCTGTTAACCTTGCTTTTACTGTGAAGACCTTCAGCTGAAGTACCAGAGTTGTATTCAATAGAAAAGGCTTGACCTTGGAATAAAAGTATGTATTCCTGGAACCCTTATTTTAATTAAAAAAAAAAAAAAAAGTTGCATTGAAAAGATGAGCAATAGTGCTTACTCCCCTGGCTGAAAAAAAACTTGATGTCATTTATCTTCTTGCTTTCATACCATCTGCACCCCCAGACACAGCTCAGTTTCAGCAAAGGCGGTACGGAAGTCCATGTGTGCTGCAAATGTTTGAAATGCTGGCAAAACAAATTGATAGGGAGCCCACAGTAAGTTTCCCTTTGCAAGTGGATGTGTCAGCACTGTGTGTTTTTGTACACCTGGTGCAGAAAGTGGCTCTGCTTTGTGGAATGAATCGTTGTCCATGCTAATGTTTGCCTTAGGACTCTCAGTCACTGCCCATGAGGCTGGTGCTGAGCAGCTGTGGGACAAAGCAGTGTTCCTGCCTCTGGACAGCTTATGGGATGGGACTGCAGGTGAGTTGAGGAGCCACAAGAAAAGCTGAAGAAAAGAGCAGCAAGAAAAGGGTGCTTTGCAGGCAAGAGCTGTAGCAGAGGAGCAGCTTCTGCTGCCCTTCTTCCCAGAGCTCTGGTGGGAAGGGGGCTTTCTAGCATGGGGGAGAGCAGGGTGGTGTTAGGAAGCTTTGCTGAGTGTGAGGCTGTGTCTATGTACAGAAGCAGCTGGCTGAAGGTTGGAGGTGGATATCACGGTGGAACTAGACGTGGGCACTGACCTGGTGCCTATGGAGAGGTGGTCAGTGCCTATGGGTGTGATGATCTGGGTGGAGAGCTCTGCAGTGGGTTTTGGCAGAGTGCTCAAGTAGAGTGTCTGTGCAGCCAGATACACTTTGTCAAAGGAAGAGAAAGTTCTGGTGATCAAGGCACAGAGGTGGGCACTGACCTGGTACCTATGGAGAGGTGGTCAGTAGGGTGTGATGATCTGGGTGGAGAGCTGGGCAGTGGGTTTTGGCAGAGTGCTCAAGTAGAGTGTCTGTGCAGCCAGATACACTTTGTCAAAGGAAGAGAAAGTTCTGGTGATCAAGGCACAGTTTAGGTGAGAGTTTTCCTTGTATGGCTGCCTCAGAAAGATCACCTCTGCAGCAAAACAGCAGGAGGAGTCTGACAGAGGGGCATGGTCTGAATGTGAGTCCCAAGCACAGTGGGATACTCTGTCCCTGCTGGGGATGGACCGGCCTGCCTAGCGCTGATGTCCACACTACCTGAGACAGGCAGAGAGCTTAAGGGTTACCATGTCAGTTCTCTAAAAGATGAGTTAACTAGTGACAGAAATCTGTCTGAATTTAATGACTTCTGTGCTTTTCACCCATCCTGCTCTCATTAATATGAACAAAGTCCTTTATAACAAGTATTACTGCATGTGGACAAATGACTTGGACTACTTCTTTTATTCTGTTAGGCCAGGAGCTGAAGGTCCTTGTGGGCAGCTGCAGATGACAGCTGTTTTGATGGAATCCTTCAGCTGGAATCCTTGTGTATATCTGCTTAAAAGTCACTTTTCATATCCAAAAGCACGCCTGTTAAATTACAGAATTGCAAGATTGAGTCAGCAAGGGTCCACGAAACAGTTGTTGAGTGCAAATTCACTTTAAAAAATTACATATTAGCTTTTTGATTAATAACATGCTTGTAGCCTTGGGTTAATCTTGCAGGAGGACCCTCCAGCCCCAATCTGTAGAAGTATTAACTATCACAGTCATTACCAGCATGTTCTATTAAGACTGACCAACTCTTCACATGTCAAGTAAACATTCAGCTTCAGGCCTGTCTGTCATTTATCACTGAGCCGGGGACATTGAGCAGAGCTAAATTAAAAACTGCAGTCCCTCCTCTGGCTCTGTATATGTACTTAAAAATATCTCTGTGTTGTAAGCAAGGCAGCAAGTAATGTTTTTAATGGCAAAGCAGCACATTTCTGTCAGGACTTTCTTACAGATACAAAAAACATAATAAAATGTCATGTGGATTGTGTTTTTAAAATTATTAAGAAATCAAAAGGCAGTAATTAAAACCTTCTGAATGAAAGGAGGTTTCTAACTTTGATACCAACATCCAGGCATTTTTCCAGTTTGCTACTACTTCTCCTTATCTCTTTACATATAACCTTATCCCTATATATATATATCCTCCTAACTATCCAGCTTTGTGGCAATCGGATGTCTGGTTCTCATTTCTTGTGTTTTGTAATTGCGTATTCATCTAGCTCTTATCACAGAGCTGGATGCTTCAGCTTTGTTTTCCCTCCCTTAAATAATTTGTATGTAAGGTTCAGCAAATGGAACCTTGCTACTTGTGTGAAGCTGCCATTTAACCATGAAGTGAAATGCTTTTATCGAGTTTGCCCTGCAGATATGGTCCGCTGTGGCAGTGCTGTCCATATTTGGTGGCTGTGCAAGGAGAGCCAGGTGGTGCTGCAAAGCATAGCACAGTGAAGCGTGGACAGATCTAGGTTTGACATTTGTCATCCTGTACTGCTAAAGGGAAGAGAAAAATCTGCTTTTCCATATGCTTATGCTTTAATTTTTGCCTGCAGTTTTGTCCAGATGGCCCTGTGAACATTGTTTACTTTAAGATGCTGTCCCAGATGTTTTTGAATGCCGATGGATAAATGCAACAACTGTGGTATACTAATACACAAATTATTTCCACAATTTTGGCTCTTTTTTCCATCTTTTTTTTTTTTCTCTTTTTAACCATCTCTTTTCCCCAGCACTACTTTGGATGGCCCACTTCTCTGAGGGGAAAACATCTCCAGTTACAATATTAAACTTCTGAGAGAGAGCAGTGCCTTTGAGTTGCAGATAACTCGGAGCTCCCGTACCCATACTGTGGTTGTTCTGAAGCTCTGAGGGTGGATGAGCTGCAGACACTGTAGCATTCCCCTTCTAAGCATGCCAGTTAAAAGGTGTTGTTGCTTCATGTAGCCCATAAAATAGTGTTTAAGGGTGTGAGCAGCTCGCTTGTTGTTTATTATAGTCAAAACCACTTTGTCTGCTTTTTCAAGGAGAATTCCGTCTTTTACTTTGCCCTTGTACTGTCTTAATTTTCCACCTGAGTGGAAAGGAGAGTAATTTGAAGCTGTGTAAGCACTGTTAACAAGAACATTTAAAAATGTTTTTAAACAGCAAAGCACCTCTACCTCTTGAAAAACTCTGATACAATTTGGAAGAATAGTTATGCCTCAATGGCACTGTAGGGTGCAGGCAAACTGCGTCAGAAGCTTGTTGCCAGATATAATAGATATTTTAATGACTTCTTTTTTATTTAATTGTATTTTTTTTCCATTTTCTAAGCAAGAAGGTATTTAGGAGTGTACATAAAAGAACCTTTTGGCATGAGAATTTCATTAACGTAAATAGGTCTGTTAGTTATTTCTCAAGAACACTTTAATGAGACTTCAATGTGAAACTCATTAGAACAAATACATGAATTCATATGTCAAGACAGAGATTGTAGCATCACAGTTCTTGGCATCTATTAAGTCCATAACTCGTTTACATTGACGTGCATTGTTAATCAATATTTAAGACACTGCAGATGTCAGTAATGTTCACATTTAGTCCTGCAACCATGACAGTATGAAAGTTGCTAGTAGAATTCAAGGCTAAATATTGTTATCTCAAGTCTTTCTGTTACCTCTAGGCTACAAGTTAATGACTGTCTAACTTTGCTGCCCCTCATCTATTTAAATAATAAGGGAAACAGGGAATTATGTGGATGTTATAGCATAGTTTTATCAATTTTTTGTTACTTGAAATTAAAACACTAGCATTGTATGTATGTGGATTGCATTAGTAATTCCTCAGGCTGTGACAAAGGGAGGTGAGTTGAGGAGCAAATGTAGGGATAATGAGTCCACTTGGGCTGTTGACAAGGCAGTTGGAGTAGAACACTGTAGTTGATAAAGACTTGCAGCGTTCAGTGGTAACTTTGGGCTACCTCCTTTCAAATGCACCAAAAAGCAGCCTTTCGGTGGTGTTTCTGATGTGTATAATTAACATATATCTCAGCTGCCTATTGTTAGTAAACAACTCATGTTACTTTATTTATTGCTTGTCTAATTGTGGAAGTCACAGTCTTATAGGACAGTATGATTCTAATGGAAGGTTTTGTTGCATATATGTAGTTACTGAGGGCATTTTTTTTACCCCCCAGGGGTTTATCTGTTGGTGTCTAGTGTTTTGGGTTTTTGATTTTTTTAAGATTGCGTACAGCACCTTAGAGTATTATCAAGGTATCTTCCACATATGTTAAAATTAATAAGCATAATAATAGAAGGACTTAATTGATTATACTATGAAGTTATGTGGTCATATTAATCTATAATTTAATTACAGGTTCATCAAAAATTATACGTCTTCGTGAAGAAAACAGTGAAACAACTGAAATACTGAAAGGAAAAAGCTCTGGTAATGGTGCATCAGTTCCAGTTAAAGGAATAAATAATTTAGGAAATACCTGCTTTTTTAATGCTGTCATGCAGGTAAGAAGGAAAGATCATGCCACTTTCTCTTAACAGATTTCAGAAATACTAAATCTGTATAATCTATGGGCTTCTGAAAAGGTTTTGAATATTACAAGTCTTCATTCTGCTTTCTGAAAGTCCTTTTCAAATTCTTTTTACTCCTTGCTATCCAAGGAGTGTTTCCTGTTATAATAAAAAGGAATTCCTGGATCACTGGTGTTTTGCACAGTAATGAAACAAGTAAAAATGCCAAGTGTTTTACACAGTGCGTATGTGTGTGGGTTGTACTGTAGCATGTGGTTTTATTTGAAGTTCAACATTATTAGTCATGACTAATGCAGGGTATCTACCATACTGGTGATGTGAATAGTGGCACTGTGTGCATAATGTAAATGTCTGCACTATTCATTGGGATGATTTTAAACCCCTACAATGGATGCAGTTATAAAATTACTTTTATCGATTATGGGTTTTTTCTGACTACAATAAGAGAAATGAGCTATACTAATACACTGTTGATGTTTAGTGTACAAACAATCCAAAATCCTCAAAAAACTAGTAGCCCAAGTGGGTTTTATATTGCACCATCCTGTGTCTGAGCAGAGACACTCTGTGTCTGCAGACAGGAGTGAACAAGTGAAAGAAAACTGCTACAAAGGTGTTCTGCACTGGCACACCTCACCTTGTGTTTTTGATAGTGATTCAAAACCCATCAAACAGATAGTAAAACTGCAAATTGTTATCTGTCCATACTTAGGGCATTGTAGAAACCTAAGTGATCTGCTGTCAGAGTTGACCAAAAATAAAGAAACAAAGCTGAGATATGTTGAGTTGATTTCTCTCCTAAATTCAGAAGGATAATACTTTTCATTGTGCCAAAGCCTTTTTGCTTCATGGGGCATGAGGAGAGGGATTGCAGAGTTTAAAAGAGGGAAATGGTCTTGATAATAATGTCTTAATCCTAAAAAAAAAAAAAAAAAAAAAAAAAAATCTTGTTCAACATAAATAAAAAAAGTTATTGCTAGTGAATTATTTTGAAATTACAGAAAAAAAAATACAATTTTAGAAACAGTCAATTCAGTGATTTTTTTTAGTGCTCTTTCTAATGGTCAGATCTAAACCTCAGTTACACATTATGAAGTGTATCTGGTTTGGTCTACACCTGGCTCTAGAATATATAACTAAAGAAACTCTGTAATTGAACACTCAGCATGTTTCTCATGGTGTTTTTGTTTTTTTTTCTTTAAGAACTTGGCACAGACTCACTTACTAAATGAACTGATGTATGAGATAAAGGAGAAAGGAACAAAGTTAAAAATCTGTCACACTTCAGATTCTCAATTGGTAAGTGTGCCCTGAGAAATACAAATTTGGGAAAATGTGGGAAGAAGCTGGAGGGTGGGAAATCACATCTTCATTAAAGGCACACTGTTACTCTCCCATTTCTTTCACATTTTAATTTGTCAGTGGGTTTACGTTACCTGTGAACTGATGTCTTTTACAGAAATCATTACTCAGCCCTGGAGGAGGAGGAAGAATTGCTTGCTTTCACATTTTTTGATGTTGAAGTATCAAATAATGCTTTACCTTAAGAAAGAGCATCTGGCTTATTTTTAATTGCCATTTAATTTCCCCAGTATGAACGTATGGTACAGGAAATAGTCTGTTCTGCTCTAGAAAGTATCTGTGAAATATTCTATTCCAGTCCATCCCTGCCCTTCATTGATAAGGTCTGTAAAGTTTATTACATGCTTCACAGGCCAGGGGATTAAAATGAGAGAAGCAAAATTTGAGTGAGGAACAAATTTGTCCTCAAGCTCATTGCAGGCATATGGGAAAGTATCTCCTGTGGCTATTATCCAAAGAATATTCTGCTGTTCTGGTCATGTCTTAGAGACTCAGGGTTTCATTATATATTGTTGGCAATAAAGATAATACCCCTTTCCCTCTGCTAGCTGAAGCAAACAGTTTACAGAGGATTTTTTCTTAGTTTTTTCTCTTTTTTTCCTGCTGTTTGCTGTGAGCTTTCTGGTGGCGGTGAGGGTAGAGGAGTGGTATTCTGTTTCAGATACCTCTGAAATGATGATGATTTCACTGTGTTGCTGTAGGTGACGTTCATAGCTTCTCCAGGCAAGAACAGTGTGAAATTCATTGCATAGCTGTCTTTATTTCCTCCAGTGGCACTTCAGAGCAGCAACATGTTTCGCAAAGTTATCCTGAGCCACAACAGAGGTCTGGAGCTTGTTTTTGCCCAAAGGCTTAGCAAGCCAGTGGGTTGTTGGCTTATGCTTGATGTGTAACTTGCACAGCCATAAGGTTGAAAGATCTATTTTTCATTTCATGACATTGCTTACAATGTAAATAAGGTCTTTGGAGCAAAGACTGTGTTTTCTGGTCTTTGTATGCCAGTGCAGAATTTGGCATTGAATAAGAGTCTAATTAATAGCAATGTAGAAACCTGCAGCTTCTTGCTTGCTAAGGAGCCTTTTCCCACCTTGTGATAGTGCATATAAAGCAAATACTTTATTTGTGTGTATCCATTTCGCTTACATTTTGTGTGGCTCTGCTTTCTGGACGAGGTTCCCTCTCCAAGTGTTTATCTGGCACTTGTAATCTGTTTTTCTGAGAGTCAGGACAGCTAGCAGGGCACATAGGAACCTTGGAGCATGTTAGGGAGAGCTGGTGGTCTGTGGTCATTGTGACACATGGTGTATAAGCTGTGCAGGACTTTAAAATTGGCTTAATTGACTTGATCCTTCCAGACCCAAAACCTGCTGGCTGGGCTCAATGTCATACCAAGAGGGGCTGTGCAGGATGTGCCTTGTGCCTGTCTCCCAGTGCCACAGGGCATGTGTGGGGTCTGCCATCAGCTCTTGCTGTGAACCACTGCACTCGATTTGTGTAGGAACAGGTTGTGTTTCTGTGGCTGCCAGATGTGTGGAAATTGCAGTGTGTGGCTCACAGATCAGAGAAACTGGATGCCCCATTCCTTGGGTTGGGTAGCAGGGAGCCACTGAGCACAATCTTACACTGGCCTATGGAGGTGGTCACCTGGGTTTTCTCTCCAGATGAATTTCAGTGCATGTGGGGGTAGGAGTAAAGCAGGTAATACAAATGTTGCCTCTTTTGGTGAGAACCAGACCAGCTCATTGACATGCCTGTTTCCAAAGCTATTGGTTACCACCAAGAATTGTTTGGTTTTGCAATTATTACTCCTGAAATAATAAACCTGCTCTTAAATTATTTCAATCAAATGGTTGACATCAATGTTTAAAAAAAAACACCCTGAAACACTCTTAAGACTGAAAGTTACATTGTTCTTTATCAGTATCAAGTGACTTGAAAGAAGTCTTGTGTCATTACTTTTGAAATCTGATGTGTAATTTACCTTTGTTTTTGAAGGATCCTTTGGTGGTAAACCTGTCCAGCCCGGGACCTTTGACTTCAGCAATGTTCTTGTTTCTTCACAGCATGAGGGAGGCTGGAAAAGGTCCTCTGTCTCCCAAAGTGCTGTTCAGCCAGCTTTGTCAAAAGTATGTATTGTGTCCTCAAGCTCATCTTTCACTTACATTTTTAATTTTAGTTTCCAGTGATGTGTTTCTAAGTGTGCAATGTCTGTTGTCCTTTCTAAAGAAACTGTTAGGTTTTTACCAGGCAGTCCAGAAAACAGCTCCTTCATGTTTTAAAGTTGAAGGACTCCTTGTTGCACACTGGGGTTGTCCCTGCTCTTTGTGTATTGTGTGGCCCAACTCATAACCATGGGCATTCAACGGGCTCCAAATTGAGTGTGAGGGGGCAGAAGAGGGCAAGGTAAAACTGAAGAAAATACGACTACCTTCCAGGTTTTGTTCTTTGTTAGCATAAAGCTGTGCTAACACTACAAGGTGTACACAGGTATTTTGTATGGAAGAATAAGGTTTTAAATGGGGAACTTCTGCTATGATGTCTAGCCTTGGCATCAATTCAAAGTTAAAAAGGGTCTAACAAGTAAGGACTTGAAGCAGTACTGAAATGACATATGGCTCCAGATTGCAAAGAGCTTACAAGCCCTAAAGAAACTCCTGTTTCTTGGTGTGGAAAATGTTTACAGTGGTGCTTTGTAGGTACTTTCAATTATGATGCAAACAATCTTGCTTTTAAAAACACCTGTTGAAGACCTACTTAAAAGTTGATACAAGTATTTAAATGTTGACTTACTAGTAACAGAATCTGCAGAAGCAGAGTAACTGGAGAATGGTATATATGAATCTCATATTTAAAAAAGAATAATGTTGAGTGGTAATTTATTTGCTGCAGTATTGCTACATGGAACTTTAAGCATTCTTCAGGATGAGAGTTAGGAGGAAAGTTGCAGCCTCCTACCATGGAGTTCCAGGACAACCTTACTGAGTAGGAATGGATTCAAAATATGGTAGAAAGAAACAAAAGCTTTTAGAATAGAGCAGGGACAATTTAATTCTGTAAAGAAGCAAGTCATTGCCTTTTCTTTATCCTCAAAATTCTGCTTAAGAAATTTAATATTATATTTTTTCTATTGTACTTGTCTTCCTTTTGATTCTTTTGAGCTGTAGAAGGAAATGTGTGTAAAGTTACCTTACAGCATTTTTGAGTCAAGCAGCAGTGTTCTTTGTTTAGCGTTATCTACCTGGAAGAAAAATAAATAGGGAAGAAAACTACATTGTTTTCTCACTCCTTGTGTTTTAAGACTGTCTCAAAAATATTGAGTGTAAGAATTAAATTTGGCTGAGAAATGGAAGGAAAATTATTCAATAACTCTAGTAATTTTTTCCCAGTTAGTAGTAAGGATCGAAGGGAAAAAATTATGTAAAGCATGTTTTGATGCCCACCTTAGCAAATTGATTGTGAAATAATGACAATGCAGTGCACTTCAGATGGCATGGTGTTTTTAGAAGTGGCAGGTATTTTGTGTCTGCTCTGTGTGTCTGTAGTCATTGAGCAATGTCATTATTAAATCTCAGCTATATAGTTGTTTTCTTGTTGTTGTCTTTTGATCATTAAGATGTGCATACACTTTAGCTAGCAGCTAAAACTGAAGCCTTTTAATGTGGTCAGAAGTCTTTTGCTGTTGAGACATGTATCTGCCAGCTCCTACCATCTCTTGCCTTCATTCCTACTTCTTGCTTTTGTTATCTTTGCAAAACACCACTTAAATACAAATCCTTTACTAGCTCTACTATCAACAGCAAAAGTGTCAGCCACATCCTGTTAGTGAGAAGTTAGATGTTCATGGGCAGTAAGGGGCTGGACAGGTGTGACAGAAGGTTTTGGTCTTTGGATTGTTTTCTCTTTGTTGGTGACACAAGCAAGAAAGGGAGGGTTTCAGAATATTCAGCAGTGTGCAGTGGTAAAAGTAGGAGAATGGGAAATCTTTATCTTTGCAAACTGAATACATTTACTATTTATTAGCTTTAACAGTATGAATGCAGTGTTCTGTCATGCCATTTTTACAAAGCCTTTTTCTTTCTTTTGTTTTAAGGTTAGCTTTCTGTTTTTCATCAAAGTTGAAATGCGAGAGAGCAGGGCAGGACTGCAGGAGTTTCAGCTAGGAAGAAGTCTGTGTTACTGCAGTGTTCTTTGTAAAACTGCTTCTTGAGTGCTGCCAAGAGGCTGTGTTAATGAAGTAATCCTAGAGGCAGGAACTACCCGTGGTATTCATATTGTGTTGTCACAAACTTTTTTTTCAACAAGCAAAGTTGAAAAAAGTTTCCTGAAGAGATGACAGGATGAATGTGTAAAAGGGAGAACTACACTGACACAGCTACCGGGGAGAAGGACATGGGGAAGGGCATTACTATTCTAATGGTAATATTTTGGGTTTATATGTATTACATAAAGGTTTGCTGACTCCAGTTGCAACCTCTTTTTATTTTTTTTTGTTTTAATTAATTCTTTCCCCATCACAGATCTTGCTGTCTCAGTGCAAGTATACAGTATATCACCATACCTTTCTTCAGGAAAGGATTTATGAAGGAGGTTGTACAGATAGTACAGGATAGAAAAGGGTGCAGACACTGCCTTGTTCAGCTGCAGCTCTGGCTTGTCCCTGAGTGGGATCCCAAAACCTGCAAGTGGATACATGTTCACTGCTCAAAAGCAGTAAGAGAACTGGAACACAGTCATTGTCAACTGCAAACTGGTTCTTTAAGAGTCTGAGGAGATCATGGTGTGAAGTTCATAATCTTGTGTATGAAAGGACATTTGTGAATGTTATGAAAGGACATTTTTTATTAAATAATAAAAGGAAAAAATGATACCAAGTGTTAATTTTATCAAATGGTGGAGTAGCCAGGTTGAAGAAGGGGAGAAGAAGAAAGAAGTGGATGAGTCTTTCTATAGCAACTGTTCAGCGTCTGGTACTAATTCATCCACTGTTAATTTTGTTAGTGTTGCAGCTGTCAGATGTTTTGCAAGGACAGATTGTGAGCATAGCTACGGGGCCCTTCTGTTGGTTTTCCACTGTGCTGAATATCAGGACTGCAGACTTCTGACTTATTTGGAGACTTAGTGACTAACACAACACTGATGTATTAAGAGGACATAAATTTTATTTCCTTTACTTGTTATGATTGAGTAATTTTATTGGTGGAAGAAAGCTTAGTTTGGTGTAGCAAGTAAATGTTGAAACATGTAAGTGATAAGTCCAGAAAGGAGTTACAGAATTTAGCTGCTTCAATCCTCCATTAAATAATTATTAATAGTGGTATTTTATTGCTACATTACCATGTGGGAAAAAATACTTCCCTAACAAAGATTTTATTGGTGTTCATGAAATCTACATAGGTCTTCATTCTCCAAAGACCATTATTCATCCTTCCTTCTCATGTGCAAAAAGTGGAACTGAAGGCAGAGGTGGGACTGGCAGAATGAAGGTCATGTGTGGTTAGGACTGTTGATATTAACAGAACAATAGTTTCAGAGGGGAAACCTAAACAATTCCACATTTATCACTACTGAGAGGAAATGTTAAGGAAAACTAATGTTATAAGATATAAGAGATAAAGGAAACAAGATCTTTCTTATTAAGGAGCCTTTTTGAGCCTTTTCTTTTTAAATAATACTGCTGTATTTAAGAAAATATTAAAAAATAATCTTCTTAGAAAATACTTTTTTGCTTGTTTATTTTTCCCATTTGACTTTTACCATGTAAGTATAATAGCAGCAGAACACACAGTTTGTTTCCTTGACCAGTAGTTATGGATTATTTTGTGTCCTTGTCATTCCTCCGTGTGCCTTGCTGGTGGTGCTGCGTCATGTTGAGGAGCTCTGACAGAGGAGATTACAGCTTCTCTGGGCAGCGGCAGTCGAGAGATTGCAGTCGCTTGATGTCTTTTTTTTTTCAGTTAACTTTGTCAATGTTTTCATAATTTTAGGAACAAGTTTGTGTGTGCAAAGTAGACAAATTGCATGTAAAAGTGTGTGTTGGCAGCAATCACCTGTACGTGTTCCTGAGCTTTATGTTCACTTCTGTTTAGAAGGAAGACCTGTGTAGCATTTTGGAGAACACAAGTATTTTCAGTGTGTGGTATTGGCGAGCTGTGTAAGCAGAGTTTATAGACAAAATGAGGAAGAAAACCAGTAATTTTATTAGGTACATTGGCAGTGTATTCTCTGTTTGGGTTAACCAGAATTTAGGGAGGGGTAACAAAAATAGGAAGCCTTTATGTCAGCAGGGACTTGAATATTGGGAGTTCAGGCAGGAGAGAACATGAAAAGAAGACATAACAGCAAAAGAAGGCAACAAATGATAAATTATCTGTGCTTCTTTAATTGCCCTCATAAGAGTTCAAGGAGCTGTCTCTGAAACTGAAAGGCAACAGATTTAGAGACAGGGAAAAAAAAAAAAAATGAGGCTTTTTAGCATTTTATAGGGCTAACCTATGGAACTTGTTGTCAGAGCAGAGTGCTGCTGGAAATCTTAGCAGAACTTAAAGGAAGAAAGAATGGACCTTGTGCATTGCAAGAAAGTAGAGAGTATCTAATTTTCTCTTTTGGGGGAAGGTGAGACAAAAAAGCTGAAATTAATCGGCCAGTACATCCAAAGGAGAACTAAGTGCTGTCTATCCATGCCCTTGAGATAGCACAGTTGTGCCTGGTGTTATCTGTTACTTACATGTGGGGGCAAGCCCGTGTTTGGCTGGGCTCCTCCCAAGCACCTCCTGCTGAGCAGAACTCTGTAGTGTATGTACTGCATTGCAGGATTCCTGTGCATGTTGTCTTACAGAAAAAAATCAAATAGTATCTTTTGTTTTCTGCTTCCAAGTGCTTACTGTTGTTTCTAAAATTTTCCAAGGTATTAGGCTGTCTTCTGCGCAAAGATAGTAATTCGTGAAAGGATGACTTAAGAGAAGATTTTGTATTAAAGACAGTAAAGACATACAGCTCTGTGCTGTATGATTGAATGACTTTAATTGTATCCCGGTTCTGCTTTTAAAGCACAGCTTAATTTCCCTCCAATGAATATAATATAGGAATTCAAACTATTAGTTTTTTTCTTTAAAATACGATGTTACTATGTAGTTTTTGTTATTACAGCATTCTAGGAAGTAGATCATCATGAAAAGTATTTCTTTAACTGACAGTCAAGCAATTATAACTGGTCTCCAGATGAGCAAGGAGAGGCTAGTATATAAGATGTCACAGTTGTCCTTCACCACTTATGGCCATTAGCAGGAGTTCAACCTGTTCTGTCATTATCCTGCTGACACTGTACAACAGGTTGTATCGCATTGGCACTGGCTTCCATATGTCAGCACATCTGTGAGCGGTCAACTCAACCAACCATCTCCAAGTCCCCCACTTTTGCCAAGGATATTGCTTGAAGCATATTTTCAAGGAGACGAGAGCACACATCTTTTAGTTGTCAGATTTCTGTGTATCAGCATGGATTCATTCCTTTTTCTTCTCTCATACTGGTTTATACATGTAGGAAGTTTCCAGTAAATGCATTGCGAGATGTAAAACTCCCTTCTTTCTTTTTATTGTTATTTTTCAGTTTCCTCTTGTGGTCTTCCCACCCCACCCCCGCAAAAACAAATGCACTATTTCAGATGTTTTTCCACAAAACATGAGATATTTAGAATTATATGCAACATTACATAGCATGCTTTGTACACGAATGACAGATTAAATATATTTTAAGCAGTGTGAATAATGACAAATTTGTCAGTCCAAGTAAATGACTCAGCCTTACAGGGAATCTTTACAAGTCACTTTCCATGCCAATTCACCTTTAAAGTGGTAGCTGTTACATTCCCATCATCCTTTTTCCATTAAAATCAGGCATATAAATTTAGTGCAGGCCCTGAGAAGCCTAAATAATCTTGTACTTGTAAATGCACTGTGTTCTAATAAAGTGAAAAAAACCCTCAAAACAAACCAAAATGAAAAACTTCCATGACCGAGTTAATTTCCTCCTCTCTAATTTAAGCTAATAAAACTGTGTGGAACATGCAAGTAAATTATTTTACTTTGAAATACAAATTAGTAAACTAATTTGCTCCTGAAATGATTTTTGTATACTCATCAGTGGGAGGTTTCACTGCAGTAACAAAAAGTATGTGTGGGGCTTTTTCCTGATTTGCATTGAAGATCTAGTTCTGTGAGGTGTCTCTGCAGTGAAAAGAAAACACCTCCTGTAACAGTGACGGAATTTTTCCTTGCTCCTTTGTCAAGTAATAAATAATTTTCTTCACTTTTATTATAGTCTTGAAGAGGTCCTGCTTTTGTTGCCAAAAAATAATAAAATCCCTATTAGTAGCAGGATCCAGAGCTGGATATATGAGAAGGGTTTTCTTGCTGTACTGGAGCTATTAATGTGCCTGTATTGGAGGAGATAGCTGAATATACTCATTGATTCTCACTGCTCAGGAAAACAAGAAAGTTATCATAAATTAATGATAATACTGTGACTAACTAACCAGATTCTCAGAACTGAACTGATTTTGGCATCTGGGTTTTTTCAGATTCCTGGACATTCGGTGAGAGAAAACTTTTGGCGAATTGAAAAGTGAAACTGTGCATGTATGAAAACATGCATGCAGCTACATACGTTATTTATTTTTTTAATATATATTGAGTGTTTTATTGGAACCAAAATAAAGGTTCAGTGCTTTTCAGAAAGTGTTTGTGATTTATAATCAAATTTGTTAGAAATAAACCATGTGATTTTAATAGAAGAAAAGGTGACATTTTAGGAATATTAAACAAAATATTTAATTTTAAAGATTATTTCAGTTTTTTAAATTTGAAGTTAATTTTTGAGGTTGACTTGCTCATAAAAAAAATTCAATTTCAAAAGAAGGCTTGATAAAGTCACCCTCTCTACTGATTACAGATTTTATAGTAAGCCTCACACAGTAGCCTATAGTAAGCCTGATGTACAGTAGCATCATTAAATATTTTTTTAACTAGGGATATTATCAACTTTGTTTCAAAAACTAGATATGAAGCACAAATGTGAAAGAAAGTATTTGTAAATGTGAACATGTTGTTTTGCATATGCAGGTCCAGATTTGTTCCACTTAATTTTAGGCATTGACCTTAGACATCTGAGTTGTCACCTTCAGTCCTTCTCCAGTTACAGCCCAAAGTGCCTGCGGGGAGCAGTTCAAAGCTGAGACCCCTGTGTCACTATCCTGCCTGTAGCCCATGTCTGCTGTGCCCTGGCTTGGCATCTCGACACCTTGCCCAGCTTTGCATTTTACTGTTGTGGGCACATTGCACATCTGGGGTGTTTTCTGATCACCTGTAATTTCTCCATTAGAAGAAACTCCTTAGAAGTTTGTCCATGAGCACAAACTTCTAAGGCAAATCTGAGCAGCTTTAGTGTATGAGTGGGATAGAAGCCTCACTAACCCTCAAGAACTCTGAGCAGCTGAAGAACTTTGCTAGGCAAATGAGATCATTGTGCCAGGGGAAATACTAATGCATATTTGTAGCTCTGGCTAGCCATAGCATGCAATCCACACCCCAGGAAAACTGGTTCAATGTGTGCTTAATAAAATTGAGGAGCAGAGTGAGTGGTTGGTTGTTCTGGCTCCTCTGCCAGTTTGATAAAATTACTGTTGGAGCTGTGCTAATCCAGTTGTCCCCTGTGCTAGGTTTCGGAAGGGGTGCACGTGGTTACACCTGTGAGTGCTCACTTCAGTCTGCAGCAAGAGTCACAGCCATTTGGTGGCATTACTGAAAATTCAGAAATCTGCCTGTTGCAATCCTGAGTAACTTGCTCTAGGGGACTCTGCTTGGTCAGGGAGGTTGAGTTTGGTGACCTCCAATGGTCTCTTCCAACCCCTTGTGATTCTGTGTAATCTCATTTTAGACTAAGTAGTTCAAGACTGTAATTAAAGATTTAAAGGGTAACCTGCCTGGAAAGACAGGTTTAGTTTGGCCAGTCAGTTACACTTAATGTGAACAGAGATGTGTTAATAGTGAATACTCTTCATTCATTTGGGGTTGCAAGATCCTGAACATTCAAACTTTATTAGAAGCGTTCTGGCTGTGTTAAGGAGAAGGATCTATCCTTAAGGATCACCTTAAGAATCTGTCCATGTACTCATAAGATTATTTTTTCTACTTTCTATGTAATCTATGCCTGAAAAGTGTGAGTACATTTAGAGTACATTTAGATGCTGTGAATAGTAAAAAAAGAATTCAACAGTTCTTGAATAGTAGTGGTTGATGCTACTGAGTGGCTGTCTCAGAACTGATGCAACATTACCCCTGTGCAGTTGCCTAGAAAATCACCAGTGTAAATGGGAGTGCAGTCAGAAACTGATATTTCTCCTCTTCTGGCTTCTGAGGGTGATATGGATGCTGCTGGTGGTCTAAAAGGACTGTTTATGCACATTTGAGATTTCTTCTCAACTGAGAAAAGGGGGAGATAACAAAGGAGGTTAAGCACTTAGAAAATCTTTTTGTCTCTCTTTTCCATGACATTAGGAATGTCTGGTGGTACAGAAGTACTGGTGTAGGCTGTCAGGAAAGGGCTGCTACCATGGATGAGACTCTACTGGCAAATCTGTATTTTAGTCAAGCCATACTCCATAGAGCCAAACTGCAACCCAGGCAGCCTTGTTGGTGAAAGTGCCTGCTGCACCAGGAGCTTCCTAAAGCCCCATGAGGGTCTGCAGGGATTGTACCTATTTGTACCCCAGCAAAGTGTCTTATGTTGACGTTGTCTTGTTAAGAATCTCCCAAGATAATTTAAAATTCTTTACTGTTCCTTTCATAGGGCTCCTCGATTTAAGGGGTTCCAGCAGCAGGACAGCCAGGAGCTTCTGCACTATCTGTTGGATGCAATCAGGATCGAGGAGACAAAAGTAATGTCTTTGTGTGTCTTTTAAAAGTGAACTACTAGTCATTGCTTTAATGTTCTTCATGTTCCCAAAGTTTTAAAGATGTACTTCATGAAGCAGGAGTGTCTATATTTATTATCTTGAGAAAAATATTTTTTTAAAGATACTTAGTTATGTCTATATTGATTTGTTAAAATAGTTGATTGGAATCAAAGTTTCAGTTAGTAGGAGGAATATTATAAGTAGAAGGTGATAACTTTAGGAATCCAAGTTGTTTGCCTTTAAAAAAGGAAGAGGAGGGGAAAAAAGGACATCTGAGACACCAAGAAAGTAAAGGTAGGACCTCTGCGTTAACTGACAAAGTGTATTTTTAAAGCTCTGGACCAAAAATCAGTAGTTCTTAGCTATGGGCCTGCCCATAATTTTAACCGAAAATTTTCACTGAAAATTGTGGGGGAAGGGGGGAAAATCTTGCAAAGTTTCTTGTGTCTCTTGAAAGTGTGAAGAGCTCTTTGCTTTATGAATAAGGCGCTGCTTGTGATTGCTTAAAATCTATGTCCAAGTATGTGAAGTATAGAAGTAGTTTGTTATATTGAAAACCTCCCTGTATGGGATTTTTTTGTTTCTTTTCCTTCATTATTTGTCCTTCCTTTATTGTTCATGCAAGAAGGGGAGTGTTTGGTTGCTATTTTGACCATATCAGATTTAATCTTTCTGACTTAGTCTTGGACCCTTCTTTTCAGATGATACTTTGTGGTAAATAGCCTTTTCTAGGCCTCCTCTAAAGGAAGGCCTTAAATCTTGTACTGTCCAGAGTACTTCCTCTTCCCTTTCATTTAGTAACCCAATGAATGTCGTGATCCTGAGCTAAATTATCTCACAGATAAGTTGTAAATCTGTGTCTGAGCCTGGTTCCTGGCACTACAGTAGAGCTGAACAAATCACCATCCTGCCAGAATACGAATATTTATTGGTCTTGTCAGCATTCTTGATTATAGACAGAACTGAACTGCAAGAAGAAACAGTCAAATCTTGACACTCACGCTTAGAAAATGATGTCTTGAACACGGCACACAACAGAAGCAGCTGACTTCAGTTGGAAAACAGTTGTTACATTTTTGCAGCAGAGAGAAAATTTATTATTTTATTTTTTGATTTCCATGTAATAAAAGGTGAAAACTATGTTTTCTTGACAAAGGAGGGATCACAGAAAGCAGGGTTATTACAACAACTAAGCCGCTTGTCCAGGAGGTGCTTGTGCTTTCCCCTCAAGTCAGTCTCCTGTCAGCTTCACCAGTGGATGTGCCATCATTGCAATAACCTGCATTAGGATTTGCCTTTTAAATAATTTATTATTAGAGAGCAGTGACAGCTACAATACCTACCTCAAAAGAGCGATGGAAGATGGTAAGAATTTACAGTGATTTTTGGGTAGTATTTCTGCCAGTCCATCAACAGGCAGAGAGACGTGGGTGCCACCCTGCCGTGCAATTACATCCCACTGCTGCCCTAATGGTGCATGACTGCAAACACATCTTAATCACCTCGGGGTGCTCTGCCACCGACAGCACTAGTAAAAGCTCTCTCCCCCTCCCTCTCTGTTTTTTTTTTTTAAATTATCCCATGTTTCAGGTCTGTAGATAGCAGACAACCAGCTGGGCACAGGCAGCAGCCCGGCCATCCCTGCTTCCCTATCCCCATTAGGATTAGTTGTTTTTAAACACTTAGCTTTGATGAGACATACATATAATACATAACATAACACCAGTTGTAGGAGCTAACCAAAAATCCTGTTATACTTTTGCCTCTTCTGTGTGGTTTTTGTGTTTGTATCTGACACCAGTGCTGAACTTTTTCATATTCCTGAGGAAAAAAGTTAGGAAGTGTACACAAGTGGACTTTTCAGCTAAAAGCTTGGCCATATAACAATAAAGATGACATAGCGTCTGCCGTTCCAGCAATGTGGGCTGGAGATGGTTTCACACCGGGGCCTGAAGTGGCTGAACCCTGCTGCTAATTGATTAATGTCTGCTGCCATTGTCCACAGCACCCTGCCCATTCAAAGACTATGTCTTTCTTTGACCTAAATAAATGGTTCAACGCGCTAATCCCAACAAAAGGGTTGCTTATGGCCCTAAACCCATTTATGGTGCTCAACTTCATGAATTACCTATTGATTAATCCTTTTAGTATATTGTTGGCTTTAAGATGAACAAAGCTGAGCTCGGGGCAGCGGGAGTTAATTCACAAGCCAGGTCACATACTCATAAGGTCGGAGTATGACTTGGTCTGATGGGTGCCTGAACTGGAAACCAAACCTCTGACACTGTCTGTCATCCTCACACTACAGTGATATGTGGCTTGGAAGTGTGCTTTGCTGCCTGGAAACTAGAGCCATCTATTAATCTTTTTCTGTTAGGACAGAGGGTTTGAGTTGCTTGCAGAAGGTTTGGTATTTGTCTCTTGGAATGGTACTTGGCTCTAAGTGTGACTTCAGTATTTAGTTGTAAATGTCATTTGCACACCGACAAGAGAGACTCGTACGTGTTACTAGAGTCTGTGGATCAGAGAGACAGGACATTTGCCAGGAAAAAAGAAAGCATAGGTCATGCATGGTAGCTAGAGTCAGGAGACCTGATTCATCCTCCTGCTTCCCTCTCTGCAGCATGTCAGAGGTTGGGCTTTTCTACCAGCCCATGCAGTTCTGCTGCCAGGAATACAGTGCCTCTTCACTTCCATGCAGTTGAGACAGGGGAGGAGCACCCCCTGTCTGGAGGGGCAGCTACAACTCATTAGTGAATTTGCTTCTTTCTGATCCTTCTTTCAAAACTGTAGTTTTTAGGTTTTGTTTTGGTGTGTTTTTTGGTGGTTTTTTTTTTTGGTTTTTTTTTTTTGTTTTGTTTTGTTTGTTTTTTTAGTAAATGTTGGTAACATTTACATGAATTCATAAGAAGTTTTCTTTCTCTTCTAAGGTTTTCTAACATACGTCTGGAATTGGCAGTGTTATAAAATAAACAGAAGTGATAAAAATATTGCTTAAATGCAGTCACTGAAGTTTGCCTAGTGAAAGGCTCTTAGCTGCCTTCCAGGTATTTTGCATCCTAGTCAATCAGTGTAAGTCCATTCACAGTGGGAAAATGGATAGCGTTAAATCTGATAGTTTCTTGAAAATCTCATCGTTTCTTGGTAACCTGTGAAGTGCCCTATGATGGTTCCCTTTTAAGGGAAGGAAATTTTTGGGTGATTATCTGCTCAAGTTAAGCTCATGTAGTTTTCACATTGTTAGTGAATAACAATAGTTTTACAATATTAAATTATGTTAATTTTATGGAAATAAGACAAGATAAAGTCGAATATATATGACTAGTTTTTAGAATGTTTACACTTAAAATGCTTGGTTTTATTTTTACTTCTAGCGTATACAAACTGGTATTTTAAAAGCATTCAATAACCCAACTACTAAGACAGCAGATGAAGAAACTAGAAAGAAAGTCAAAGGTATGCAACTCTTTATTGAAAATTTCTAAAACTGCACTAGTCTTTAAACAACATTTTCTTCTGAAGTGGCTATTGGGAACAGGAGATCTGAAGTGCTGTAATGGCCGGACTTTATTCTGTGTTACTCTAGTGCCACCTAGTGTGTACCTAAAGTGTAGAGAGCTTAGTGCGTGCTCATTTGCATCTATGTATCCAGGAGAAGGCCTCCCCAGTGTTAATCCATCTCTTAATAATAGAATTTAATTTTGTTTTCTAAAATAGCCTGCTCTGTATTTGTTACATACCCATAATTACTTTATACTCAGAGAGGCTGCTTTCCATAACTAAAACTGATTTCTGTCAGCTGACTGGTACTGTGAGCACTCTAAAGGCAATTACAAAGTCAAGATAGACAGCTGTTTCTAAAGAAGGCTTTTTTTCAAAAGAAGAGTTTTTTGTGATTTTTTTTCATGTGTTTGTTTATTCAGTAGTTCTAATTTGGGGGATTTTGTTTTAATTAAAGTCCTAATGAATGAGACCCTTTGTAAGTCATCCTTCCCAAATCTGCAAAAGTTAAGGCATAAAGATGTATTAGAAAAGGACTTTGTTACATTTTAGAGCTTTATAGTTGCAAAACCCATTTTAAAATGGTGAGAATCTCTCTGTTTACCCCAGTGTCTGTATCAAGGCAATGCAATATTATTTATTCAAAAGAAAACTGAGATTTAAAAAGCTTCTTCTTAGGAGATACAGTATTATTACTCTGTTACAGAAGATGGGGAAGGGAAGGATAAAAGGGAACCTTCTCACTAACATATTTTTAAATGTTGAGATAACACAGTATATGATGTATTGTGTATTGTGTTCAAAACATTTTGAATATGTTTAAACTTGTGCTTTCATAATATATCTTGGAAAGAATTTTGTTGTACATATAGTGTGGCATTGGATGTGTTATTTTTCACATTTAAAAAAGGCAATGTTTTTTCAGCATATGGAAGAGAGGGTGTGAAGATGAACTTCATAGATAGGATCTTTGTTGGTGAATTGACTAGCACTGTCATGTGTGAGGAATGTGAAAATGTAGGTATTCTGGAATTTGGTTTGATGTGGAATAGATCACATACTGGTTTGATTACATTGTCTTGAAAGTATAAAATTGTGTTGCCAATTTTATACTTGTTCGTTTGTTTGTAAAAACAAGACTTTATTGGAAGTTTCTCATTTGAAATTATTTATTCCTTCTTTAAAGCATTATCCTCCTAAACCGAAGAAGAGGGATCCTTTGAATTCAAAAAGGATTCAAGTACTGGGCTTGATTTTACATCTGACTTAAGGCTGGAGGTTCCAAATTCTATAATCATATGTGTTACATGCCAGTGTTATTTGTTATTTTTGAAACACCTATTTTAAAATATAAATCCTCCTGCCTGCTCTTCTGGGATACACCTGAAAATTGGAAATTACTTACTTTGAATTAGAATGAGTGGGAAAATGCTAAAATTGCTTCTTTTTATTTGAAGTATTTTTTATAATTAACATAATAACCCTAATGAACAGTATATTCCTTTCATAATTAATATTACTGACATTCCATCATAAATGCTTTCCATGATCCTTATAATTTTCTTTTAAGTTTGACAGAGAAAAATCTTAATTGCATGACTTTTTAAATTGAATGTTACATTTGTGTTTGGTTTAAAACATTCTATTTCATATTATAGAGATTAAGTAAATTAATCAATCTGAAAAATTAAGCACAGTCCTGCAGTACCAGATAAACTTCCCTATGTGTGATGTGCAGTTTACTCTTCAATGTGCTACTAGTACCAATGAAGAACTTTGACCATATAGAAAATAGAGGTTGTATGTATTTTGCATGTCTCATCTATTTTTGCTGGCTTCTTATATTCTGCCTGCACAGGACTTGGGAATATGCTAGCTGTAGCCCTTTGAGGAAGAGTTTAGCGTTCATTTTCTTTGCCTGCACTGGCAAGATATTTTTGATACAAGTTTGTTCATGCAAACCGACACTTTAGAGGAACCCCTGTTTGAACATCGCTCACCAGGCAGGCAGGCAGTCACCAGAGCTGCCTGCTTTTGATCTCATTTATTGCTTTACTGGAACCTAAACATTCCTGAGTCCCTCGCACAACAGGTAATTTAAGCTTGCAGTCCATACCAAATGTCACAGGTGGAAGATGGGGTCGCAAATACAGGAGAAGGGACGTGGTGACAGTAACTGATGGCATGGCTGTGACTTAAATATACAACATGATTTTTACTTCCTTTTTTAAGGTTTTGTTTTTCACAGTCTTTTCAGAGGTAAGATAAGTCAGTTTTGGAAGGAATTCGAGAGCAGCAAGGGAGAGAGCCTAAGGAACTTAGTGATAAAGGCAGATGGAAAGTGCTGAAAGAGATTGTCTTTAGGTGTGCTTTGGAAGATGTTTCCAGCTTATATATGGCAAAATGAAACCTCAGTACAAAAAAAAAGAGGTTGGTTTATTTCAAGTCCCCTTTCCCCTGTAACTGGATTTATTTTACCAATTAGTATATGGTGTCAAAAAATCTAACAAAGCTTTTGACTGTAACCAATAAGATTGACTTAATCTTAACTGAGAGCATGAGGTTAGAACCTGTCACTTAACTGTCATTAACCTGTCCTTGCTGCATAACAGCTCAAACACCTGTGCAGAAGTGTCCAGAATCAGGAAACTCTAAAAGATAGCTTTCTACAAAAGGGTACCACAGGGGCCCACTTGAAAATCCATCTGGAGCTCAGAGAAAGTGAGCGCCACACTGCTTCAAGTCAGTTCATGCCCAGATTAATGGCCTTGCCTTTTACCTCTACATGCTGAAGTTTTTTGTGGTGTTAGAAAGAAAATTAGAGCCAACTTAATACATTTTTAAAAAGTTAGTGGGAAGTTCTTCATTGTAGTTTCATACATCTTGTAAGTGTTGTATAGTTTTTGATAATAATTTGATTAAATAAAGGGAGCTAGGTACTAAACCCATATATTGTTCTTCATGTTTAAGTGCATTTTCTCTTTTTCTTCAAGATTTCAACAGTAAAAGAACCTTTCATTGATCTTTCACTTCCTATAATAGAGGAGAGGGTAAGAAACAGAATGTGTAATAAGTAATTATTGCTTCCAGTGGATTGTTTTTAATAGCCTGTGAAGACATTTATCCCTGTTCACATAGTTTTGATTTAAACCTAAAAACGTACCCTTGTCCATAAATATGTGTACTATTATTCATCTATTCATTATATTATTTTCTTTATATATGTTTATACATACATACAATGTCATAAGTGCATATATCTTTAAATTAGTCCAAACTTGCATCAAATGCCTATAGTAACCCACAGAATATATAGGTCTGAGATTAGCTTAATTTAATAGTATGTACTTATATAAATAGAATGTTAATAAGCTTTTTTTTTTTTTTTGGAGGTCCAGAGAGTCAGATTCTAACCTATTGGTTTGTATCTAGAGAACCTGAGTCCCTTGGGCTGATGTTTACCTACAGGATGAGACACTTTAAAAACACATATTTGAATTTATTTATTCTGGTGTTCTCAGCATTTTATGGATTGCCTCCATTAGCTGCAGTGGAACTGTGTTCCTTTGAAGGCATAAGCTATTTTTTCAGGACTTGGGCTTTTCATTTGAGAGTAGTGGGTGTGGTTTGGGATTGGTTCTTCCTCCATCCTGCATATATTCATCTGCATTTAAGGGAGAGTAATTAATGTAATACTTATTTCTGTATAAAATGTGTTTTTCTCCAAACACCAGTTCTTTTCATAACCAATTCTTCATCTTTGTTGGTGCACTGAGTGCAGATGCCTGTGGGAGTTAAGGCTTTAAGAGCATTTTGAGTATCTGGGCCCTCGTGCTTCCTGGCTCCCATGTGTTCGTGGGTTCTGTTTGAGGGTGATTTCTGTGGCTGTTTAGCAGTGGCTGCATTTACTTCAGGATGGGCATTACTTGGTATCCAGCACTTTCCTTTACAGGTGACATGTGCTGCTGCCAGTTATGTGATAGGGGGGGTGTGGCAGCTCTGTTGTTACAGGCTGCACCAGGGACTGACTTAGGGGGAGCTGTGTCTTTTTTGATAAAGTCACATCTCATAGAGCTACACAGTGCTTATACTATAGTAGAATAGATTATTTTGTATTGTGTTACATACAGAAATTTTGTATCGTTCCTATTCCTTGTGGCTTTCAGTTGAACCTTCAGAGACGCTGACAGTGAGTTTATGATTAAAAAAAAATTAGAAAGTAGCCATATATTACAATTCAGGAGGCCATTTAATTGGTTTTATGTAGGTCACTGTTTTCGAAAATAAAGGAAAAAATCCACCTACATTTATCTTTTCTGTAGGTTGCAAAGGAATACAAAATTGACGTGTTGCCTTTCCTAATTTCCTGTCTAATTTCTTAGGTTGCAAAACCTGTGCCCTTGGGAAGAACAGGTAAAAGTAAAAGTGTACAGGAGGCAGATCTTGGTCAGTATAATTGTTCTTCTATCGGTACTCTGAATAATCAACCCAAAATTGTCAAGAAACACACTTTAACAAAAGATAAGGTAAGAACTTGACTACTTGCACTAACCAGTCATCCTGAGTTGACTCAAGTTTCTAGGGTGACTGAGAACTTCTAGGGAATTTTGATGCATGTCAGTGGGGTTTTTTTAGTATACATATAGCTGACAGAGACTTGTTTAAAATATTTAGGTCATCATTAGAAGCATGAGAAATGACAGTCATTGGTAACCATTTAGCTTTCCGTTACAGGGTTTCATTTATAAGGAAAAAAAATAATCTGCAGGCTAGTTTCAATTCATGTTGTTTTTGGGACTGTTGCAAGGGTCTGTGCTCTGTTGAGTACCATAAAAACTCTCCTGGATCAAGTCCTAACACATTAAACATATGTAAAGAAAAGATACAACATATAAAACACAAAATATAAAAGAATGATAGGAGAAGAGAATGAGACAGAAGTAGAAAAAGGACATGGACACGAAAAAGGAAAGGATGGAAAGAAGTAGTGCAGAAACTGATTGTTACAGAAGAAGAGGCCTAAAACTCATACTGTTGAGATGAATGGAAGGATTCCCATTGGTACCACTGGAATTTTGATCCAATTCAAATAAACGAAAAAAAGGGGAAGGAAAGTTGCTAGTTTCTTTTGGAAAGTAACCAAACAAGAGAAGGCAAGAAAAGAGTCAGGAACATTTGCAAATCACCTAAAATTATGGTAGCTTTGTGGGTTTGGTTTTCTAAATCTGTAGGAGTAGTTTTCTGTGGAAGCAATCTTTTACTTCTTCTTGCAATCTTGATTAAAAAAAAAGTCAACTTCAGGTAATACTGAAATCAGCAAACATCCTCCTAGGGATGCCTTAGTTAATTCTATAACAAACCACCTGTAAGGCGAGTTGAATTTTTTCTGGAGTTGCTCATCAACTAAGGCCTCTCATGGGAGTTCAGGGTAGCAACTTAAACTTGAGGACCTTTTAGAAGCTTAAATTAGATTAAGTGAATACCACTTCAAATGTGCCATCTACAGCTGTCACAAAGTGAAAGTAATTAGTTGTGGGAAGTATTGATCTCACAGTAAGTATAATGCTCTTAGCTGACTGGGATGTAGGTTTCTAATCCTAAGTTAGTTTAAAAACATCTTAAGGAAATCAGCTGTCTTAAACATGAGAGATGGAGAATATAGAACAATATAACCCCCCAATAATTTGCTTTACATTTGTCATGTTTCGAAAGATTTGTTCGCTTACAAATCTGCTTCCTGTTTCTCCCCTCTATTACTGAATTAATAATGCCATAATTTACAGAATCAATTGAACCATGAGAGACGGCTTGCCAGAAAAGCTTCCTCAAAGGAAGAAGAAAGAAGTCCTGTTATCATGCAGGAAAAGGCCAAAAAGCTAGAGCTGGAAGGTAGCTCTGGCGTCCTGTACCCCAAAGACCCCTGTGCGGAGGCGGCTGTCAATGGAAGCCAGACGGAGGGCAGTGAGAAGGAAGCCAGCCGCTCCGAAAGCAGCTTTGATGCAGACAGTGAAGCCTCAGAAAGCGAAAGTGCTTCGAAGCAAACAGCTTTGAGCCCACCCAGCAGTGTGTCTGATGTGCATGTCAACCACTTAAACCCTAAAACACCGCACAACAAGCCAGGCGAGAGCAACGAAGAGATGATTTCCAGTTCCATATCCAAGCTTAGCTTCTGCGATCCTGTAAATGAAGATAAAAAATCAAGCTGTGGAGATCCAGCACTGGGTTTATCAAATAATTCCATGTTCTCAGTAGGCAAATCCTCACTATCACAAAACCCTCAAAATGCTTTCCAGACACTTTCCCAAAGCTACATAACTAGCTCAAAGGAATGTTCTGTTCAGTCCTGCCTTTACCAGTTCACCTCTGTAGAGCTCTTAATGGGGAACAACAAGCTTTTATGTGAGAGCTGCACAGAAAGGAAACAGAAGTATCAGAAGAAAACCAACTCCACAGGTAAAGCGCTTGTACCTCTGGACAATTCCCAGCATTGCCTCCCAAAACCTGGGTGCTGGCTGCTCTTCCATTGCTCCAGCATGGGCCTCCCTGCTGTAGTTAAATAGAAAATGTCTCTCCAAACAAAACTTGCTTGTAACAACTTCAAACTTCATCAGGCGATGGCAACAGGACTAATTTTTATATTAGAACATAACGGTAGATGTAACATAGAAATAATTTTGCATCTTTATTCTATCCAAGATAAAGAATTTAAAGATGACTGGAAAGCGAGTATGTGCATTTCTTAATACTAATCTTTGCTGCTGTTTCTGTTCCCTACAATCCTCAAAGCTTTGGAATATATGCTGTAATATTTGGCCCCAGTAGCTTACATACTCAGGGAAGTAATGTAATTATGTATGGAAAAGAGGCAAAAGAAGAGAGTTGTAATAAAGAGAGAAAAAAAAATATCCAAAAATTAGTAAAAATGGAGATGAGAGAGAAGGAACTTCTTGTGAAAATGTTTTCCTCGATGCTTGTATAGCCCAAGTGGACCATCAGAGTTCACTGAGTAAGAAAAACAAATTTAATGAAAAATCAACATTTTAGAAGAACTAGAGGATTGGATTTTTTATATATAGAATTTCAGAAGGATAAAAATTTAAGCTCTTCTGATAATTTGTAAATACAATAAAGAGAGATCATACCATAACAAAAAATTGCCTGTTTACTGTGATAGATATCTGGAGGGATACAAGCTAAGCATGAGTAAATTCAGAAAAATTATTTGCATTTTATAGTCATTCCTTTAATCATCATTGGACTGTAAGTGCTGTATAAATAACCCTCGGTTCTGTGGGCACCATGGAAAAGCAAAATCAATTCACAACTAATCGTTAATTTTTTTCCTTCTAAAACAAAAGATGTAAGAGGTCACCCAATCAAACATTAAGTGCTCCTTTATACCTCAAATCAACTATTTTCTTTTGAACGTATGTAAAACCAGTAAATTAAGTTTTTCTGCAAAAACAAATTCTGGTGGTATGTTCTCTTTTACTGTGGAGCTTTTCTGTAGGGCCTTCACTGTGCTACTGTGTTCCGTGCCTTCTGCACCATAGGGGGTTTGGAGGCCACATATCCCAGTCCTGAATGCTGAAGCAGCAGGTTAGGCAGCTTCCTGAAGTAGACAGCCCTCCTCAGACCTTTTTCTTAAATAACGATGAAGTATGTAGTCATGCAGAAGGAACTGAAGAATGGAAAACTACACTCTTAGTGATTAGGACATTAACACAGATAAAGAGACTTGTGCCTTCCAGTTTTTATCCGGGCATCATCCATTTATTTTAGGTTTTAACAGGAAAGTTGGGTGCTATAGTAACAGAAAATGTAGATATCTCAGTGTGCAAGCTGACCTAGATAGTGGACAGCCTTCCAGCTTCTGATCTGATTTGCACAAGACTGGCTAAAATAATGCTCAGATTCACAGATTATGTTTACTAATAACTAGAAAAATGAGAAAATATTTTTGTTACTCCACAACATTTCCCTTCTGTTTTATTTAACAAGTACAAAACCATTACAGCATAGATCTATTCTGTCAGATGTTTAGAAAGTACTTAAAAATTCAGTATGACTGCCTTCACTTTACATATTATTTTGATGTTCATAAATACAGAAAAGAAAATGGAAGGTGTCTACACAAATGCTCGGAAACAGCTGCTGATTTCTTCAGTTCCTGCTATTCTTATTCTCCACCTGAAAAGATTCCACCAGGTAAGAGGCCAGACCCCTCTTGTATATTGCTCTGCCCCACTGGTGGACAAGCAGTTCTTCAAGTGTCATTGTGGATCCCAATACTGCCTTTTTAGATGGAGACCTGGTAGAAGCACTGTTTGAAACATGTTTGTTGTGATTACTCTAACACCTTCAGAGTACATTTAGCCATCCTGATGTATCCACGGAAACCACTTGTGTGTGTGTCAGGTTACATGTAGCACTGTATTGGAAACATAACAAGGTTTAAGTCAGTTAAAATCTTACTCTTGGATTTGGTTCATTTTAATTGTATAATGATACACCTTAGCTTTAAAAAGTTACCTTGTAAAAATATTTATTTTACAGTTTTTCTTTTTTTTCTTTTCAAGGCTGGTTTGAGTTTGCGGAAAGTAAACAGGCATGTGGATTTCCCATTGATTCTAGACTTAGCGCCATTTTGTGCTGCATCTTGCAAGGTACAATTTCAAGTCTTGATTTTTGTTGTACTTCAGCAGTTGGTGTCCTCATCACAAGTTAAATTGGATTGATGATGATGATGATGATTTTTAATTAAATTGTGGAGTGAATTTTTCAGATAGTGTCCTGAGATCAGACCTGTAACTGTGTGCAATCCCATTCATATAAAGAACATCATAGATGTTAGCTAGTATTAGTTAAGCTGTGGTGCCCTGGTGATGTTGGTGTGTATAACAGCATTAAGACAAGTTTTACTGCCTCTATGATAACTAAATTAGTAAGACTACTGAGTACTTGTAATAGAGATATTTTGCTGCTGGAAATGCTGTGGATGGCTGTTTGCCTCTTTTGGAATCATACTGCTGATACCTACTTAACATGCCAGTAGAATTTATCATGAAATAATTCACCTTTGTTTTGTGTGTTTCTGGGAATGCAGAATGTTATGGATGGTGCAAGAGTGCTGTACAGTCTTTATGGAATAGTGGAGCACAGTGGCTCAATGAGAGGCGGTCATTATGCGGCATATGTGAAAGTCAGGACATCCTCCAAGAAATTGCTGGAGCATATTTCTACCACTAAAACTGTTCTGGGTATGTACAAACAGAGCTTCCTTTCCTTTACTGTAAACCAAAGGTAACAGTCTACAGGGATTTATAGCAAATAATTTTTTATCTGAGAATAATTGTGGTTTTTAGACAAGTTGTAAAAAGCCCAGCCCAGGATGTGCTCTGGGCCAGGCTGGATGGAGCTCTCAGCAGCCTGGGCTAGGGGAAGGTGTCCCTACCCATGGCAGAGCTGTTAGAACTAGATGATCTTTGAAGTTTCTTTCAACCCAAACCAACCCATGATTCTATTAATTATTCTTTGTTGTTGTTGCACACAATGCATATCCTACTTCTGCTATTAATCCCATATAGAACTGAGTGAATAATGGAATTTTGATTCAGCTATTAAACAGATAATTGAGGGACAACTTTCCTCTCTTTCCTACTCAAAATAATACATCCTGATGAATAGTTGTGCCTGATAAAATTTAATTATTTGGCATATTTGGTATCTGAAAATCGTTTAGTACACCAGTCAAATCCATTACATTAAATTAAGTTACATTTTCTGAATATTTGAGCATTTTATGTATCTTAGGTATTTTAGGATGAGAGTTTTTTAATACTTAAAAATCTGGAATACTGTGGCTTAATGTGAACAGCAAGAATCTTTTTCATGGAAGATACAAGATTTGGTGTAGGGTTTCTGTTGGCATTTTGAGAACACCACACTAGTTCTTTCTTATTAACTTGCCAGATATGCAGAACAGATGATTGGGGATACAAGCATCATTAAGTCACCCTAGGACAAGAATTAAATAAATTTCCAGGACAGAATCTGCTAATGAAAAATTTCCAGCAGCAACAATATGTTAAGCTGTCAAAGTGTTAGGTAAATATATTTACTGTTTCCCTTCTTGGGGGAAAGTGAGAATCAAAGCATTATCCTTTCTATCCTACGTATTATCACTTTGTATTTGAAGCTCATTTCCCAGAAAGACAATATTTTACATTATTCATGAAATCAAAGTTTCCTTCAGTCTTATGCTTATCTTGCAGTGATTATTAGAACAAATGACATCTTTTCATGTTCTTAATTTCACACTGGTCAGCTTTTAAAATAAGACCTTTTTTCTATATCAGAATTGGTTGTGTTCTAGTATAACTTCCTGTTGGAACTCAGCAAGCTGTACTGGAAATGTCTTAGGCTTTCTAAAAAATTATGAAAAAAGCCATGGCAGCATCCATTCCTAGGCATTGTCTTCCACCAATTTGACGTGTAAGTTTCAAACTGAATAGCAGACTGTATCCAAGTAATGAATTACTCTTGTACGTTAAAAATTTCTCTTGCTTTTTTGAAATGGCCACTGTATTTGCTTGATGATGTCATGAAAGACAAGAAAAAATTTTCTTTTGCTTCTGCATTTCAGGTTTAAAAGAAGCCATGGGAGCGTCAGGAGGACAGTGGGTGTACGTTAGTGATGCCCATGTTCAGATGGTTCCAGAGTCAAGAGTACTAAATGCACAAGCATATCTACTTTTTTATGAAAGATTATTACTATAATTCTTATCAGTTTAATTTCAAAGAAGGTAGTGTTTAGTTTATCTTATTTAAAGCTGCAGTGGTAAGAGTACCTGTAAATATTGTGCCTTTATCTTGTAGAGAATTTATCATATTTTGACTCTGAAGTTCAGTTAAACTATTATAAATATCTGAATGATTCTCTTAAAGTATGCACTTTGCCAAACATGTAAAATTCCTGGGTTCCTTAAAATGCAGTACTGTTAGAATGTAAGATGATGTCCTATCCTACTGAGGTCTAGGGAAAGTTTGTTTTTGATTATAATACAGATAAGCTTTCGCCCATAGTTCTAGAGCAGTTGAGAATAGAAATACTGATAGCGCTAAGTGCCTGGATTTGCTGGTGTACAGTAAGAATACAAAGTGTTCAACTTCTTCTGATCCAGTCCAGACCCTTCCCATCATAGGGTTGGATGTCAGCTGTTAGGATTTCTGCAAACAAGAGCCTGTCAAATAGTGTCGCTTCCATGCGTAGTAATTGGAAAGCAGAGTCCTTCCAGAATGGAGTGACAACAGCTGTCTCTGGGTAGTGCTTCAGTGCACTTTCCTGATAAGAGCTGGGAATAGATTGGGAAAACGTGGCTTCTAAATAGTGACAGTGAATCCTCAGATAGCCAGTACCCTTTCAGTTGTCTCCAACTGGCACTGGTATAGCAATGTACTCCTGTTTCAATATAAATATGTACTTGGTGTGCGTAAGTATATCCTATGAGATGTATGCACACACCATAAATCCATCAATAGATATTGTCATTTTACCTTCTAGGAAAGAGAATTGCAAATAATTTCTGTATTTAGTAATTTTTCAACTTCACAATTATGACAATGTACAGCATATAGGCTTGTGTATGTATAGAGTTTAAGTGTAATTCAGTAAATTCTGTTACTTTTGGTTCCAAACATGAACTTGTTTATCTGTTCCTGAATACTTTTCTCACAGGAGTAATAAACTATAAATTATTTTTGCACTGTGTGTGTGAGTTGGACAGTAAATGATGACTTTTGCCCTCTGATACATGTCTGGACTTCCTTTTGTCAGCAGTGGGGGACAGCAGGAGTCCAAGTGGCAGAACAGGTTTCTGTAAACTGTGTGACTGCCCTGTTCTGAGGTGATACTTCCTTTGGTAACTTCTCATTTCCATCCCAGAGGGTAACAGATACATTCTAAGGTGACCTGATGACTACTTGAAGTTATGTGGTAATTAATTTATTTAACAAGCAGTTGCTTAAATACAAATTACTTCTGTAACAGTTCCATCCTGTATGACTTGCTCTTTGGTAGAGAAAAAAAATATGTTAATATATGCTTACTGTTTTCATTTATGATAATGTTTTTTAATGAAAAAACATGCTGTCCCTATTACTGTCTGTACCACATGTTGTCATACCTACCTTCCTGACTCTCCTATTCTCTACTTCTGTTTCAGAGCTTCATCCCACTTGCATTCCCTCTTTTGCATAAGAAAATGGCACAACCTGTTAGAATTGCATTTGCTCAAACTTCTAGGGTGTATCTTACAGCCACATGACTTGCACCTTCTTGTGCAGGCACTAGGGATTGTTAGGCCATAAAACTGATAGTCATAATGGAGTGAACCTCTGGTTGTACAACATTTTATTTTCAAAATGAAAACTCCTCTGTTTAGATCAAAATTAGGCTATGTGTTTTGCGCAAAACCATGTTTTTTTCCTTGTACAAATTAAAATTGTCTTAGTCTATCCAAAAGTAGTAAAAATCAGAGAAACCAAGCAGCCAGCTTTAGCTATCTGTATTCCAGATAACAACATCTTAACCTAAGTCTACACTAAGTAAAAAAGAAAGATAATGTTTAGATGAGAGTTGGTTAAAATACCATAATTCTCTTCTAGCTCCTTATCTTCCCATACCATTCATCTACCTACACACATCTTTATCCTCTTTGTACGTAGCTGATCAAAACTCAGAATTAGTTCCAGGCAACAGTCTAGCAAATGGCAACTAAGTATCCCTTATGTGACACAACCCTGCTAGGAGGACACACGGAGTGAATCCTCCACCCTAATGCACTCAGAGTGAGTAGCTGACACCTGACGTTGCTCTCTTTGTGACTTCTGGAAAACTACTGAATTTAGGTACCTGTATTACTCCACTCCTTAGCCTAGAACTACTTCCCTAGACTGCGCAACTAGGAGAGAAACAGAACGAGGTTCTTAACCTGTTACTTCCTACTTTTAATGCTGTTTTCAGGAAATTCCTGAGGTGGTCTTTGCTCCTTTTTAACTGGAGTTTGCAAGCTGTTTGGTGAAATTTTCACAAGTGGACATAACTGCCTAGGATGTCATAAAAGATGCCGGCAGGATTATTTTCTCATTAACAGCCAAGGAACATTTACTTGTATTTACAGGTATTTTATACAACATAGAGAGAAAGTGCCATGAAAAAGAGCCAATGCCTTTATTCAAGATAGCCGTCGCTGTTGTTCCTGGATGAGGTGTTCTGAGCTGAAATAAAACGCTATGTTGGCAGGAACTCTGTAAGCCTTGAGTCAGAATCAGGTGTAAAAATATGATAGAAGGAAGCATTCTCTAAAAAGGAAGGCAATAGTTGAAGTTATGTCTTCACAATGAAAAAACTGATGACCAATGCAAGATGTCACACACAATTTTAGATGCAAGTCACAGTGTCCTTTACACAGACCTAAGTTATTTTGTGTAAAGTTTGGCTCTAAAGAAACTACATAAATGTGCATACTGAAGACTTAAAATTTTTTATTAGGAATTGGAAAAGAAGCTCAGAGCATTCTGGGAAAACAAGAGTATACATCACATATGTGCTAGAATGTTAAATATGATTCTAGAGTCAAGGACCTGGCAGTTTCCTGCAACTACCAGATGTGTGCATGCTATTGAAAAGCTGTATGTTTTCAGAATTTAAGTGAAGGGCTTGAAAGTTTAAGACTCCTTAAAATGTCTTATGTTACCAACGAACAATCTCTTCGGGCTGACAGCATGTACTCTTTACAGAGCTTCACCATACTTTTGTGGTCTCCCACCCTGAGAAAGTGCCTGGGTCTTCACGTGGCAGAGCTTCAAAACAGCTTTCTCTTCATCCCACCATTCTGTTCTCACAAGGGCACCACTGCTTTCTTCATCAGCTCCATTTGTTCTTTATGTTTTTGGGATCTCCATAAGCCTCTGTGTCAATGTCTTTGCTTTCATTGATCCTTCAGCATGATATAGTGGTTCCCAATCTCATCACTTATTCTGTGAGCTTGCAAAGCTCTTGCAGGAAGAGCTGCTGTAGCTGTAGTCTGGTCTGTCCCCACCACCACACCTGCTCTGCCTACAGGCTGCAGTACTGACCCCTGAGCAACTCTCTGCTGACCAGTCACAAGACAGTGCCTGTAGAACAATTACAAAGGATTCAAATTAAATAGTTCCTCACTCATCAGTAAGTAATGGGAATACTTCACCTATGGGATATATGGACAACTGGAACCCTCTACAATTTTCCCTAGAACAGAGGCATCAACAAAGACCACTGCATCAGCTAAGGAGTTAGTACAGATTGTAAGAAAGAGCTTTGTTATCTTTGGATTTATATATCATTTACACCAAAAGTGGCAAAAAAAGGATGGGGAGATTTACTATACTAACCTGTCTACAATATGTGTACAGACATCATGTTTGCATTAGTCTGGTCTCCTAAGAGATGGCTACAAATAGAGGTGAAGGAAAAACAAACCCTGAACTTTGCCGCCCAAAACGTACACACTGTAATCACTTTTGTTTAGAAAATTAAATCCATGCAGTCTGCCAGCCTTCCTCCCCTTTCCCATCTGCACCCTCTGTGTGCATCAATGAAGTGCTCTTGCCTATGGATTTCAAGTGGTAGCAGGTGAGAGTGGTTTATAAATTCATTAAAAGGCTGAAATGTCTTAACTTCACCATTTGCTTCTCTGTACGCTTCTTTTTTATACACAAACTGAATCATAAAGGGACATGAAATTAATGCATCTAAATTCTCAACCCATTATAAAAATCTTATTTGAACATATTGGTAACAAAATAAGAAAGGAGTAATTTCTTTAGTAGAAAAATCTATGATGTATTAAAAAGGAAACAAATTAGATGGGAACAAAGAAAGCATTTAAATACAACTCTTCTGTTAACAATAATTAACAAATTCAATTTTCATTAAAAAGTGGTAGCACACCTCAGTTTTAGCTATCTGTATTCCAGCTAACAACATCATAACCAAAGTCTACACTAAGTAAGATAGATAATGTTTAGATGAGAGTTGTTACAACAACCCTGATTAAATAAAGATTTGATACTCCTTAGTTTTCAATATCTGGACTCTATTTTGCTGTGCCCTGTACACATTTATGCATTTGTGCAAAGATTTGTACATCTTCGTGAAAGAAAGGCCACTATCCTTTAGGGGAACGATTTCAGTCTAATTATTTTAGAACAGATTATTGTTCCTTCTGTGTCTATTTACCATGTCTTAGGCTGTCATTTTGCCAGCTGTTCTAGCTGTTGTACCTCTCCTGTTGTTGTATAAACAAATTGCAGAAATAGTGGAAAAGTGATTATTCAAAATGATTCATAATCTATTTTTTTGTAAATGAGATTATAAAATATATTTTCAGATGGATATCTGTGCAAGTCAAAACACTTTCTATGTACAACATTACATAAGAAATTTAAGTGAATTTTTATGTTATAATAAAACCATTGCAATGCTATGTAGCCACTTAACTACTTGGTGTATATTCCGCTTATATAAACTTATAAATACTTCCATCATCATTGATAGCAGTAGAAAAAACTAACTTTTAAGTATCAAGAATGTTTCTTACATCTATTGCAGCTTCCAGTATTTTTCTAGTACAAAATGTAAAGATGCAGAACTGCTATTAAAAGAAAACAAGAGCGTTTATTTTGAGTGAGTTTATGACTTCTTAGCAATTACCTCATTGCTTTGCCTGTTTAGGTTTTTTTTGCTTTTGAGCTGTGTAACGTGGGAATTGTTTTAATGTATTCTGTAGTGAAACCACCCTGTCAATGGCCACCATTCCCTATTTAGCCATTCCACAAAGCGGAGTTCTGATTCTGCTGTCATTTATACATGGAGATAATCCCTGGTATGTTCATGTGTGCTTGCACTTACACAAAAGACAATCCAATAATCAAAAATCTTGTTGCTAAGTTCAAAATACTTGTGAGCAATAAATCAAGCATGTTAAAACTTTCATCTAGTTTCATTCATTTACTTTTTTCATCTATTTGAACTAATACTCTGATTCTACTGTGCAGGTATTTAAATAGCAAATAGTATTTTTAGAATTTGACTACAGTGCTGATACATGGTACATTTCATTTTTAGATTTCTAATTCCAAATATTACTAAGTAAACAGGGTCTTACATACAGACTGTACTTAAACACAAGTCTGATCAGTTTTCCTGTCTAACCAAGGTGCTTTAACAAGTTTCTGAGAGAATAGCTGCATTTGTCATCTATTCATTTTGTCTTTTCATGTGTTATATATTGTTAGAAAAATGTGTAAATAAAACAGCCGTTTGGAAAGCTGTGTTATTTAAACATAAGCTGTATGTTGAACATCTGAGTTAATGTATTTTTGCTTGTGTTTTGTCTCACATCATACCTGCCTGTGGAAGAGCTCCCAGAGATGAGGCCATATCCGTGGACACTTAAGGTGTACCTCTCGTTTCCCCTGCCTTACCCTCTGTGGCAAAGGACACAGATACAGTTTGTGCCCTTTACAAGAACTGAGTTCTGCAATTCTGTGATAAAACCAGGACCAAGAGTGGGACTCCTTCACATGCCCGGTTTCAGTAGCAGCTGGAAGTTTGTCCATCCATAAGCATCACTCCAGAGTTCCAGCTGTGAGTCAACAGACTTAAAACTTTCATAACGCTTCTGTCCATGGAAAGCATTTTCAATCCTGCCATTCCATGTGACACAAAGAGGGGAAAATCTAGAATGCTTCAGCCAACACTAATATGTAGCCAAACTGGCACTGACAATCGTTACAAAAGTTTCTTGAATCCTTCAATTTTCTCTAGATTTATAAGACTTAATTTTGTTACTCCGTGTGGATATTAATATAACTTAATGCAATGATCAGAGAGACTGTGGATGTTTTAGGCTTTTACATCCGTGACGCTGAAGGAAGGGAAGGCAGTGATCCCAGCGGTAAGTAATGTGCCAGCTAATGGAAACCTCTGCTCCACACAAAGGAACGGAATTACTCAGTCCCTGCCTGCAGAATCAACCCCAGTGTCGATACAAGATACAAGATGAGCTGTTTACTGCAGGTGATTTTTTTTTCCCCTTCATGCCCTAAAATAAAAGGAAAAATTCCAGGTAGAACTTACAGAAGTGAATTTGGATATTGAGAATAAACAACTTGGAGAATTGTCCTTTTCACAAACTCCCTTATAGCCATACACCGGCCTGACTTTGAACGCTCACGCCCTGTAAGCTGTGCACATTAAGTTATATATTAAGTTACTATGTATTTCAGAGTAGGGCCACTGCCCGGAGCCTGTCCATTAGTACTTACAGCACTTACAGGCGCAGCTACCAGCTTTATCAACTTCTTCATGCCGACCCCGTAATGGAAGCACGGATCACACTCCGACTACAAGTCACCCGTGCAGCCACAGTACCGCAGGCGGGAAGGTGAATCCCGCTCGGCTCTCCCCGCTCCCGGGCAGGGGCGCGTCCCCGCCTCCCTGTCCCGCCGCGGCTGCCCCGGAGCGCGCCCGCAGCGGGACCGGCGGTGCTGCCCGCAGTAAAGATGGCGGCTCGGGCGTTGGCGCTCCGGTCGGGGCGAGGGGAACGGAAAGCGCCGCCCAGCCGCCCTCAGCAAAGATGGCGGCCACAGGCTCCCGTATATGCCGGGCGAGGGTCAGCACCGTGACGCCTTTCACTTCCGGGTGAGCGCCAGCGGGCGCCATATTGTCTTGTCCGTGAAGACGAGGAGTGATAGCGGGGGCAGCGCGGCCGCGGAGCGGCGGCACCGGCGGCGGCGGGAGGCGGGGGAGCGCGTAAGTAACGGGGCGGGCTGCGCTCGCCAGCGCTCCCGGGGGGCCGGCGGGCGTCGCTGACCCGGTCTTCCCCTTCGTTCCGAGCCGAACCGGGAGGGCGCCGCGCGCCGCGGTGGCGGCTGCAGCTGCCCGCCGGGCGTGAGGAACCGGCGGCGCCGACAGCGGAAACCGGCGGCCAGGACGAGAAGGGACGAGCCGAGAGCCGCTCGCCCTCCCCCGCTGCCCGTC